>NW_022196898.1:38088300-38092485 GCF_008632895.1 Mastomys coucha | reverse complement strand
GAGCCCAGCCGTTCCTCACCTCGTTGATGTCATCACAGTGGGTGCCATTGCCCTGCAGGCCGGGTGGGCAGGGCCCACAGCGGTAGCCTGGGTACTCGTATACTTCCATGCAGTCCACGCCTCGGAAGCAGGGGCTGGGGCTGCAGTGTGAACGCTGCTCGTGGAAACCTGGGAGGTGGACACAGTTAGAGCCACCCTCTGGGGTCACTCTTCAGATGGCTAGGAAGGAGAAAGCTGAAGCCACACAGTGGGAAGCACAGCAGTGCTCTCTGGAGCCCTCCTCTCCCACTCACCGCACACCTGACACTCCATGATGGTGTTCCGGATGAGGGACATTTCCTTGACCTGACGAATGAGGAGAAATCATCTCTCTGGAACTGCCATCACACCCCACCCCAGGACCGCATCCTTGACCTGCCCACTCAGACCTGATCTCGGATGTCATCCCGAAGCTCCACTAGGATCTGGTTGAAGAGGGTGAGCTGGGTGACCAGTGCCTTAGTCTGCTCCCCTGTCAGGGTCCAGGGGATGGAGAGACTTAGAACTGGGGAGCCACTCTGGGCCTTTGGACTGTAAGTCAGCTCTTGCCCCCGAAGCCCACACTATACCTTAGACCCCACCCATGACAGAGGACCACCCTTGCCTCCACCACCTCTTCATAACTGACTCACCTAGAATGGACTGCAGCGCGCTGGTCACTAGAGGAGAAGTAATAGCAGTCAGAGGAGAGATGCTAAAAAACTAGGTAGGAAGGGGATCTAGAAAAGGGACAGCCCTAGACCCTCAATAAAGATGAAGTGCTGCAGAGTATCAAGACAGAGGCAATACACTACACAGCTTTGCGCATGGTAGACAAGCACTCTTCCCACAGCCCCATACTCAGTCACAGCAGCAACCCCTTCCATTGGGCTAAAGGGCCTCTGGGCACTGCCTCATAGGAAGCCAAAAACCCTCAAATCTTGGTTCCCAGGCATAGTAGTACCAGGAGGACTCTTAAGTGAGAGGCAACCCAAAGTAGGACCAGGGCCCCAGGACATTCCATTTCAAACCCTTTTCCCAAATTGCCCCTTCAAGAACCCTTTGAAGTCTCTGGGAGAAGTGGGTGTTTGCTTAGGTAAGAGTCTCTAAGCATCCTTGTCATAGACCAGGATGAGAGCCCTTGGCTAGAGGTGCCACCTGATTGTAGGTGACAGCTGCCAAGAGGAACTACTAAAACCTTGAGACTACGCCACTACTTTACTCCTTAGCACCCTAGAGCTCCCCAGAGTTACAGTCCTTCTAGACGATTTTATTATTCTCATCTACACCTCCTATACATGAAGTCAAGGATAAAAGATTTGGAGCTGGGGGATCAAAAGCCTCAGGAAAGGTCAAGCTAAAAGAAAGGGAAAGAGTGTTAACTGCGAAGGAAGTCAGAGGATGGGATCTATTACCTGCGTTGTGAATGGACTCATCTCCTTGGAATGGACATTCACTCAGGGCTCCAACCCGAGCCATGGATCCACCCAGAATAATTTTCATCGATTCCACAAAGCCCTAGGGGTCATCAATAGGCAGGCGGATGGAGCAGCTCCTCTTGGTGCTACAAACCATTTTCCCCAAACCAGAGGGTTCTTCTCACCTGCATCCTCAGATAAGCCTTTTGTCCAGTTCTAATCTCCAGTCCACTGACCTCTGCTGGAGGAATGGGGGCCAGGGCTGGAAGACCAGCATGCTGGTCACCCAGTTTACAGTCCACATACAGCTGCAGGCCAGGGCTGGGTCGAGAAGGTCCTCGGAGTCGCAGGAGAGCCGTGTGTGTGCGCCCGTCAGCCAGGCCTGCTTGCTGTAGGTTCACTGCGTGGACTTTGCCATCTTCCCGCTGGTACCTCACCAGCACTGCCCAGGATTGGAGGTCAGTATGCACACTAGCCCCATCCCATGTCCCAACCGACTTCGATCATCTCTTCTATACCAATAGGCCACCCCATGGCTGTCTATCTCTTTGGTGTTTTTTGAGGCAAGGTTTTTCTGTGTAGCCCTGGGTATACTAGAACTCACTCTGAGGACCAAGCTGGCCTCAAACTCAGAGATCTGCCGGCCACCGCAGAGAGATTAGGTTAACTCCTAATTTGTATCTCTCAACACCTTGTATGTAACAGATGCACAATAAATGTTTTTCAGCCAGGTGTTGATGTCACAAGCACTCAGCGGGCAAGGCAGGTGGATCTCCGAGTTTGAGGCCAGGGTTACATGGAGAAACCCTATCTTGAAAAACTACATAAATGTATAAACAATGAAAATAGTAAATGAAAGTTTTTCAAATTGGTCTTAGATCTCGAGGACCTTATTCTCGATGTCTAGGATAACTATGCTCTCCCAAGGTGGCAGCTAGATCTGTACCCACTGAACTTCAGCAAAGATCTGAGTGGTGCTGTCATTGCTGGGACACAGAGATGTCGCACCCTCCCTGAGCATCCCAACATACAACATGCCATCCATCTCTATAAACACCAGGCCTTCCCCAATTGTTTGAGTACCTCCATACCCTAGGAGAGGTCATGGGGAGTAAAGAGGCACCTGGGAATGGGGATGAGGGAGACTGCTCAAGGGGGCACTGATGCTGGAAAGGGATGCCCACCAGTCACCTTTGTTGATCTTGCCCACAACAGAGGCCTCCAGCCATCGTGTGTTGTCTTGGCGAGAGTAGAGGCCAAAGAGGACACCACCTTGCTTTGGAGGGAGGCGGAAAGTGGACAAGAGGTAGATGTCCCCAGCAGTGAGTAAAGCTGTCCGGATCTTCTCGGCCACAGCTACCATCTGCCTGGATTCGCCCACTGTCAGCAGGTCAATTACTGGCCAGACAGGGATTATCAAAGTTAGAGGAAGTGGTTGGAGTCAGAGGAAGGCCTGACCTCTCTTCTGAGCCCTCGGAGGTGAGATGTCCCTAATTAACATACACTCACCTCTGAACAGCATAAGTTGCCTCCTCAAAACTCAAACTCGTTAGGGGTGGTGGTACATGCCTGTAGTCTCAGGCTGAGAGGACTGCCTCAAGCAAGCAGCTAGCCTCGGCTACAAGACCCCATCTCTAAAAACAAAATCCTCGGCCCTTTTTTTGTTAACAAGGCAATTCTTCCCTCCCAGCATCTTCTATTGCTTCCAAAGCCTTGGGAACCTATAGGCTTAGAGCCCACTTACAAATACCAAAGCCACCCCGCAAACTTCCGATGTCCCACCAGGTGGCGCAAGGGAGACACTGCTAACTAGAGTCTGGAGTGGCACCTGGTGCCCACAGCTCAGGAACCAGGGGTAGATCTCTCCACTGCTGGGTTTAGCGCACTCGAAACCCTGGTGCCAATCCTCTCATCCCAGGGGCTCATCGCACGAGTCTTAACAGCGGTCCACAAAGGGCTCTGACCCTCCCTCCCACCACTGTTTAGCCTTTCCCCCTGGGAATGTAGGACCCAGTCTCTTCCTCTGCCTCCTGTATCCTGGCCAATCTGTGGTTTTCCCTCCAGCCAGTAAAGAATCTTTGCTTGTGTCATCTGCTCCAACTACCTCTCTTACACCACCCGTGGGGCCATCCCACCACCAGACCTCCGGGACAGCTCAAGCTGCCCAATCCCCACACTCGCCCTCTCTTTTAGAAGCCAAAAGCCAGAGTAAACGGGGGACCAAGCCCAGGGTCCCATACCGTGCAATCACCATCAATCAAGCTGCTTTCCCAGACTACCGTGTTGATGTTCTGACACTAACTCAGTCGTGCAGTCCTAGCATCCAGCTCCTGGGTCCATCCTGGTCTCAATGCCTGACACTGCACCAATTGGCACTCACCCACCACTCCGGTGCCCACCCCTCCTACATTATCACCAACTGTTCACTCTTCGGAGTGTAACTTTTCTCTCCAACCCAATTTCAGGACTCTTCCCTCTCTCTCAAACTCACATGTGGTCTGTTATTTGCCTAGGGGCAAAAGAAAGGAGACAAAGAGGTGTCAAAGGGGGATGAATGCAGGCTTACCCTGAAGGTCCTGACTGCCACATGTGTAAGAGCAAAGAAGGAGAAGAGCCAGGGCACCCCAAAGTTCCGGCTTCTCCATGCCGCTTAGCCGGTTCACTACCCCTGGCAGGCAAGGCGACTGGGAGGGAAAAAGACTAGGCGGAGAGCAGGAGCAGGAGGGGGGCGGAGGGACTGAGGAGAGAG
>NW_022196898.1:38073481-38088287 GCF_008632895.1 Mastomys coucha | reverse complement strand
CAAAGAGCTGCCAATCACCTTGAGGAAACCAGGGGCACTGGGAAAGAGTCCTGGAAGCTTTCCTTGCCTCCTGCTCCTCCATAATGACCCTCCTCAAAGATGCTTCTCTTTACCCTGACATCTGGTTCTTGGGAGCTTTCAACTTAACAGCGCTACCAAATGCTACTGTTTCCTGCAAGCAGTGGTTGGAAAAGGCAGAAACCCCCCTGCCTTGGGCAATTCTAGGTTCTAGGCATTATTTCACAGTTGGCGGAAATGGATGGCAGTGGACCATCCTTTGACCAAAACTGACCAAAAAAACTAGCTTGCTACAGTGCCTAGAGGATCACGACATGAGGCTTATTGATGTGACATAGCAAATACATTTTTATTACGGTGTGTTGTGTCCCTGACATGTGTCCATTCCTCCATTTTCCCTCACTCTTGGGAAAAATGGAAGTCTGGAAGCGACCGACGGGAAGCGGACGAGGAAATCCAAACCATCATCAGAAAGGGGAAAGCATCACCAGAGGCTGGAGCAGAAAACTAGAGGATGGGAGCAAGGATGGGACTGGTGAATACCGGGTACCGCGGGAAGGCCCTGTCCCGGGTGAACCCGAGGGAAGCTAGGGACCAACCAGGAGTTCCCGTTACGAAGGCAACAGCCCGCGAGCCGCACCTCCCCTGCCCCCACTCAGGCCCCAGCCGGGCCTCAGCTCGGGCGCCGCCACCGCCCCTGTTTTGTTTCCATGGCGACAGGCAGCGCGAGGCCCGCTCCAAACATAACGCCCTGTGGAAAACATGCGGCCCGGGGGACCCCCCCGCAGAGCCCGCTCGGGGCTAAGACCGGAGAGGGCCCGGGGTTGTCGATGCCATGTGCAGTTTAGCAAGTGCCCCCAGAGGCCGATAAGCCGCACCAGATGCCCCTCTCCTAAGCCCTCTGGGTCTTCGGCGGTTCGGGGCTACGCTCGGCAGAGGTGCCGCGAATCTCCCAAGCGCGTCTGGACCGCGGCCCTGCTCCCTCACAGGGGCCGCTTCAGGACGAGCCCTCGGCGCTCCCAAGAAGGCCGATGCCCCACCTCTTACAGTCCCACCGCGTCCCCGGCCGCGGAAAGCCACGCCTCCCCAGACCCCAAACCCTCGGTGGCCAAGGAGGCAGAGACCAGGGGAGGTTCCTGGCGAGAGAAGGCGGAAGCTTATGGGAAGATGCTTCCGGGTCAGAGAGAGTACAAGATGGCGGCGCCCATGGAACTATTCTGCTGGTCAGGGGGCTGGGGATTGCCGTCGGTGGACCTGGATAGTCTGGCCGTGCTGGTGAGGGGTTATGCATGCGTCCTCTGATCTCTAGAGAGCTGGAGTGGGTGCTCGAGCTCTGCCGAGAACCCAAACGCAAGCGTATTGAGAGAAACGGAGGCAATCAAAGGCCGATGTGGCCTCCGTGCCTTACGCTATGATTTCCTAGGATAGATTTGTATAGCAGTGGGAGTAGGCTTGGTCAGAGCTTCAGAAGAGGGGTTTTAGACCTTGCTAATCCATTTTTTTGGCTGTGTGACCTTGGGATAACCCCTTCTGGACGATCTCAGTAACCTTAGACTTTGCATTTCTGCCCTCTCAGTCCCCTTCACCTTCTTTTTTCGCTAAGAATTCATTTTAGTAGATCAGACAGCCCCACAGCCAGACTGTAGGAAGGAACTTAAAACTAGGCAGACTTGCTTCATTTAAAAAACATTTATTATGCTTCTTACAGAAAAAAAAATTGCTTTGCAATACGATGTTGATCCCCATATTGAAAGTGTTTACAGAAAGGCAACACGTAGCCGGGCGGTGGTGGCGCACGCCTTTAATACCAGCACTTGGGAGGCAGAGGCAGGCAGATTTCTGAGTTCGAGGCCAGCCTGGTCTACAGAGTGAGTTCCAGGACAGCCAGGGCTATACAGAGAAACCCTGTCTCAAAAAACCAAAAAAAAAAAAAAAAAAAAAAGGCAAACCCATTAGCAAAGAATGAAATGATCACGTGTATGATGTAAAGTAACAGAATACAGAGACTTCCAAAGTAAGTCAGTACTTCCAGGAAGAGGGATATTAATTAGGAAAAGCTTTTGTGAATAGATTTTACAATGTGGATGGCAGAGGGTAGAAATATTTTCCTAATGCGTAATCTTGGAAATGGACATATAAACTGTCTGGTCTAGTTTGTCCATTTGTAAATGGGAATGGCACCCTCTTTCCACCCCTTCTTTTGGTATAAAAGTGCTAAGGATAGATCATAGAACATAATTTACTGAGTTACTGATTCTTTTCTTGGTTTCTTTGTGAAGCCATACCTTGGTCTCTCTACCTTCTGCTTCCTCCCCTGCAGACCTATACCAGATTTACAGGGGCTCCACTGAAGGTACACAAGATCAGCAATCCTTGGCAGAGCCCTTCAGGTATACAGTATCTCTGTAGGGAAGGGAATGTGCCAGGGGAGGAGCGGGAGACAGGGATGCAGTGCACATCAGTATGACTAGGCAAGCTAGACCGTGTGAGTGTGCTTCTTTCTCAATATCAGGAACTCTGCCTGCTCTTCAAACCAGTGATGGAAACGTTATCACAGTACCACAAAAGATCATCACCCATCTTCGTAAAGAGGTAGGTGGCTTGAGTGGGGGCTGACCCTGGAAGAAATCCAGTCCGTGCAGTGTAACATTTATTTATTGGACACCAGACACATGCCAAGCAAGAGAAGTGTGATCCTGAGCAGCAAGGAGCAGCATGAGGAATACAGTGTTCCTGTGATAAGCAGTTGGCCAGATATTAAACTTAAGGGGTTGGGGGGTGTGATAGACTGAGAAACCAAACGGGCAGGGAGAGAGAGAAATACACAGGCTGATGACACATGGATAATAAAGAGGAGTAGTGAACAGCCGTTGGCTTTGGGGGTGGACCGGAAAGGAATTTCTAATGTAAATGGCCATGGTGGGTACATGCATATAATCCCAGCACTTCGTAGAAGAGGGTTAATCAGAAATTTAAAATCATCTTTGATACATAGCATGTTGGGGCCAGCCTGGAATACATAAGGCCTTCTCTCAGAAAAGTCACTTGGCAGTGATGGCACACATCTTTAATCCCAGCACTTGGAAGGCAGAGGCAGGCAGATCTCTGTAGCCGAAAGTCAGTATGCTCTATAGAGTTCCAGGGCAGCCTGGGCTACATAGTGAGACCCTGTCAAAGAAAGGAGTAGAAGTTGGGGAGGTGGGGGCAGGGGGGAAGAGGGGGGGGAGAGAGAACACAAAGATTTCTAAGGACCATTTATCTTCCCAAGTGCTAGGTTATGCTAGATAGAGGACTCAGGATGGACAAAGCTTAGTGCTAGGTTGGGATGTTTAAAAGAAAATTATAGGAGAGTGGAGGCCTTGGTTCTGTTATTCATTGACTATGATTGGTGATTTAATTTCTCAAAGCAATAAACTCTATTTTTGTTTTGCGAACATTTATTTATCTTGTTTTGGAGGGTGTGTATGCACACATGCCATGGCAGACTTGGGGAGGTCATTGGACAACTTGGTAGAATGAGTCCTTCCCTCCTGCTCTGTGGGCTCCTAGAATGGAACTCATGTCACTGAGCCTGATAGCAAGCACATTAACCTGCTAAGCCAGCTCACCAGCTGAAGTTCTTTACTCGTGAACTAGGGTGCTTAGGCAGGATGCCTTAAGAGGTCTGGCATTCACAGTGTTGTTCCAAGAGGGAACATACAGTCAGAAATAGAATCCTCTTTCTCACTTCTACTTTCCAGGGAGCTGGGAAAGTAACAGAAGCTTAGAGGGCTGGAGAAACCGGATCCAGATAAAAGCCAGTGTTCTGGCAGGACCTGGGTTACTTGCATATAAACACAGCCTTTTTGGTTTCCAAAGGTTTTTTTTTCTTTCCTAAATTATTTCCAAACCCAGCCACATCGAGAGAAAAAAATTACTGTCTCCTTCCATAAAGGAGAAGCTGGAGTTCAGGGAAATTGAGTCATCTTCAAGAGGTTGTGCAGGTACAAAGCTTTCTTAGTCTGTGGAGGGGGTCCTAAGGGACAGACTGAAGCCTGGGAAGGTAGGCCACACTAAGACAGAAATACTGGCGGGATAAATGTACAGTCATGGTGCAGAAGAGTTTGGAGTGAAGTACAAGATAATAGCCAAGAGCTTGACCATGAGACAACAAGCTGGGGGTTGGGGTGGCTGGGTGTAAATTAGCTAGGTTCACGAAGGGTAGGGATGGTGCCCTCTGATTTCTGAGCCATGGGCTGAGGCCCCGTCTGCAGCCAAGCTCCTCTTTGCTAACTCTGTGGTGTCTGGATCAGGAAGTTACTGTTAGAAAGTTGCTGTCAGTCAGCGGGCACACCGCCAGCTTTCCGTGGAAACTCCGGGAGCTGCTCCCACTTTGTGGCCAGGCCTTCTTCCCTCCCCCCCACCCCCCGCCCCCAGTGGGTGCAGGACCTTGACAGCCAATGGGCTCCAAAGCCCAGGCTTTCTGCCAACAGCAACAGGCTACTGGCTGAGCTGAGGCAAGGAGACTTCAGCAGGAAAGACTCCTTCTTCTACCTCTACTATGCTTGGGGCTAGTGTGGGGTTACTGTTCTGTCCCTGCAATCCTTCAGTAGTCACCTCATGAACATTTCTTCCACAGAAGTATAATGCCGACTATGATCTGTCAGCTCGACAAGGGGCAGATACCCTAGCCTTCATGTCTCTGCTGGAGGAGAAACTACTCCCTGTGATAGTGAGTACGCTTAGACCCAGCATTCACAGCCTGCAGGAAAGGGAGCCAGAGACACATACATACCCAGAGCACCGTGAGACTTAGAAACCCACCCTGTGACAGGCAGGTGCACTGGCTCAGTCTTTCTCTTCCTTTCTGTCTGCCTAATCCAGATCCATACCTTTTGGATAGATGCCAAGAACTATGTGGAAGTGACCCGAAAGTGGTATGCAGAGGCTATGCCCTTTCCCCTCAACTTCTTCCTGCCCGGCCGCATGCAACGCCAGTACATGGAGCGGCTGCAGCTGCTGTGTGGCGAGCACAAATCAGAGAGTGAGGAGGAACTAGAAAAAGAGGTAGCGTTGAGACAAAAGAGTTGAATCCCAAAGACAATGGCTAGGAATGAGAATCTACAGTAGGAAGTGTCACAGCTCCCACAACCACATGCCTCACGTCCCTCCCTACAGCTGTATCAAGAGGCTCGGGAGTGCCTAACCCTCCTCTCTCAGCGTCTGGGCTCTCGGAAGTTCTTCTTTGGAGATGCGTGAGTCTGACTCCAAGGGGGAATAAATGGATGTTGGGAGAAGACACAGGTCCAGGTGTCAGAGCCTGGGCTGGGGTATGAACAAGGGGTTCTCAGGACAGACATGGGCTCCAGTGATGGGGCGCTGTGTGTGTGTGGCTAGAACGTCTTTGGTGGCATAGGAGGGTGGGATGGGAGAGAAGCCAGGCACAGGAGGAGGCTGCTGGGCTGGGCACCCCTCAATGTGTCCATTATGCAGCTCTGGGATAGAGCTCCATTCAAGGCCAGGCTGGCGCCTCCCGGGGAACTCCCCTTCCCAAGTATAGAGCTAGGTGTCCTGCTCTTTCCTGGATGACCCCGTGCTGCCCAGAGCCTACCCCTCCGAAGCAGACTTTTTCCCCTTGCTCCATGTTGACCTCTCTGTGCAGTTGTCCACTTCCATCCCACCCTTCTATCTCTCTCCAGCCCTGCCTCCCTGGACGCCTTTGTTTTTAGCCAT
The DNA here is from genome assembly GCF_008632895.1 of Mastomys coucha. Taxonomy (NCBI): domain Eukaryota; kingdom Metazoa; phylum Chordata; class Mammalia; order Rodentia; family Muridae; genus Mastomys; species Mastomys coucha. The sequence goes on along the minus strand of NW_022196898.1, from coordinate 38,082,557 downwards.
TTGGCCCTGCTGCAGCAGGCAAAGCTGCCTAGTGGGAAGTTGCAGGCCCACCTTCGGGGGCTGCACAACCTCTGTGTCTACTGCACCCACATCCTCAACCTCTACTTTCCCCGGGATGGAGGTAAGAAGCAGATGGAGAGAATGGGCTGGGGTCCAAGGCCTAGCTCCCTTGCACACTTTCCTTCCTTGCCTCCTAGCTGAGGTGCCACCTCCACGCCAGACACCAGCAGCCCCTGAGACCGAGGAGGAGCCCTACCGGCGCCGGACCCAGATTCTCTCTGTGCTGGCAGGGTTGGCAGCCATGGTGGGCTACGCCCTGCTCAGTGGCATTGTTTCTATCCAGCGGACAAGCCCTGCTCGGGCCCCAGGCACCCAGGCCTTGGAGCTGGCTGAGGAGGATGAAGAGGACTGATGTGCTCCTGTTCCCAGGACTGATTTTTCTACTCGTGCATTCCAGCTGTCCCTCGTCTCCTCATGGTTGGAGCAGCCAAAAATGGGGCACTGTCCTCAGAATAAAATTGTTTACACTAACCAGTATCAAAGATTTTCTTCTTTATGTGGCTGCTGCCATTCTTAGATGCTACAATGAGGATGCGGAGGTGCAGGCCTACCCTCTGGCACCTCAGGTTCAAAAGCTGCTTCAGCCCCTAGATGGACTTAACCTTGCTCCTCCGCACAGGTCCAACTTCCCTAGGCATCCCCATCTTGTGCTTCATAGACAGTGAACTCACCCTGGACCTAGGCTCAGCTTCCACAGGCAAACAGTGCATGGCACACACTTTATAACCATGGGACCCGAGGGCTTCCCACCCACACATAGCACACACTAGAAAGGAGAATGAGACACCCAAACCCTTGCCAGCCCCTGCCACTGTAAGGTCCCCCAGGCCCAGCCGTGCCTTCTTTAGTCACAGATAGCGCAGGAGCTAACTCTTCCCCTTTAATGTCCATGCTAAGCCTGGTGACCTGCCTAGGTATCAGTTCTATCACTGGCGACGCCACAGGTAAGTATGAATGGAGTAGCCAGGTGAGATGGTCTCCAGGAAGCCCAGGTCAGGATCACTGATGGTAAGAGGGACATCTTTAGAAGATCTGGAGAGAAGAAAAGCCAAGAATCAACCTGTTGAGGCCAACCACCTCACACTGCTCAGGCCCAGACCTGCCCTTCTACCCAGCTTACCGGTTTAACACGACCACAACTGCAGAGCCATCGGGGCGTAACAGTGCCACTGTTTCTAAGTCGTTCTTCTCACTGGCCACCAACCCCACTCTCTGGGATCCCTCGGGGATGAACTTGCTGAATGTGAAGACAGATATCATCAGGGACTCCAGGCTTCCCTGGGCAGGACAGCCAGACTCTTAACTCTGAGCCTCCGCTGTGCTGCTGGGCCTTGGTCCTGTCCTGCGGCAGAACTCTAGCATCTGGGGATTATCTGTGGCCCTGATGCCACCTAGTCACTTTCCGTCTACATGGTGCAACAGAGGAGGAGTGTGCCTCTCCCAGGGTTCCTACCCTAGAAACCTTCCTGCTCCCTCACGGTACAGGATGATGTAAGCCTGATACAGACAGATGATAGGCCTCCTATGGAATGGGATGCCCACTCCTACTCACCTGAAGTGGCCAAGATGGTAGAACATGGGCTGTTTGTAAAATGTGTCTTTGGGGATGTCGACAATAATGGGGCTATCAACGAAGTTGCGGACCCAGTTGGGCCCACCTTCAGGATTCAGGGCAAGGTTCCAGTCGGTCCATCCAGTTACATAGTAAATGAGGTTCTAGAGTAGGGGCAAGGGCAAAAAGGTAAAGGTGGGTATTCCCAGAAAAGACAGCCAGGGATCACAGAAGGACTAGGAGTGGTTTGTTCCTCTGAAGGGACACTCTGGCTCAGTGTCTGAGGAGATGAGAGCATCTCAGGAACTGAGAAACCTGAGGCAGGTATGGCTGCCAGGGCCCCAAACATGAAGAAAAAGACTGATGGGCATACATGTCTGTGAAGGAAAAGATAATCATGGCATCCCACAGTTGCCCCAAAGAGAAGGCTGGCAAGCCAGCCGAGGAGGAAGGCCTGTTGGCCTTTATGGGACTAGAAAAGGGATCTCAGATGGTGTGCCTTGGGAAAGGGAGAGAGTTGGCTCACCGTAATGATGCTGTGGCTATACTGCATCCCTCGGTCCCACGAGCCCAATCGAACACTCTGTTCCCAGAACTTGGAGCCCACACAGGCCTCTGAAGCAAAGAGCATTGTGTTGGGGAACAAGCGGTGTGTCTCTCCTAAAGTAGCTTTGGCTGGAGCCAGGAAATCCATATACCAGTGAACAGCAATGCCATGAACGTACTTGGCTGCCTCTGGGTCAGAGAGCACCTGTAGGGAGAAAGGGAAGGGGCACTAGGGAAGGAGCAATGGCCACAAGCCCTGCACAGAGCTCTGAGGGAAGAACGCCACGTCCTGAGAAATGGGTGGTAGGACCCAGCAACCAGAAGGTGTTGCTCTGACAGCAGTGATTCATAGGGCCTTGGAAGATCAGAGTAGGCAGTACCCTAGGCAACCAGACCCAGCCTAGGGTGTTCCAGGAGTCACAAACTGGAGCTGGTAAAGTTCTTGCCATGCAGCTGGGGACCGGAGTCCTCCAGCACCACACCTAGGCAAGGCCGTGCATTGTCTCAGCACTGAGCAGGTAGAGGCAGGTGGATCCCTGGGGCTCAGTGACTAGCAAACCTAGCCTAACAGTGAGAGACTTGGTATCAAAAACAAAAACAAAAACAAAAAAAAAGTACACAAGATCAGCTGCTCTTGATGAATTATCAGATAAGGCCCACACGTACACCTACATGTAGATAAAAAAGGAGCTGAGAGCCCAGGTATGGTGGTATGTGACTTGAATCTCAGCACTTGGGAAACAAGAGGCAAGTAGATCTCTAGGAGTTCATGGCCAGCTTGGTTTATATGATTTCAGACCAACCAGAGCTATCAGGTGAGATCCTGTCTCAAAAATAAATAAATAAATAAATAAATAAATAAATAAATAAAAGTCAAGTGTGGTGGATGCCTATAATCCCAGCACAGTCAAGAGCATGCCCACAACTTCAAGGCCAGCTGGTTTCTATAGCAAGACCCTATCTCAACCCTGGCACCAGGGACAGTACTCTAAAAACTGCAGCCAATCACTTTGTCCGTTGGGACACCCTGGGAAGTTGTAGAGCTTACCACCTGTGCCCAGCGGGGTAGCAGCAACCGCTGATCATCTAGCATGAGTAGCTTCACATCATGAGAACTGTTGGCAAGGGCTGGCCCTAGGTCACGGGAAATGAAGTCTCTCTGGTGTTCGGGAGTGAAGCCCAGGCATTGGAAGGGGTACCCAGTTAGGAGCCCTGCAGTAGGTTCATTCTCCACTGTCACCGCCCAGAATTTTATGTTGTACTTAGCATAAGCATTCAGAAACCTGGCAAGAGAGAAAGGGCATGAGTGATCAGGGCCAAGAAAGTGGACCAAGACAAGGACAATAGGTAAAACTAAAAACTGAAAGGCACAGAACATTGAACGACAAGGAAGAGGTAAATCTGGAAGTGGACCAGGTCAAGGGGTGTGATGTAGACTAAGGTGCCCACAGGAGATTGGTCCAGACCCCATGGCCCCAATGATTCCTTACTTGACAAAGTAATTGGCCCAGGTCTTGTGATAGATATCCCCTGGCTGACCCTTGAGTGACCCCTTCCCATTCACTGCTCCATTGGTCTTGAGCCAAGTGGGTGATGTCCAGGGACTGGCAAAGAGTGAAATGGGGCGTGAGGACATCTTCAGGGCTTGGTGAATCAGGGGTATCTGGAGACAGTGAAGAGAGAGACACCCAGAGCTGGAACACATACTAGTCTAACCAGTGTATCAGGTCCAGCCATCGGCCCCCACCCTCCCTCTTACCCCCAAGTCAAATAGGCTGCAGATGGTTCCACGTTGCTCTAGAGACAGCTCTAACCTGTACCTTCCCAGCAATACCAATAGGCTGAAGCGACTAGAATGCCCACCTTGAGCTTGGTGTCTTCTTCCGGGAGGCTGAAGTTGGCTAACTCGAAGTCATCAGGGGTGTCAGCATAGGTGTATACACGGATGGAGAAGTCACAACTAGCCATGGGTACTCGGATGATGTTATATTCAATTCCTGCAGGAATTGATGGCCAAGAGAGGGAAATCTGAATCAATAGGAGAGCATGGAGCCAAGTGTACCATCCTGTAATCCCACTCCTCCTAAGGCTGAGGCAGACAGATTAATGTAAGCAGGCCAGCCAGGGACAGCTACAAGGTAAGACCCTGTCTCAAAATAAAATAAGATAAAATAAAATAAAATAAAAGTGAGTATGAAAATTGGCTTTAGATGAGCGGTGGTGGTGCACGCCTTTAATACCAGCACTTGGGAGGCAGAGGCAGGCAGATTTCTGAGTTCAAGGCCAGCCTGGTCTACAGAATGAGTTCCAGGACAGCCAGGGCTACACAGAGAAACCCTGTCTCAAAAAAAAAAAAAAAGAAAATTGGCTTTAATCAGTTGTTAGTCTCAGTAGAGTCTCATTCAGAGCCAGGGTCTAGGTGTGGAATTGTGGAGACCAGAACCTAAGTGAAATAGAAGCCCCCCTAGCATGTGTTTCCAAAGTACTTAGCAGAATATTGAAAAGGTGATCTTATTTCAGTGGCACTGAATCAGGAACCAACAGCCTGGTACACTTGGTGGCATATGCTTGTAATCCCAGCACTTAGAAAACTAAGTCGGAAAGACTAAGAGTTCAAGGTTAGTCATGGCTACAGTGTTCAAGGGCAAGCGTGATTTACAGAAAGTAAGGGAAGGAGGGAGGGAACAAAGGGAAAGAGTAAAAAAATGAGAGGCCGGCTGGGGATGTAGTTCAGGTGGCAGAATGCTTGCCAACGATGCATGAAGTTTGAGCTCCAACATTGTGTAAACTGGGAGCGCTAACACACACCTGTAACTCCAGCACGTAGGAAATGAGAGGCAGGGGGATCAGAAATTCAGTCATCACTGACTACACAGTAGAGTTGAGTCTGGAACACATGAGGTCTACTCAAAGAGAAATAGAGAGAAGAGGGGAGAAGAAAAGGAAGGGAGGCAAATGTCCAGGGAAGAGATGGAAGCAAGAGCAAAATGGCTGGCAAGACAGCTCAGTGGGTAGGGTAAAGTGTTCTGCTGCCAAGCCTGCAGACCCAACTTGAGCCCATTATCCTATGGTGGACAAATGGACACCCAAAAATTGTCCTCTGACCTCCTCCTCACTCATGCACAGCACATACAAGACAGTGAAATGCAATAAAGATAAAAAATAAAATAAAATAAAGCCAAGGCATACAAAAGGGCATAAATTATAGTGTACCATCTTGCTCTACCCTCCTCACCCTCGGTAGAGAAGTAGGATCTGAGTAGCAGATTCTGAGTTGCAGGGGACAAGGCAAGGATGTTGAGTGCAGTGGCGTCTGTCATGGCGCCTCCAAATCCTTTCACTTTCTGAAACTTCTCTTCTGGCTGCAAGGTGAGCAGTAGCCCTGAGAAAAGAAAGGGGAAAATCACTGGGCAGTGGTGGTGCATGCCTTTAATCCCAGCACTTGGGAGACAGAGACAGGTGGACTTCTGAGTTCCAGGCCAGCCTGGTCTACAGAGTGAGTTCCAGGACAGCCAGGGCTACACAGAGAAACCCTGTCTTGAACCCCCCCACAAAAAAAAAAAAAAAAAAAAAAAAGAATGGGAAAAAAAATCAGAGTCCAGAGGAGAACACGTTGATCACTAGTGTGACTTGGAGGGACAGCTAAAGTGGCTACCTGTGCCAGTGCGGTTGGCCTGGATAGACCCGACACTCAGCTCCATCCGACGTCCACTTCGAGTACTCTCATAACGGCTGAAGGTACCCAGAGCCGGCAAGGTCACAGGGTCAAGAGAGTCACAGTATGTTGCATTGCAGACACACACCACTGAGCTGTAACCAAAGCTTTTGGGGACACAGGGTTGGGCACCTAGAAGGCAGGGCACAAGCAGATGCAAGCATCAGAGTGGGTTTATAGGGGAGTGGGCATGCTAGGTACGGAGACTGAACAACAATTAAAAAAAAAAATCCCTCCACCATACTCCCAGCCCAAAAATGTCTTGGCCACTCTAAAGGAGTTACAGAGTCCCAGCTGAAAGTCCACCACCGTAATGGAAGGCTTCCAGAGGTCTATGGGGCAGGGGACGCCTTCATGCCTCCACCCCTGGCCTTGACTCACCATATGCCCAAGAAACTGCCTGCAACAGGAAGAATCCGATGAGCCTGGCAGCCATGACACCAGCACACTTCTGAGAAGAAAATGAGGTAAAATTATAGTGTAAGACTCTCTACCCGGCAACCACTCTCCTGGCCAGAGCTTAGCTGCCTAAGGATGCCCACAGCATAGGCTCCCACCTTTATTAGTGACTAGACAGTGTCAGTAGACACTGGAGGTGTCCTGCATTCACTCGTCTAGGGAGTTTGCTGCCCACTCCAAAGAGGGCTCTCTTCACTCTTTTCCCCCATCGACTTCAACCTTCAGCCCTCCCTCCATCTGTGCCTTACTCAAAGAGCCATGATGCCCTAAAATTAAAAAAACAAACAAACAGACAACAAACACAAACTGAACTCACCGAATTCCAATAATCTAGATGGGCAGAATTCCAGAAACAAGATCGACAAGGCAAATTGTAACCCTGCCTGCTTACCTTTCTAGAAGATCTTGGAAACTGGAGCTACTCGGGATCAGTGAATGAGAAGATTGTGAGAGTTTCAGAGATTTGGAGGGATAGAAGATCTACCAAATAAAACAATGATATAGGTAGATATCATATCTATTGGAACCGGACTAGCACTGCAAGTTCATTCCGGATTAAAGGGGAGGACAAAGTCACATGATGACTAAGCCGGTCACGTGATGCAGGAAGTGAAGCAATTGAGGCCATATTTGTAATGGGCAGTTGGGCTCTTCCAGGTTGTTCATTCATTGCATACCCTGTGAATTTTGGGGAAGCCTAAAGGATGACAGCTTTAGGAAGAGAATTCTAACATGGATTGTATAGACAGCTGAGTAGAGGCTCCTAAATCTAAGACAGAGAGGACTTCTAGCCTGTAAGGGCCACTGTATTCACATGCATTCAGATATACATAATTTAAAAATAAAAACAAGCCGGGTGGTGGTGGCGCACGCCTTTAATCCCAGCATTTGGGAGGCAGAGGCAGGCGGATTTCTGAGTTCGAGGCCAGCCTGGTCTACAAAGTGAGGTTCAGGACAGCCAGGGCTACACAGAGAAACCCTGTCTCGAGAAAAACCAAAACTAAAATAAAATAAAAAAATAAAAACAAAAATTTAAAAACTCCACATACAGCCTGGCGGTGGTGGTGCCTGCCTTTAAATCCAGCACTTGGTAGGAGGAGGCAGGTGGATCCCTGTGAGTTCAAGGCTAGCCTAGTCTACAGAGCAATTTCCAGGACAACCAGGGCTACACAGAGAAACCCTATCTCCCGAGAAACAATAAACCCCCACATACACACAATCTTTGCCCTAAAGAGACTAGTGAGTCAGGCACTTACACAGAGTTACAGATGAAGACAGAGAGAATGTTGACAGGTATACTTACAAGATTCCTTGAGAGGAAAAGGAACCCTTCCAGGAGGAGCTGGTGGGGGAAGTTACAGTGAAGTGCAGGGAGCTGCTGTCACGCTCTGAATAGCAGGACTTAGGGAGCAGTTGTCCCCACTGGCCCTTTCTGAAGTCCCTCCTTTCATCATCAGATGCTGGCTGGAAAGCTATTCATCCTTCCTTACAAGAAACTGGAAAATGCTGTCTATCTTTGATGGACACAAGAAAAGGGCTGTCCTCGAGGTTTCCTTGTGAGCCACATCAAATACCATTTATTGGCAGTGACACATACAACACGATCTGACTAACTCCAGGTCTCTAAGCCTGTTTCCACACTTGCCCATCACAGACACCAGCACAACCTCACAGAAGCATTACTAAAGTTAGCAAGATAAGCCAAGTGAAGCGGGTAATTAGACATTAGGAGCCTTATGCTTGCTGAATGAGGCTTTTATGTTCTTATAATTATGACAGTGAAGTCTTTACCACATACCCTTTAAAAAAATTGATTAATTATCTTCTTCAGCTTTGGCAGTATTTAAAGTAAAGTTTCTAGGAGAGGCACAGGTTTGAATCCTGGCGACTCACAATCATGTACTGTTTGGTTATCATGCTAAGAATCAGTAATCGCTGGGCAGTGGTGGCTTTAATCCCAGCACTTGGGAGGCAGAGGCTGGCAGACTCCTGAGGCCAGCCTGGTCTACAGAGTGAGTTCTAGGACAGCCAGGGCTATAAGAGAAACCCTGTCCCGGAAAAAAAAAAAAGAATCAGTAATCATTTCCTCTAAGCCGGCTTCTCGTCCTTAAAAGAGGAGGGATCAAGCCACCTCCTAGGGCTGTTGTGAGACAGAAGATGCACACCAATTGTTGCAACCAAGCAGGCCTGTGTTTATGGGGGAAACCTTCAAGGAAACATTTGACTTGTTCTAGGCAGCCTCAAAGCCTTTCAGTATCTATTATGTCAGAGGGATAAGTGCCAAGTTGTTATAGTAAACTGAACTAATGTATGACTCTGGTTGCCTGTATCCACCCTCCTTAGACTTCCTGATTTCCAGGAAGTGTTGCCTAAGACCTGTCTATTTCATTCATCCACAAATCCACAGTTGTGGCCTTAGTATGTAATATACAACAAGCACCCTACCATCTCTGGTCAGAGCTGATTTCTTGTTCCTTTCTTTCCCTTCTTTCTTTTCTTTCCTCCCTTCCTCCCTTCCTTTCTTTCTTTCTTTCTTTCTTTCTTTTTTTTTTTTAGACAGGGTTTTTCTCTGTGTAGCCCTGGCTGTCCTGGAACTCACTCTATAGACCACAGTGGCCCTGAGCTCACAGAGCCTGCCTTTGACTCTGTCCCAAGCACTGGAGTTAAAAGCCTGTGCCTCCAGCCTGGCTAGGGATGGACTTAGTAGTTTGTGGTCTGGATTTTTTTTTTTTTTTTTTTTTTTT
>NW_022196898.1:38027387-38073304 GCF_008632895.1 Mastomys coucha | reverse complement strand
TCAGAAATCCACCTGCCTCTGCCTCCCAAGTGCTGGGATTAAAGGCATGTGCCACCACCGCCCAGCGGGTTTATTATTATTATTATTATTTTGTTTCATATTTGGATGTTTTGTTTGTCTTCTTTTTTAAAAAAATTATTTATTATTATAAATAAGTACACTGTAGCTGTCTTCAGACACACCAAAAGAGAGTGTCAGATCTCATTATGGGTGGTTGTGAGCCACCATGTAGTTGCTGGGATTTGAACTCAGGACCTTTGGAAGAGCAGTCGGGGCTCTTACCCGCTGAGTCATCTCATCAGCCCTTGTTTGTCTTCTTTCTTGAAGTTTTTCTCACTGTAGCCTGGGCTCACCTGGAACTTTGTGCCTTTGTCTCCATGTGCTGAGATTGCAGAAGTGTGACCCAGGGTTTCAGATGTCACTCTCTAGTGGCACACACACACACACACACAAACACAAAATAAACTATCCTGTGACACAAACTCAGAGCCCTATACAGCTCTTCTGTCTGATGAATAGCAACTGCCATCAGTTATGTGACAATCTACATCTACCTGTGAGTTATAGCTAATCTTAGGCAGAGGCCTAATTTTGTTTCAGTAGGAACTTGATTATTGGCCTGGCCAGTGGCCACTCCTTTAATCCCAGCACTCAGGAGGCTGAGGCAGGTGGATCTTTGAGTTTGAGGTCAGCGTGGTCTACAGAGTGAGTTCTAGGACGGCCAGGACTATACAGAGAAACCCTGTCTCGAACGAGAAAGTTTTCACTATGTAGCCTGGACTAGAACAAGCTAAGTAGGTCAGACTAGCTTCCAACTCAAAGAGCTCTGCCTGCCTCTGCCTTTCAAGTGCTGAGACTAAAGGCTTGCATAACCATACCCAGATCACCTCTTTTTAAAACATTTCTTGTGTTTTTGGTGGGGCATGAGGATGATGACACATGTGTGGAGGTCAGAAGACAACTTTGTAGAGTTTGTTTTTTCCTTTTACATTTACAATGTGTTCCAGCAATGGTTGAGTCATCTCACCCACCTTTCAACCCCCCTTTTAAAAATTAAACATATCTTCTGTTATATTTATTCAATTGTTGTATGTGTGTGCATTTCCCCAGGTGCACTTACGTGGCTATCAGAGAACAACATGAGTGAGTAGGTCCCCTCTTTCCCACCATAAGCATTTTAGGGGCCAGACTTAAGTTGTCTGGCTACTACACAATAGGGTACTTACTGGACATTTACCTTTTCTTTATTTGTAAAATACAACTATTTTTGCAACCGTTTAGGTTTGCTTCTGTAATACACACCTTAACTAAAAACAACTTGGGGAGGAAAGGGTTCATTTCATTTTACAACTCCTAGACACAATCCATCGCGGGGCAAGTCAGGTTAAGGAGCAATATATCAGAAACTGGAACGACGACTCTGCCCCATAGTTTGCTCTGCCTGCTTTCTTAAGCCCAGAACCACCTACCTGTCCGGGGTAGAGTACCACCCAGTGCGCTTGTTCTTCTCATACCGATCAAACATCAAAACTATGCTCCACAGGCTAATCAGATGGAGATGATTCCTTAGATGAGAGTCTCTCTTCCCAGATGTCTAGGTTTGTGTCCAGGTGACAAAAACTAACTAGCACAGCAACTAATAATGATAACAGGATGGTACCGTGCAAACGCTGGGAAGGAAAAAGACATCAAACAAACCCAGTAGCAATTCTGCCTGAGGTCTAATCAGAGAAACAGCAGCCCCAACCGGAGGCTAAAGGAAATCACAGCATCCAAAGGCCAGAGGGCGGGACACCACTCGGGAGCGGGGCGGGGCGCGAGGAGGGGGTGGGGTGGGGTTACGGGAGGGGCCTGAGGCGAGGGGGCGGGGAAAGGATCGATAGGGTTGGACCGTCGGGAGAACTGAGGCGGGGCGGGGCATGCAGCTAGCAGTAGCCAGAGGCTGGGGCTAGGCGTGAGGTGCGGGTCGGGGGAGCGTGAGGTGGACGGGACGCCGGGCGCGTTTCCCTCAGAGTCTGCGCGGTTAGAGCTGCAGTACCGAAATGCGCAGGCGCAGAACCGGAGGCTAAGCTTTCGGTTTAGCAAGGAGGTTAAGGCTCCTTACAAAGTGAGGTCCCAGGCCTTCTCTTACTTTTCATTGGTTCTCCTGGGACAGAGTCGTCTAACTAACCAGCGTAGCCCACGTGAAGCCAAGGATTGTTCTTAGTCTCCAGTGTAGACTACACAGGCAGGGGTTGAGGCGAGGGTGGCTGATGTGCCACTGTGTCTGTAGGGCCAAGCACTGCTTGTTAGGAGAAGCGATTGGGTTTGCACAGTGAGCTTACCCTGTGCGATCGGATCAAGGTTCCTGAGTTTTCTCGTTAAGGAACCTCAGCACAGGGAAGATCAAGTCTCCAGAAACTGCCCCTGTGGGGCAAGGTTCTTCTACCTCCTACTTGTTTTTTTTTTTTTTTGTCTTGGCTGCCTACCAACCCTTCCTGAGGCTACACTCTCCTTCTGAATTATTCAAGAGGCCTTGCAGCTTGACATCATCTCTGGGCAGTGACTCTTCCTTGTCCCATTCCTGGAGGGCATCTTGCTGCTCCCGCAGTAGTAGGAACCTAAAACTCTTTACATTGTTCTTTTGCTGCCACTTTGGTAATCGGGTGGGGGTGTTTTGGTTTTGATTTTTGAGACAGTGTTTCTACCCTGTCCTGACTGGTGGCCTGGAACCCTCGATAATCCTGCTGCCTCAGCTTCTCAAGCGCTCAGTGAGATGATAGGTGAGAGCCGTACTAGTTAAAGATACATAGTTAGTTAAAAATAGATACACTGTGTTAGGTTCAAGGAGTAAATCCCTGATCTGGAGTTTATATTCTATGGTGGTTTTGGTTTTGTTTTGTTTTTCTTTTTTTTGGTTTTTCAAGACAGGGTTTCTCTATATAGCTCTGGCTGTCCTGGAACTCACTCTGTAGACCAGGCTGGTCTCAAACTCAGAAATCCGCCTGCCTCTGCCTCCCAAGTGCTGGGATTAAAGGCGTGAGCCACCACTGCCTGGCCAAAATGTGTAACCCAGGCTGGCCTCAAACTAGTGATCCTCCTGCCTCTGCCTCCTTCAGCAAATCCTACCGCCGGAGCCACCACAACCAACAGGCATGGGCTTAATACCCTCACCCTAGCTGCCTGGAAGTCAGTATTCTGCTAGCAGCTTTCAGATTAAGATATAGAACTCTTGCAGGGCAGTGGTGGCTCACGCCTTTAATCCCAGCACTTGGGAGGCAGAGACAGGTGGATTTCTGAGTTTAAGTCAGCCTGGTCTACAGAGTGAGTTCCAGGACAGCCAGGGCTACACAGAGAAACTCTGTCTCGAAAAAAACAAAGCAAAACAAAACAAACAAAAAAACAAGATGTAGAACTCTCAGCTCCTGTACCATGCCTGCCTAGATGCTGCCATGTTCCTGCCTTGATAATAAAGGAATGAACCACTCAACCTGTAAGCCAGCCCCAATTAAATGTTGTTCTTATAAGAGTTGCCTTGGTCATGGTGTGTGTTCACAGCAGTAAAACCCTAACTAAGGCAATAATAATAGTGATGATGATGATTAATATTAAAAAAGAAAACATGTAGATGGGTTTTGTCTTATTTGCTTTATGGGGCACTGATTCCAGGGCCTCAAATGCTAGGCAAGTACTCCAACACTGAACTACATGCCTAGCCTTAAAATAATTAAAAATAAAACATTTGGTTTTTACTTTTGTTTTGTTTTGGTTTTGGTTTTTTGAGACAAGGTTTCTCTGTGTAGCCCTGATTGTCCTGGAACTCACTCTGTAGACCAGGCTGGCTTCGAACTCAGAAATCCACCTGCCTCTGCCTCCTAAGTGCTGGGATTAAAGGTGTGTGCCACCACTGCCCGGCAAATATTTGTTTTTGTTTTTGTTTTTGTTTTTTTTATGTGTGCATCTGCCTACATGTATGTGTATGCACCATGATCGTGCAAGAGCCAGCAAAGACCAGATGACAGTGTCATATCTCCTGGAACTGGAGTTACAGATGGTTGTTGGCCAGCAGGTGAGTTCTGGGAACCCAAGCTAGCTCTTGAAAGAGCCATAGCACCTTTGAGTTATGTTTCCAACTCCTTGATTTAAAAAAAATAATAATTTTTTTTGAGGCCAGGTCTTTGTAGCTCTGCTGGCCAGTAACTCACTAAATAGGCCAGGCTGGCTTCAAACTCACAGACAGCTACCTGCTTCTGACTTCGAGGACTGGGATTAAAGGACTGTGTACCACACCTGGCCCCTTGATTTTATTTTGTTTATTTATTTATTTTTCTTTATTATTTTATTTTTTAAGGTTTACTTATTTATTATTATATGTAAGTACACTGCAACTGTCTTCAGATGTGCCAGAACAGGGCATCAGATCTCATTATGGGTGGTTGTGAGCCACCATGTGGTTGCTGGGATTTGAACTTAGGAAGAACAACAATCAATGCTCTTACTGGCTGAGCCATCTTGCCAGCCCCCTTATTTTATTTTTTTAATGTGAGTGTATGATTGGTTTTGCATGCATCTGTGTTTGTGCACAATGTACATGCTGTGCCCTCAGAGGCCAGAGGAGGGCATCAAATTTCCCTGGAACTGGGGTTAACTGCTAACTGTAAGGTGCCATGTAGGTGCTAAAATGAAATCCAGATAGATCCTTCGGAAGAACAACCAGTGCTCTTAACCACTGAACCAGTTCTCCAACTGGAGAGCTTTTAAACCTGACACACGTTCCCAGAAGTGGCTCAGTGGTGAGGACTCCCAACCTTGAGGACCTGAGTTTAATCCCCGAGACCCGCCATGTGCTGGAATGAGAGAACAGACTTCTACATATTGTCTTCTGACCCCAACACTTACACACATACATACATGCACTGTGGTGTACATGTGTAAACACACTGACACACATGCATGAGAGGAGGGGTTGGGAATAAAATATCATTTAAAACAAACAAACACACACACACACACACACACACACACACACACACACACACACGGGTCTTCTCAAAGACCTAGGTTCTATTCCCAACAACCACATGTAGTTCACAATCCTCTGTAGTTCCAGTTCCAAAGGGTCTGATGCCCTCTTCTGGCCTCCAAGCATACTATGCACACAAGAGCTGGACAGGCATGTAAACAAAGTATCCATATATATATATTTGAAAAACCAAAAAAAAAAAAAAAAAAAAAAAAAAAAAAAAATGGAGGAAAGAAGTGGAGTGGAGGGAAGAAACAAAAAATGTCTCTTTCTCTCTTTTCTTTTTTGTTTTTTGTTTTGTTTGTCTGTCTGTTTGTTTTTTGAGACAGGGTTTCTCTGTGTATCCCTGGCTATCCTGGAACTCACTCTGTAGACCAGGCTGGACTTGAACTCAGAAATCTGCCTGTCTCTGCCTCCCAAGTGCTAGGATTAAATCTTTCTTTTCTTTCTTTCTTTCTTACAGGGTTTCTCTGTGTAGCCCCTGGCTGTCCTGGAAGTTCTGTAGACCAGGCTTGAACTCAGAGAGATCTGCCTGCCTCTGTCCCCTCCCCCCGGGCTGAGGTGTGCATCAGCACTGTTCTACAAAAATATTCCTTAATTAGAGGGTAAGGGTTGGGTTAAGACTGGAATCAAGTGATGGCATCATAAAGTTCTTGGTGCTTAGAGATATTCTGCCTGAGGCAAAGTGGACCAGGAGATTGAAGACTACCTCAAGTTATTTATTTAGAGATAAGGTCTTACTGTGTAGTCTAGGCTAACATCAAACTATGTAACCCAGCCTGGCTTCTAACTCTGAAACTTTCCTTAAAATCAGCCTTAAGGACAATTTTATTAGAGTTTCGAATTTACAAGAAAAAACATTAGTGATGTAAGCTGTAAATCTTGGCGGCTTTCAGGAGATGGGAGTTAGGAGGGAAAGAGAAAGTCATGCATTTGACTTAGGCCAGCAATGTCCAGCACTGCAGATGCAGCGAGCATTCATACAGCAGAGAAGTAGCTTTCCAGAAGGGAGAAGAAGCTCCAGCAGAAGCCAAAGTTTCTGGGAAAATATACCTAGATATTTGCTTGTTTTGGGGAGACTAAGGGATGATTTATTCTGGAGCCACATTTAATGACGATGGCCCAGGAGCACAGAATTAGCTTACCCCCCAACTTCCATATTCCAGTATGGAAGCAGGCTCATGGTTTCACAGAACAAAGAAAGTCACACATCAAGGCAAGTTTAAATCATCGATGGGCTAGTGGCACATATCTCAGCACTTGGGAGGCAGAGGCAGGCGGATCTCTCTGAGTTCAAGGCCAGCCTGGTCTACAGAGTGAGTTCTAGGACAGCCAGTGATACACAGAGAAACCCTGTCTCAAAAAACAAAAACAAAAACAAAAACAAAACAAAACTAAATTGGTGAATGTATTGGCAAGGTACTTACATGGAGCTGGGGTACTTTCCAGTAGGCCTCAGATACCGTCTGATGGCATGTTTAGCTTGTGGGTTCGTGGGAGCTAGTGGTGTGCTAGATGAATAGATTCCAACAGATTAGTCACAGGATGTTAAGTCAAGTAAGGAATGGCTATGGAGGCGGCTAAAGGTATCCCAGCATTCCAGCCTTTGCAGGCCACTGCTGGTCTAAACAGTTGGTCACTACAGACACAGCTTCTTTCCAGTTCTTGTTCATAGTTCCCCTTGTCAGATAAAATCATATTTTATACATTCAAAGAGCCACATGTTATTTATTAAATATTACAAGGCCCCAGGCTTATTCCCAGGATACTTGCTAAGGTTTCAACTAGCATGCTAAAGTAGGAGAAAAATCAATAGAAAGAAGGAAAAGTTCTAATTTGCTAGGTATGGTGACCCATGCCATTGACGTCACAGTTGGGGCGGCAGAGGCAGACAGATCTCCACGAATTTGATGCTATCCTGGTTAAGTTCCAGTTAATCAGAACGACATAGCAAAACCTTATCTTTTAAAAAGTAAAAATTTTCTGAATTAGGACTCAGACAAGCACACAGATTTAACAGAGCTACGTGGTGTAAGTAACTGCCTTTAATATTATTTTAAATAATAATTAGTCAATAGGGTTGGATAAAAGAGAGCTATTTGTTTTGAGGTAGTGTCTCATTCTGAAGCCCATGGCCTTGAATTCAGGAGTCTTCCTGCCTCCATTTCATACATGCTGGGATTACAGACATGAACTATCAGTTGGAGAGAAGGTGGTAGGCTGGCTAGGTAGCTAGGAAGATTATAGCTTATTAAATGTTATAAGGCCCCAGGCTTATTCCCAGGATACTTGCTAAGGTTTAAGCAAGAGAGAGATGGCATCATAGGATTGTTGTATTGAATGAGGAAAACCAAAATGTAGACCAAGCTTTGGGATGTGTGAACAGGTACTGGCAGAGTTATTACTGAGAGGAGAGCAGGAGAAGACCAGGTGTGAGGGTGAGAATCAAGAATTCCATTATGTGAGGGCGGCGGTGGCACACACCTTTGATCCCAGCACTTGGGAGGCAGGGGCAGGCAGATTTCTGAGTTCCAGGCCAGCCTGGTTTACAGAGTGAGTTCTAGGACAGCCAGGGCTATACAGAGAAACCCTGGTGGTAGGGCAGTGGTGCATGCATATCTAAGTCCCAGCACTCTGGAGGCAGAGGCAGGTGGATCTCTGTAAGTTCAAGGCCAGCCTGGTCTACACATTGAGCTCTGGAACAGCTAAGGCTACTCAGAGAAGCCCTGTCTTGAAAAAACAAAAAGAAAGAATGCCCCACCACCATACTCATGTGCTTTCTTTCTCTCTCTCTCCCTCTCTTTCTCTCTGTCTGTCTGTCTGTCTGTCTGTCTCTCTCTCTCTCTCTCTCTCTCTCTCTCTCTCTCTCTCTCACACACACACACACACACACACACACACACACACACACTAAATGGATTTTGGGTGCTGGAGAATGATTTTCTTCTCTTGCAGAGGATCCAAGTTAAGTTCCCAGCGTTCACATGGCAGCATATAACCATTAGAAACTCCAGCCTGGGTGAGGGGAGCGGGGGGATGACACCATCTTTTGGCCTTTGGGCATCAGGCATGAGTGCAGTGTACTTACTATGCCCAAGCAAGCAAAACACTGGTAACTCAAGAGAGACTATCAGTTTGAGAGGGAGTAGAGGGGAGACATAGGAAGAGCTGGAGGGAAAAAAAGGGGAGGAGAGTTAATGCAATTGTATTTTAATAAAAATATATTAAAATAGCCAGTCATGATGGTGCACCTTTAGTTCCAGCACTCAGGAAGCAAAGGCAGGCATATAGGTCTGTGAGTTCAAGACCAGCCTGGTCTATATAGTGAGTTCCAGGACAGCTATGCCTATTTAGAGAGACCCTATCTCAAAAAGAGACAAATAAAAATAGAAAATCCATATATACATGTATATGTATATGTATATATGTGTGTGTGTGTATGTGTGTGTGTGTGTGTGTGTGTGTGTGTGTGTGTTGAGCAGTGCATAAAGGTGAAAAGCTGGTAAAGATACCCAGAGAGTAAAGTAAGAAGAAAAACAGGAAACTGTGGTATCTTCAAAGATGAGGAGAAAGTTCACAAGAAGGTGCTGGTGATGTATCCTAGTTGACTGCAGAGGTGAGGAACAACTTTGTAAAACCGGCATGATGATGCTGTACTGGACTCCTGGGTCTCGGCAAGTGGCAATAGAAGAATCTGACTGTTCAAGTTTGGTGAGCCGGAGAAATGGCTCAGTGGTTAAAGTCATCCAAGGGTCAGAGTTAGGTTCTCGGTGGCAGCATGGCAGCTCACAATCATCGATTAACTCCAGCCCCAGGGGATCTCCCTCTTTTGGACTCTGCAGGCACAAGGGAAGCACTTGGTACACACACATGTATATAAGTAAAACATTCATACACATTAATTCATATTTTTTTATATTGTTTAAGGTTGGGGTTAGGGGAATAGCTCAGTGGGTACAGTGCTTGCCTTCAGAATCAGGATCAAACTCAAAGACCTTAAACCCATAAAAGTCAGGCACTATAATCCCAGTTACTTTTATGGTAGAACGAGGACTTAGGGGATAGGAGACTCCCCAGCTGAGGAGTAGCTAGCCTGGCAGATGCAGCAGAGAAAAACAACAGAGACCCTGTCTCAAACAAGGTGGGAGGCAAAGGCTGACATTGTCCTCTGACTTCCAAATGTGCCATGGAACACGGACCACGTCATGTGCAGTCTCACACTTAGAATACACACACACACACACACTCTCTCACGTTGTTCTGTGCTGTGCAAGCTTGGTCACCCTAGTTTGATCCCCAGAACCCACCCACATAAAGGTGGAAGCAAAGAGCTGACTTCACAAAATTGTCCTCCAACTTCCACATGTCCACTGGGGCGTATATGCTAATACATCACTCACATACATACAATTCTCTAAAAAACACTCCCAAAACATAGTTTCTTTAAAAAACTGGCAGTGGTGGCACAGGCCTTTAGTCCCAGCTCTTGGGATGCAGAGGCAAGAAGATCTCTTTGAGTTCTAGGACAGCCTGGTCTACAAAGTGAGTTCTAAGACATCTAGGGCTCTATAGAGAAAACATGTCTCAGGGAGAAAAACAAAACAAAACAAGGAGAAGGAGAAGGTAGGGAGTCAGAGAAGACAAACCAAAGTATGTTTCATCTATCTATCTATCTATCTATCTATCTATCTATCTATCTATCTGTATGTGAATACACTGTAGCTGTCTTCAGACACACCAGAAGAGGAAGGACATCAGATCCCATTACATATGGTTGTGAGCCACCATGTGGTTGCTGGGAATTGAACTCAGAACCTCTGGAAGAGCAGTCAGTGCTGTTAACCACCAAGCCATCTCTCCAGCCCATTTCAAATACCTTTAATAAATCCCAACACTACTTGAACAATAAAAGAACACTCCAAGAGAGAAGGGAGAAATGGAAATTTATTGAAGGCTTATTCAGTGTTACAAACATTCATGTTCACAATGTTTTACAGGTTAGGCAATTAAGATTAAATAACTTGCCTGAGGTCATGCAGCTAGAGGTGGCAAAGCTGAAAAGCCACCTAGATTCATGTCTCTTTTTGCCTGCCCTACCACCACTTGGCAAGGCACAAATGACCGTGTTCTTAAACACTCAGGCTTTTGCCCCCATTACACAGTGCCCTTGAATATCAGAAAGAGGCACTCTCATGCGGTGGGGGGAGGTTACTGATTTTCCTCTGTCAATGCTGTAAGCAGGGGGCATTTCCTCCCACAACTTGAACACCCATGCAGCATAGGACAGAAGCTCTGCTGTTCAGAGGGACAGAGGCAAGCAATAGGAGCCCTCAAAGACAGGCAGGAAAGGAACACCTTGGGAGAGTATAGGGCAGATTTCTTTTTGAGCCAGCCAGTGGTGCACAGGGCTGCTGAAGGCTGCTGGTCCTAACCAGCTGACGCTTATGGCTCCAGCATTCCTCTGATCTGCTCAGTGTAACATGCCCAAATCAGAGCCCAGTCTCCCGGCTGCCTCCATTGAGGCTGAGGCTGTGTGGGCGTATGCCATGCTCCAGCCTGCGGGCAGACAAGAGTCGCCTTAGGGAGGAGCCAGAGCTCAAATCACCACAGCTGCGAAGGTGGAGGCTCTCTCGACCTGGTCGTCCCCAAGGGTTCCTGCGCACCTGGAAGAGGACAGAGAGAGGGCAACGGTATAGGCCAACCTAAAGCGCCAGGCTTTTCTAGGGATGCTTCCTGGTTCCCCTAATGCTTACTTGCTTATATCCATGGGTTCCAGTTCCTGCAGGGTCTGGGGACTTTCTAGACAGCTGGAGGAAACGAGTGACCAGGCCTCGGCCTGGCCAGCTTCCTTTCAGGTCCCCTAGAGAGTGGGCAGGTGCAGGACCTGAAGGCAGGGGAACCTTCTGGAAGGTGGGCACTGGGCGGCGTTTCTCGGCTGAGCGAGCACGTAGCAGCTTTGGGGAAGGGCAACGGGCTAGGCGGAAAAGGCAGGCTTCAGAGCAGAGCCCTGCAGAGAAAGCGCAAGAAAGGTGTGTGGGCTACCCAGTGTCCCCTCACCCTCTAGCTGCCTACCCACACGCCTGACCTGTGTCTGCAGAGGAGACGGAGGCAGCTTCTTCCTCAAGCACTTTGGTATAAAGGTCCCTGAAGTCAGCTGGGGAGGAGAAACAAGTACAGTGTGAGGTTGCTGTATGAACACACACCTCTCCTCCATCAGCATTCAAGGTGCGATCACCTCTGCCTACAACTAGATGCTCTAACGGAGGAAGATGGGTTCTTCAGAGCTGTTCCTCAATGCTTTCGCCTCCTACGTAGACCAGGTTACCCATGATCTTGTGGCACTTGCTGCTTCTGCCTCTCCAATGCTGGGATTACAGGAGTGAACCATCATGCCCAGCTCTGCCTAGGGTCCCTAGATGGGAGTTCGGCTACTTCCTGTGTGGCTGTTAACTATTCCGCTTTATCTCTTAGAAACTCAGAAACTTCTGGTTGATCTGTGGCTATAACTGAGTGGTTAGGTAGCCCAGGCTTAGACGCTGTGGAAATGGTTTAAAAAACAACTCCTCCCACCTAACCGGTTAGCCGTGAAGCCTCTGTCCCTGGAGTTGAGCACCCAGGAAGGACATTGCTGGAGTAACTTCACCACCTCCCTTAGGAACCTCACAGGGACCCAATCCTAGTGGATTAGCCTTCCCCAAACTAGGCTCACCAATGTCACTGGAGGTGGTAATGCCTGGGTCGCTGTGAGACCTTGGCAGCAGCAGTGGTGGAGGGGGTGATCGGTGAGGAGGCCGGTGTCCGGGTGGGGTGAGGGAACCTGAGCTATCACTGAAGCGTCGAGCTGGTGCTCGGGCAGGAGGAGGTGCAGCTGAGCGGCTGCCTCCTCGGGGGACCCGCCGCCTCAGCTCGGGGAAGCAAGGTCCCACCCAGGGCGGCCAGCCCTCCAATCGGTGGCAACTGCGAGCAGCTGTGGGGGCACCCAATGGGGGTGGGGCTTCAGGGGCTGAGCAGGAATAGGAGCGCGCAGCCCGTGGGGGTCGCCGAGGCAAGGGACTGTCTTCAAAGGGACCCCGGAGGCCGCAGTCCAGGCTAAGGCAGTAGCCTGCGCGGCTGCGCTGGATGGAGCGGAAGAGCACATAATCGACGGAGCGCACAGAGCCCTGGAGTTCCAGCAGGCATGAGTCTTCTGATGGGCTAGAGCCCCCAGGGAGGTCGCCAATGGCTGACAACACCAGGGACCCACTGTCCATGGACACTATGGGTGGCAAGGGAGCACTAGGTAGGATTTCATGAGGGCAGCTGCTCTTGGCCACTCTGACTCCAGCTGATAAAGCTCAAGGAGACAGATAGGCCCAAGGGTTGGTTGGTTGGTTTGTTTGTTTTCAAGTCGGGGTTTCTCTGTATAGCTCTAGCTGTCTTGGAACTCACTCAGTAGACCAGGCTGGCCTCCAACTCAGAAATCCGCCTGTCTCTGCCTCCCAAGTGCTGGGATTAAAGGCATGGGCCACTGCTGCTCGGCCTTAACATAGCTTCTTAACCCCAAACCTTCAACTGAATTTAGCCTTGTTTTCCCCTCCTTCTGGCCCCACCCTGCCCTTGTCCACTCTGGCCCATTCTGCTCACCATCTACAATGGAGGCCACCCGCTCACAGACACAGGAGCCATCGTGAAGCTGAGGATCAAACAGAGTGGCCTGCAGAAGACAGGATCAAAAGTCCAGTCCTTCACACTGGCATGACCACTCCCAAGCACTGAAAAAAACTATGGAGACCAGAGATTCCAGAGCAGCTTTTGTCACTCTGTATGAGTTAACTGCTTTTTGTTTGATTTTTGTTGTTGTTGTTTTGTTGTTTTGTTTTTGAGACAAGGTTTACTTTGTAGCCTAGGCTGGCCTTTCAACTCCTAACCTTGCTGCTTCCACTTCCCAAGTGCTGTGATTATAGGCAGATGCCACTCCGGTTGGCTTTGCATAAGATGCTTATAGTGGCATCAGTTTCCATATCTTTATTTTTATTTCTTTTTTGAGAAAGTCACTGAAGCCCTGGTTGGCCTAGACCTCTCTATGTAGACCAGGTTACCCATGATCTTGTGGCACTTGCTGCTTCTGCCTCTCCAGTGCTGGGATTACAGGAGTGAACCGTCATGCCCAGATGCACATCTCTTAAAGAGAAATACTAGTTCATCTCCCACCCACCTCAGTAGCTCTAGGGCAGATCAAAGATGCCAGCGGGGTGTGCTAGCTAATAGAGACCATGAGAACTGTCGGTATCCTTAGCAAGCAGCATTCTAGGCTCTAACACTGCTCCCACCTACACCAAGCCCTTTCCTCACCTGACTGTCTCTTCGCAGCCCCATGACGGCCTCGTAAGAAGGGGGGCAATCAGTAGGATACAAGGGCACCGGGCTATCCATGGAGCCATTATATGTGATGCTGGCAGGATGAGGGAGAGGATCAGGGTCTGGAAAATCACTCCTGCTCCACATCTATGCCTCCCCAGCAATCCAGCCTTCCCCCAACACCCCTAACCCCCGTCTTACCTTTGTGCATCTGTCTCTGAACTGCAGGTGTACTCTGGAGGGTAGTAGGGTGGTGGGGGCACAGGTGGGACAAATTCCTCCAAGTCCAGCATGGTGTGTAGGAGAGGAGCTGGAGGCGAGGATGTACAAGCCAGGGGCCCTAGGGGGCCTGAGACTGAGCGTTCAGGGGCAAGCTGCTAGGGAGCAAGCCTGGTTTCAAATTTCTTTCCTTTCTGCTATTTTTATGGCCCTACTTCCACCATGAAGGTCCAGTTCCAACCTTCCTCAGCCACACCCAGGTCTTCTTCACCCTGCCTCAAGCTGTACCTCCAGCTCTGGCCTTGTCCACCTATAAATCTCTCTTTTTTCGTTTCACATCTATCCATAATTGTCACCTGTTCCCTGTCACCACATGACTACCCATCCTTTACGCCCTCCTCCACCTAGGACCTTTCCGATTTTCACTTCATCCAATCTTTCTCTCTCTCCCTTCTGCACAAAACATCCCTGAAATAAATATCCTCAGGTGACCTAGTGCCCATGCTCAAAATCTCGACCTGTAGTTATGCTTGGCAGGCCCAATGCCAGCAAACACCCCCAGCTCCCAGCACACCTATCTGCTTGGGCCTTGGCTCCCTTCTTACCATATGCACCAGATCCAGGGAGAAGATCTGGACACAGCAGACAATAGCAGACAGGGTACAGATTATTGCAGCACAAATGGTAAGCCCACAGACACTGAAGAGCAGGTTCTGGAGAAGGGATGGTGAAGGAGAGGAGTAAGGGGCCCAGGACAGGAAAACCTTACATACTTGAGCCTTTGAGAACTCCAGAAGGAGAGGAAAGGAGGAGACCCAGGATAACAGTGTAGGAGAAGGAATAGAGAGGGCTTATTCACCTTGAGGGCCCCTCTGGCTTCATCACAGGTGGAGTTAAGGGCAACTTTCAGCTCCTGGCCCCACTCTGGACAAGGCCTGGGTAGGGGATCAGGGGGGCAGCATATGCAGACCTTCCCTTCCTGTGTGAGAGTGGAAAGGCCAAGGCAGCCTGGTCAGAGCAAACTCAGGGGTCCCTCACATCTCTCCTAACCCCTTCTTTCCAGGTCTCCCACCTCAAATCTCACCATGGAGCATTCTCGGAAATCCCGAGCCAGCTGAGCATTCTTACAGGAGAGAACAGAACCAGCCATGCTGAGCATGACACAGAGCACCGAAAGCAAGGAGAAGAAAGAGATCTGAGGGAAAGAGGGTGTCTGTCATCTCAGGGCTGGGACCTTCACTGGCACTCCTCTTCCACAGAATGAGCCACCCTCTTCTCCTGACAGTTTCTGTCAGCCATGTACTAACGGGAAAGCTCCTGAGGGCATAAAGGGTATCCCCTCTGGTGTTGGGCACCTGCTTCCCAGTGGGCATCGAGCCTTTTCACCTACCACTAGAGTGAATGGCCGCTTCCAGGACACAATGCCAACCAACCCGGAGAACGCCAGCTAGGGACAGAGTGGGCACAGGCTCAGCCTGGCAGGGGAGGCACCTAAGTGAGCCCCTTGCCACAGGATGCACCCAGCCCTGCAAGGAGGGAGAGGACCAGGAGAAGGAGGAAAAACGTGTGGGCTTGCAGGTGAGGAGGGGCGGGGCCTGAGAAGCTTCTCCCACCCCAGTACTATGTACTCTTTGTACCCGACTCACCGAGAACCCAGCCCAAGATGGGCAGGACCTCTTGATGCTCTCGGTGGTGGTGACAGAGGAGGCCACCATGCTGAAGGTTACCACCAGGATGCCCAAGAGCACCTGGGCCAGCCCCAACGTGAGCAGGGCCTGGAGCCAGGGGCGGTGGAGGCGGAGGTGGGTAAGGCCCCGGGTACTGGGCCGGCTGGTCAGCGAGCGACTGGAGTCACTAGGCGAGGGCATCATGCCTGCCGCCCAGTTGCCCGCACCTCGCTCGGTCCCCCTTGATACTTGGGAGCATCTCAGAAGCACCCAAGCCCTGTTTCTTTATCCTTTCCACAGCCCTCGGTGTAAAGCCCACCTCCTGGCTAGGTCCTCTGGGGCATCGCCCAGGGACGCCAGCTGGAGGGAGGCCCAAAGGAGGGGGGTCACGAAGGGACAGTGAGGGGCTCCCTTCCCACCACCAAACGGGTACCGTGCCCGGGGAGGCGACGAGGACGCGAGGGCACCGGTTCATTGCATTTCCTTAATGAAGAGGGGTGCCGAGAAGGGCTGATCCCAGACCGAAGAGTAGCGTTCCGGAGCCCAGGGAAGGGTGGGGAGGGCAAAAGCGAGAGGGATGCAAACAAGTCTATAGAGAGGAGAAAGGTCTGCATGCAGGGACTAGAGGTGCATTTGGCGATTCAGGGCCGCCTGGTGGGGAGAGGCCGCGGAAACTGTCTTCAGAGTCGCAGACCCGCTCCCCTCCCCACCATGCTCGGCTTCCTTAGCTCCTCCAGCTGCAGCAGGTCAGGCAGTGGAGGTGGGGGGGATGGTGGATGGTGCGTGGTGCGGAGGAGGGGTGTGGTGGGTGGTGCAATGCATCCCGGGAGCTGTAGTCAGAAAGCAACCTTGGGGAGGGGAGGAGATAGGGAGAGGCCCTCCTCCATCCCTAGCCTCGCCCTGAAGCCTGAGCAGTTAATGATCATTTGTGTCCATTTTCTGCCCTCCCCAACATATCAGGTTCCGGGGAGGAAGAGTTCTCACCAAAAGTGACTGACTGCTCATTAACAGAAAGGCGTGGCAAACCGGGCTGGGGCTCCCTGATGTCTCTGGCCAATCAGCCTGCCCACTTTGCCAAGTGCAACCTCTCCTGCAGAGAGTGTTTAACACTCCAGTCCCCCACTCCACACAATGGCCCAATCTCGAGTAAAGATACAGGAAATGGGTGAGTTCCAGTTACACTTTTTTTTTTAATTTAAATAACGAAGAAGACATCCTTGGCACAGCAGATGGAAACTGGGTTTGGGGTTATGTGCGAGGTGGCGGCAGCAGTATGGCCAGATGGGAGATAAAGGCAAATTAACAACTGAGCCATAGTGGGCTCTCCACAGCTCAAGTCAGGTTTAGAGTCATGGCTGTGGAATTAAGAGCCCTATAGAAGTCACCAAGTGGTGATGGCTCCCTGAATCCCAGAGACTTCTTCAGGGATAGGGGCTATCTTGGCTCCCACAGGTGGCAGGGCCGGGGCATCCCACCGCGTGCAGTAGGGGTCAAGGGGCCCTGAAGGCATTTTCAGCAGCTCCTGCAGCTGCATTGGCAGCAGCAGTTCGAACTGCTGGGTTGGAAAAGACACCAGCAGCAAATTCTTGCTGGGCCTTCTGAAAGCTGGCACCCGTTTGGCGGTACAAGGAGTGGATCTGCAAGATGGGAGAGAATATAAGCTAGGCAGGCCCCTCCCATCACACCCCACCCCCACTCACCAGCCTCCTGCTGCTTTTACCTTTCCTTCCGGGTTGGCACTCCCTCCAAACACACAAACTTACCCACCCAAGAAAGTCCATTAGTTGATAACCCACCCGCCTGACTGTCCTGCCCCAGTTCCTTAATGTTCCACTCAGCACCCCCCTTGGGACCCATGATCTCATTCCCCAGCCCCACCTTCTCCCGCCCAGCCCTCACCCGCTTCAGCATCACGATTCCCAGCACAGCAATGCCAGTGAAGAGCAGGGCGACAAGCAGCATGAGCACTGCCACGGCAGGTTTGGATCCCACCACCACGAGAGCAGTCACCCAACCACTGTGGGAAGATGTGTGGGTGAGGACACTGCTCCGCCTCGGGGCTCTGCTCTCCCAGCGTTCCCTAGGTCTACTAAGAACATGCTCCACGCCCATCGATGGTCATTCCTCAGCCAATATGGTGGCATCCCATGAACCAGTCCCACTACATCTATTCTCTTCACACTTTTAAGTCATTTCTGAAGCACTGGCTCCTAGCTCTCCTGGCATCTTCACGAAAGACAGATCCTTCTCACTTTCAGGGTGCTCCCCTGATCTTTCGTCCATTGTGACATGGCCTTCCCCAGGAAAACTAATTTTCAGCCTCTGCCTGTCTACAGCTGTTTTGGCTCTAGCCAAGGCGTGTGCTGGCTTCAGTTGCACTAGCCTCTCCCAAGGAAAAGGCCCACATTCCCTTTTGTTGGACAACCCCATTAACTGAGCTGCCCAGCGTGGAAGGGGTGAGGATGAATGGCAGCTCACACACCTGAAGCCCCACCCTGGGATACCAATGGCCTGGAGGACAAAGAACACATCCTGGACGAAGAAAATGAAGAAAAAAACGAAGAAATTGAATGAACTATCACTCCTGCAAAGAGAAAAAAAGCAAGTGTGGGAGAATTAGAAAATGAGAGTCAGAGCAGCTGTGGGGCGTGCAGCCCTTCCTCCAATCACCTTTCACTGCATTTCACTGCAGCCCTCCCATCACCTCTCACTGTATCTCACTGCAGCCCTCCCATCACCTCTCACTGCATCTCACTGCAGCCCTTCAATCACCTCAGGGCAGCCCTTCCACCACCTCTCACTGCATCTCACTGCAGCTCTTCCATCACCTCCTACTGCAGCCTTTCCATCACCTCCCACTGCATCTCACTGCAGCCCTTCCATTCACCCCTCTCACTTACCGGAAAGCCTTATACATCGGGCGGTACCAGCAGACAAAGGAGCAGGGAGTGAAAAGGAGCAGCCAGAGCATAGACAGCCCAAAGCCTGAGCCACTGCTGGTGTCCACACAGAACCTGGCCAGGCAGGCGAAGAAGTTCAGGAGAAGAGCCAGAGTGCTGCCTAAGGGGCAGAGAAGAACAGACAGGGTGAAGGGACCTTCTGGACTGCAGCAAAGTCTATCACATAAACCTGCCCAATGGCCCTCACCAACTGTGGCAGCAGAGGAAGAGGATGGGGCCCGTGCCCTGGAGAATCAACCTCAGATGAGGCATGATCTCTTTGCAAAAACTTGGAAAGAATTCAGAATACATTTATGCATGCTGACAGAGGGAAGGGACAAGCTAAGAACATCCATACAATAAGAAAGAGTGCCGGGCGGTGGTGGTGCACGCCTTTAGTCCCAGTACTTGGGAGGCAGAGGCAGGTGGATTTCTGAGTTGGAGGCCAGCCTGGTCTACAGAGTGAGTTCCAGGACAGCCACGGCTACACAAAGAAACCCTGTCTCAAAAAACAAAAAAAACAAAAAAAAAAAAAAAAAAAAAAAAAAAAAAAAAAAAAAAAAAAAAAAAAAAGAAAGAAAGAAAAGAAAGAGTAAGCCTAAAGATTCTTGCTGTCAGAGCTGTGTCCTGGGGCATTTAATAGATTAATCTGTAATGTCTCCCACTTACACATCCAGAGGTAGTACATGGTAGACACTGTCTTCTGAAATTCTTGGGGGATCTCCATCGAGATGTCCTGGAAAAAGCAAGGCTGCACAGGGCAAAAGGACGGCAGGGGAGGCCAGTTGTTCTGTCGCGCTGTAAGGCACAGAGCCAAGAAGACATCATACACCAGTGCAAGTCAATCAGAGACACACTCAGCTCTTCCTTCACTCCTGGCTTCTCAATCATGGGTAAAAAGAGGCAAAAAGTGGAAAGCAGTAGGCATGGTAATGCATGCTTGCAACCCCACACTGAGGAACAGAGGCAGGAGGACAGGAGGTTCCAGCCCAGCCTGGTCTACACAAGACTCAAGACAAAACAAACAACAAAGAAATATCAGTAAGCAAATGGTTATTACTTGAAACATCTGAGGATCCCATCAAGAACCTGGCATAGGTGATTCTTCAGTCCTCACAATCCCTTACTTTGTAAATTGAGAAGAATATTTTAGAAAATAGGAGGCTGAAGTGCTCAATCTAAAATACCAAATGGTTGGGGTGTGTATCAGTAGGTTGGGGCTGATACCACCCAAGGGTATATACCACCCAAACGGCTACAGAAAAGGCTCAGTGATTAGAAACACTTGCTGCTCTTGCAGAGGCCCAGAGTTGGTTCACAGCACCCACATGTGGGCTTACAACAGCCTGTAACTGCAGCTCCAGAGGATCTGTTGTCCTCTTCTGGTCTCCATGGATACGCTATACATACGGTGCGCTTATATATGCAGGCAAAACATTCATATGCATAAAATAAAACTTTTAAAAAGCAACCCATTCTGTTATGAAGCCATGGTTCAGAAGCAGTGTCAACTATAATTAAACTCTAATTTAACAATGTGACTGAGGACCCCATGCTCCTTCCAATCTGTCAAGGACTCGTCCTCACCCTGACCAGGACCCACTTACTGCCTGCACCACCCAGGGCAACATGCTGCAGCTCTCGCTCCCGGCGGTCCAACTCCTCTGCCTTCCGGTTGAGTTCCTCCTGCTTCTTCAGCAGCTCAGCGGTGGCTGCTGCAGCTGAAGCCTACCCAGCGTGAGAGCAGCAGGTGTGAACTTGAGGCCCAGCACGGGCTCTTCCCCACCACCCACACACACTCTTTACCTGGGTGCTGTAGGAGCCGTAGTTCTTGGGCTCTGTGGGGCTGAGCTTTCTTGAGGGCTGTACAGAGGGAGCTGAGGGTGGCGGCAGAGGTGCTGGGGCTGGGGCAGGAGGCTCATAGGCTGGTGGGGGCTGCTGGAGACAAGCCTTAGATATCATCTAGTCCCTGTAACTCAGTGATCTAGTCTGCGGGAAGCCATCACCCAAGTCAGCAGCAGATCCCTACAAGTTAGGAACCTCACTGTTTTTTTGGTTTTGGTTTTGAGAAGACAGGCGTGTGGGCTGGTCTCCACCTTGCAATTCTCCTGCCTTGGGCTAAGCACTGGGACTGACAGCTCTGTGCTGTGTGCCTAAGCTACTGGTGTGAATGTAAGTTGGGCAACCCCTTCAGAGCTGTAGCAGTCCTGTGCAGCCTCTCACATCCAATGCATCAGCGATTACCTACAGATGATCTCCTTAACTTTTCTAATTTTTAAAATTACATTTACCTATTGTGAGAGTTCATGTGTGTTCATCGAATCATGGTATGCACATGGAGGTCACATGACTACTTGTAGGTGTTTGTTCTAGATTTCATCACATTGTTCTTGGGGGTCTGGATGAAGTCAGATTTTAGTCTAGGCAGCAAGACTTTACCAAGTGATCCATCTGACTCTTAGCTTTCTGAGACAGGGTCTCACATGCCACCCTGGTCTCCAACTTGCTACTAGCCAAGGGTGACTTCTTATACACCTGTCTCTACCTCTCAAATGCTAGGATTATATACCCAGCCACCATACTGGGTTCATGTAGTGCGGAGGGCTGAGATAAATCTAGGGAAGGCAAGCAGTCTACCAATTGAGCTACATTCCCACAGCTCCCCCCAACCCCTTACACCTAACAGGTTTCTCAACTATGACTAGCCCCAACCTTGATTCTCTTCATACAAGTCTTCCCTTGACTTGTAGATAACTCAAAATTAAATGGCTCTTTTGCCGGGGATTAGGTTTGGCCAGGCTGTCTAACATCTCTTGGGAAGCTTAAAACACAGCATTTCATCATTTTGTTGCATTAAAAAAAAGTGCCCAGTCGGCTCAGACCGGGCTTCTGGAACACTCCGCTTTCCCTGCTATTCTGTGCTCCCTCTAATTTCTCACCTCTCGGTTCTCAAAGGGGTTGTAGACGTCAAGCGTGGCATACTGCTGGCTGGGTCGGTGTTGGATCACAGCTGGGTCCTGAGAGCAGAGACTGGGCTCAGCGGGCAATCGGTATCAAAGGAATTCCTAGGAACTTCCCGAAACTGCTCGTGGCTCCAAGTACAGAGCCTCTGGTGCCACGCCGTTGTCCCCAACATTTTGCCTTCAAGTCTGTCACTCTACATAGCTAGAACCCGCTCATTAAAGGGGCAGAGCCCGCATCCCTTTAGCTCCCCATGTTCACTGGTCTCGAGCTATCGTCACCTTCACGTAGCCACACTTCTTCCCTGGGTCAAAAGTCACAAATGGGAATAGCATTCCGACCCCACAGAACTGGGAATAGCAGACTGGCCAAAGTAGGCCGGCGCAAATCACCTGAAAGGGATTGTCAAGCTCGCCGGAGTCGGGGAATGGATTCCCGCCGTCTCTGTTCTGAGCCATGTTTGCAAGTGAACCCGGCCGCCCCTGCCCTCCACGCCCCTGCCGCGGCAGTACGGCGGCGGTGGCCCAAAGAACTCCCTCCGGTGTGCTTGGTCCACTCGCTTCCCTGTGCTCCAATTGGTTGAAGCAACCGGAAGAGTCGCGAAGATTCCCGCAGCAGCAGTTGACTGCGCCTGCGCCTCAGTTGGACGAAAGAGGAAAAAAAAAAAAACCCAAAGCGGGAAGTACCTCACGTGATATCCATAAGCCAGTCTCCGCAGCCTAGAGTCGCACTTCCTCCACGTGACTTCCTAGCAGGCATGAACTACGTATCCCAGGTCGCCTCTCGTAGGCAGCACAGAAGGGATATTTGTGCACTGGCCAGTGGCGGGAGGCTCAGTTTTCTTCATGGGCTTCTGGATCTATTGGAGGGTATAACCTCAAGGCTACTGTGACTACCCACTTATTTACAGGGCCAAAGCTATTTCCCGACATTTACTATTCTGGATCGCACAAGTTCTACCTGATTGAATCTATTTTAATTTTTACTACCTCAGAATACAAAGTGCATATATGTGGCTCTAAGTTGGTAGGACAAAGAAGCCTTTATACCCAAATTCAGATGGCTACCAATCATCTCACCCCTTTACACCGGTACACTTGAACCTCAAATTCCAGGGATGGGGGGGTCAGATGAAGCATGTCATTTTATTTCACAAAGACTGTACAAAATCCCTTATAAAACATGGGTAGACACCACCTGGTTACGTCATTCTGCCCCCCATCCGACTCCACATGAGGGGCAGATGAGGTTGGAAGAGTGTAAATAGTAGTATATACATGGCAGGGGTTGACTCGATAGGTACAAGTTCTGTCATATTTACACTATTGCACATATTCACAGGTATAAAGGAGCCAGGGGCTGGAGAGAGGGCGAGTTCTGGCTCTGTTCTTTTGTATAAAAAGCACCAGTGTCCTGGACTGGACACCCACTGCTACACAGGGAGCAGGGGGCCCAAAGCCTGATTGTCACCGACTGATATCCCGACTGGAGTCCCACAACTTGGTGTTGGGTGGCTCAGTCCGAAGGCAGGCGAAGAAAGGATGCTGAAGGGCTTCACCTAAGGTCAGCCGCTTAGCAGGTTCATACTCTAGCATAGTTTCAATCAGATCGAAGAGCTGGTGGTGGTCCTCTGCCTCTGAGGTCAGATACCGCTGGTGGAGGGCAGGAAGAAGGTAAGGCAGGATGCCTTACAAACTTTATTATCTCTCTTTCCTTCTCAAGACAGGCTCTCACTGTGTAGCCCAGGCTGGAACTATGTGCTGCAGCTGACTTCAACTCCTGCCTCAGCCTCACAAATGCTGGGGTTTCAGGCCTGTGCCACCACAGGAATCCCTGCTTCCTTTAAAGCCCTACTTTTGCTCTTTAGAAAAAGAACCAAAGCCTGGTTTGCATGCAATTTGAAAGCTACTTTATCACAACATAATGACCATTTCTAATATTACAGCTCAACCTACCTTTCCACTAGCACAATCAATACTCATAGCCTCAAGTTTTACTTGTATATACTTGTCAACCTCATGAATCTTCCTTAGGTCCACATTAAAATGTTAGCTTTTCAAAGGTGGATGATTCTTCTCTGTCTGACCTTATGAATCCAGGCCATTGCTTTCATCTGGCTGTCTATAGATGAGGCTATCTAACCTCCTCGTCTCTGTGAACCCTCTCACTCCTCTGTCCACTGTTATCCACATTGTCTTCTTTCAGTGTTTCTCCCCCTCCTGCCCTAACCTCCGCTTATGAAATGCATTTCAGGGGCAAACCACCCTAAAAAGCAACCATTAGATTGTATTTCTCCCTGGCCAGGCTCACCCGAAGTGGTTTGCAGTTCTCACGAACGTAGCGCCCAGCTGAGGTGTTCTCATCCCAATCCAGGCGACCCCGATAAAAATATTTCTGTTTTCTAGAGGGGAAGAGGAGGCTGGCGTATCAGAAGATTCCACATCTATAAAATCCATTCCCTTGTTTACCCAAGTGAAAGAAAGTGGGGGCTAGGGAGGCATCAACGAAAAAAAGAAAATGATGTGAGAAGAAAAGGCCAAGTGGCTCCTGCTCAAGGTTCACCTTGTCTTCCTGATCATCCGAGAAGGGACAGGACCCAGGATCCTTTCCATCATGGCTAGATGCTCTCTGTTGTCATGGGTCTGGGAAACACAGACAGAGCTGAGCACAGGACTCAGCAAGGAATGCTAGGGACTGGTTTCCATATGGACAATATGGAGGACTGAACAGGCACATCCTCTGCAGATCAAGAAATCCAACAGCCCAGTATTATCCCACCATTTACCTGGAAGAGGGTGAAGCCAACGTAGTACTCAAAGATGATACAGCCTATGCTCCATACATCGCACGGCTGTGACCAGCCCAACTCTGTGGTGAGGAGGAAGAGTATTAAGATGCCTAGGATATTCTCCCCTCACATCCCGGACACCGGCAGTCCTGAGCTCCCTTACCCAGGATGACCTCTGGGGCTCGGTAATGGCGAGTGGAGACAATGGTGCTATGGTGTTCATGGTCAAAGGTGGCACTGCCGAAGTCCACCACCCGCACGGCTGTGCTCTTCACGCTGCGTTCATCTCGCTTCTAGAAGCAAAGCAGATGGGGATGAATCTCTGTCACACTGAGACTCAGAGACTAAGCTGCTTCAGAGTCTGAAAAAATATAACCTGTTCCCATATAAACAAAACAGTTAGGCTCCTAGTATTTTGTTGTTTAAAACAGGATTTCCTTATGAATCCCAGGCAGGCTTTGGACCTGCGGCAATCCTACCTCAGAGCCTCCCAAGTGCTGGGACACAGGCATATGCCACCACACCTAGCTCTCACAGTAGTGCTGGAAGAGCAGGAAAGGAAGAAGACTAAGAAATGACGTGGGATAATGTGGAAGTCTCTAAACACCAGACCACTAGAGCCAAGCATCTGGTGTGCTATTCTGAAAATCTGTCCTTTGTAGCAAAGGGTGAAGAGGACCTTTAGTGCTGAGACCTCCAGCAGTGAAGCAATCAGAGATTTCCTGCCACACAGAAATGCACATGTCAGAAAGGGAGGGTGGGCACTTTCCAAACTGTCTTTCAATTTAAGTCTTCTTAAATTGTTCCCTTTTGACTAATCACTGTGGTACACTGATTTTACTCAGCTGGAGCCAGACAGGAAGAAATTAGTAAAAGGGAGAACACAAAGAACTAACCAAAAGCCAAGTGGCCCAGTTGTCTGCCCCTATGGACAGATGGCAGCCCCTGTCAATCTTACCTTCTCTAGGTTGTAGGTGAGCTCGTAGTCTGAATTCACAAACAGAATATTTTCAGGTTTGAGGTCCGTATGTGTCAACTTGTTATCATGGAGGACTGCAGGGGAGAAGGCTAGATCAGGCTTGATCCAGGTGGCTAGAGCTAACTGCCAGCAGCTGACCCCTTATTGAGTACTAAGGACAAAGCTACTGAGGAGGCAGGCCCAGACTCTACTGGGGCTACTTTCTGCTCTCTAACCACATAAAATGGCTGGCCCAAGCTCTATCCTTAGTAATATAAAACGCACATATAGTTCCTCTGATAGAAAAGCAGCAGTGTGCCTAAGAGGGAGTTTTTGTTTGGCCTTATGATTGATCTATGTGACTGCCTAATATTCTGCAGATTCAATTGATTAAAACTGCATCACTATGATGATGCAGAGGAACAACTACTCTAGATTCTGAAGTGGGTGCCTCAGCTGAATGATCCAGTGTTCTCGCAACTGCTTTTTGAAGAGCACCTCATTAGACAAACCTAAGACTCTAGCAAGAGTACTTCTGTGCTTGGTGTACAGCACGTCTTCAAAACAGAAGGGAAGAGGAAAAGACACTAAGTCCTGTGGGTGTGCAGTAAGAGCAAGCAGTGATGGTAAAGGTATCAGTCAGGGCGTTGAGTCGGAAGGAGTAACGGATATGTGAGTGAACTGACTGCTCAGGGGCATACCTAACATACAAGTATACAGAAGAGGCCTGATGGAGGAAAGGGCTGCCCCAGAGTTCGCCTCAGCCCACCCCACTCACACTTGACGGCCTGGCAGAGCTGGAAGGCCATGTGGCGCACTTGGTGGATGGGGTAGGGCAGGTAGTTGTTGTCTTTGAGGAAATCGAAGGTGCTAAGGCCCAGAAGCTCAAAGGAGATACACATGTGGCCATGGTAGTCAAACCAGTCAAACATCTGGACACAGAGGCTGGGGAGAGATAGGGAAGTTGGATGTCTAATGAGTTCCCCAAACCCAGCACCCCACCAGAAGGAAAGACTGCGTGGTTGTTGACTCTACAGTTGTATAAAAACATGCTAGCTAGTATCACTGATAAGACTAGGAATGGAGTTCAGTTGGTAGAGTACCTACTTAGCATGCAGAAGGCCCAAGTACAATCTGCACCATTCCATATAACAATTATGATGGCATGAACCTATAATCTCAGCATTTGGGAGGTAGAGGCAGGAGAATCATAAATTCAAGATTATCCTCGACTATATAGTAAGTTTGAAGAAGTTAGCCTAGGCTACAAGATACCCTGTCACTTAAAAAAAGAAAACAAAATTAAAATCATCAACAAAATTCAGAGCTGGGCCGTGGTGGCGCATGCCTTTAATCCCAGCACTTGGGAGGCAGAGGCAGGTGTATTTTTGAGTTTGAGGACAGCCTGGTCTACAGAGTAAGTTCCAGGATAGCCAGGGCTACACAGAGAAATCCTGTCTCGGGGAAAAAAAAAAAAATCAGGTCATCTAGAGAATGGTCAAAAGGAAGGACCAAAAAGTACTACCTGCCAAATTCTCCCATATTTTATACCATCTGAATAGTTCAAAATCTATTCACTGTAATAGGGGGTTCTAATTCAGGAATACAGCACTTTACTGGCATGCAAGAGGCCATGTTCAAATCTCAGTCCTCAAAACAAGGAAAACAAAATCTATTTGTCAAGCAGGGTAGGGTGGTGTACTCCTGCAGTCAGAGCATGCAGGTATCTAAAGCCAGGAGGATCAAAATGAATTAGAGGCCAGCTTAGGTTATGTAGTATAATCCTGTCTCAAATAAACAAATTTAAAAGACAAAAACAAACAAACAAACAAACAAACAAAAACCCCCAACTATTTGCTCAAGAGCTATTAGCATGAAATTCCAAATATGGATTCTCAGTCACCAAAGTCACCTTTTTTTGTTGTCTAGGTCTCACTCAAGCACAGTCCGACCTGGAACTTCCTATGCCCTGGTCACATCCTGGTCTCAAATTCATGAGCCACTATATCCCAGCCCCATCTCCTGAATTCTCGATCAGCCACTGTGTTGGCGAAGTTTATAGTGTATGTTAAATCTTGTTTGGGCTGGGGATATGACACAGTTAGTAAAGTATTTATTTGCCTAGCATGTACAGAAGTTTAATACCTGGTACCACATAAAACTAGGTACACTTCGGGCTAGAGAGATGGTTCAGTGGTTAAGAGCACTGACTGCTCTTCCGAAGGTCCTGAGTTCAAATCCCAACAGCCATATGGTGGCTCACCACCATCCAAAACAAGATCTAACTCCTTCTTCTGGAGTGTCTGAATACAACTACAGTGTACTTAACATATAATAGATGAATAAATCTTAAAAACAAAAACAAAAAACCAACAACCTAGGTATACTTCTATAATGGTAGGTGGAGACAAAAGAATCAAGAGTTGAAGTTATCCTTGCCTTTGGTTATAAGAATGAGCAGAAGCTAGCCTGGGCTAAATGAGGTACTGCCTCAAAACAAACAAACCAGCCAATCTTCGCTCTAACAATCTTACTCAATTTTAGCAAATGAATAGCATTTGAACAAAACTGTTAACTATATATATAAATACCCAGAGTTTCAACACAATTCTAGAGCCTGTTATTCTTCCTCAGAATCAAGTCCTGTTGCATTCCAGGACAGTGTTCTACTACTACCCGTCCCAATGTTTTCATTCAAAGATTTTATTTTTAATGATGTGAGTTAGTCACTGCATGTGACTGCAGATTTCTGAAGAGGCTAGAGGTGCTGGATCCCCAGAGCTATTTTGTTTCATTTCAAGACAGGGTTTCTCTGTGTAGCCCTGGCTGTCCTGGAACTTACTCTGCAGACCAGGCTGGCCTCGAGATCTGCCTAACCCCGACTCTGAGTACTGAGATTAAAGGCGTGTACAACTAGTTCCTGGCTCCCATAGA
The DNA here is from genome assembly GCF_008632895.1 of Mastomys coucha. Lineage (NCBI taxonomy): Eukaryota > Metazoa > Chordata > Mammalia > Rodentia > Muridae > Mastomys > Mastomys coucha. Next base: position 38,045,499 of record NW_022196898.1, on the reverse strand, counting down.
GCTATTTTGTTTGTTTTGTTTTTGGTTTTTTTCGAGACAGGGTTTGTCTGTGTAGCCCTGGCTGTCCTGGAACTCACTCTGTAGACCAGGCTGACTTCAAACTGAGAAACCTATCTTCCTCTGCCTTTCAAGTGCTGGGATTAAAGGGGCGCACCACCACTGCCAGGCTTATCCTATCACTCTTTTTTTTTAAGACTTATTTATTTATTTATGTATTTATCTATCTATTTATTATATGTAGCTGTCTTCAGACACTACAGAAGAGGGTGTCAGATCTCATTACGGATGGTTGTGAGTCAACATGTGGTTGCTGGGATTTGAACTCAGGACCTTCAGAAGAACAATCAGTGCTCTTAACCACTGAGCCATTTCTCTAGCCCTATCCTATCACTCTTAACTGCTGAGCCATCTCTCCCCTCGTCTCAAATTTCTGTTTCAAGTTCCTGAACAAGTTGTGTGTTTCTGTATATTTTACTGGGGTTTGAATTTAGAACCCTGTGAGATAGTTGGCTGGCACTCCATCCCTGGGTTACAATCTCTAGCTTCATTCCCATTTATGAGAAAAGGTTTTTCTTACTAAAATTGCCCAGGCTGTCTTAAGCTTCCAATCTGTCTTTTCTCCTCTCCCAAGTGGCTGGGATTAGAGGCCTGCATGAACTGTAAGGATGCCCACAAATGCCAGGGCCATTCCCAGACTGCAGATGTCATAACACAAGCTGACTGGATTAGAGATTGTCACAGGCCTATCCTGATGCTCTGCTACCCTCATATGATCAAGTTTAATGGGCTGAGTGTGGCACATGCCTTTACTCTCAGCTCTCAGGAGGCAGAAGAGGCAGGAGGATCTCTGTGAGCTTGAGGACCACCTGCTCTAAAAGCAGGTTCCGGCCAGCAAGAGCCATACAGAGAAAAGCATGCCAAAAAGAAAAAGAAAAAAAGAAAAAAAGAAAAAAAGAAAAAAAGAAAAAAGAAAAAAGAAAAAAAAGAAAAAAAGAAAAGAAAGAAAATGTATTCCCCTGCCCGCCTAGCTCCGCCCTGGAGCCTTCCTTCTGGAGCCCCTGGCCTCCTCACATGCTCCTTTGTTTGCTTACTTCTTGTTGTCAGGATCTTTCTCATTGATTTTTTCCAGCACGTTGATTTCTAGTCGAGCAGCTTCCTTGTACTTCTCCACATTCTTAATGATCTTCAGGGCAACTCGTGTTCCACCCCTGTAGGGTAACGGGAGGCTTTTGTTGGGTTCAAGAACACCTCAAGTTGAACAGATCAGTGACTACTGGATCAGACTAAGAACTTCTGCCTGTCTAATCTGTAAACAGATCCGATGCCCTCAGTCTTCTATGCCTAACAGATGTGGAGTAAGCAGTGGCAAGACATTAGTTACCTCCGATGGTCTACACACTGCACAACTCGGCCGAAGGTCCCTTCTCCTAAGGTGCTTACAATCTCATCTGAAACGAAAGAAAGCAGGGTCGGGGAGAAGGAGGGAGAGAAGGGGGGAATGAGATGAACTGGAAGAAAATAGTGCACAGCAACCTGGGGTGAGGAGATGAAGGAAGGGGAACAGATATCGGTGGCTGCAGGGGAAGAAACCCCTGTGTGACTCCCACCACCTTTAACCCAGGGGCCATGAGAGCTGGGAGTGGACAACAGGTCAGTTCTCAACAGCAACTCAAACCACCCAGATGAGCAACACCACTGAGAAAGGCACAAGAGGCTGTGACCTGGGTTGGCATGGGACATTAGGATGGCTATGGGACCATTACAGGCTATAGGATTGTTACGATTTGGCTTGTACATCGCTCTTGTAGCCAGTCCCCGACGTGGTAGATGAGGTGGCCCTCAGCGTCGTCCTCTACACTCTTGGCTCTCCGGCTGCTGTGCTGCTGTCGGGGGGTGGGGGGGGTCGGAGCAAGCCAGGTGTCGGATCGGGGGCCGGAGGGAGACGGGGTGGGTGGTGTAGGGGTCACCGGTCACAGGCGCCCAGCCAGGGGGGACAGACGATGATGGGGGACAGTGGAAGGGAACACGTCAGATGTGCTAAGGCGGATCGGTGTGAGAAGAGAGAGCGACGCAAAATCCCAAGTCCCCAAACCCAAATCAGGACAGGGAGAGGCACGGGCAGAGCAGGAAAGTGATGATGTTGCCAGTGTTACCCACAACCCCATGCTCTATGAAGCACACTTCTAGGCAGACGCAGTTTTCCCTTCCCCCAACCCAGAATTGCCCACTGAGGGGCCATAGAGTCCAGGGCTTGGGAGACACAGGTCTTTCAAAACCAAGATCCTCATTAAAACACAGAGGTCCCAGGGGCAGAGCAGCTGCTCCCAACACAAACCCAACACATCCAACATATCACTGAGGGCATTAAGGATGTATGACCTTCTATCGCCAAAGTAGATTTGGGGTCCCTCAAGAGTCAGACAATTTCCAAGAGGGTAGGCATACTTAGTGCCCACTTCAATGTTCATGCTCCAAAGCATGACTGAGAACAAGGGGACATTTTACTCATCGGGGTTCCTGAGGGACTGAAGAAGAATGGGGAGAGAAAAAGGTCTGGGTTGGCACTCACTGAAGATGAGCGGCTGAATGTTCGGCTACGTCTTCTCCGCCTTCTGTGTTTCCTTCGGCTGCTGCGCTGGCTTCGGTAACTGCTGTTCTCTCGATGGTATTCATAGGAATGCCTAAAGTCTGTGTCATAGTAGGCCTCGCCTCTGTCCCGGCTGTAGTCATTGCGCCTATAGCTGCCACAGTATCGACGATCGTACAGCCGCCGATCAGATGAATGATCATCATAGCTGCTGTTGGATAATAAATAGCCACTAGGAATATCAGTCCAGGCCACATTCCCCGTCACAGCAGACAATGAGGTCCTCTCTCAGGAAGAACCCCAGTGGTGCTTCCACACACCCACTGTCACTAAGGCACCTGCAGAAGTTCTCTGGGAGCGCGTCTCCTCCTCCTCTCCAATGATACAAGGGAACAAAGAACTAGGCTGCTCTCTACTGTTTCCAAATGAAATTCAGCCCTGCTCTAATCCAGTCCATTCCTGTCCATACCACTGAATTATTGAAACACTGCAGACCTAGCTTTCATGTTAGTATATGAGCTCTCTTTAGCTGTTAGTCCATGGCATGCACTTCCTGCCACCCAAAGACATTTCCGCCTGATTTTTACTAGTCCCACTAGGCAAGTTTAGGTATCCCTTTCTTTAAAAGTTCTCCCTGAATCAGACATGGTAGTGCACACCATTAATCCCACGGCTGGGGTAGGTGTTATCTCTGATTTCAAGACTACCCTAATAGAAAGTTCTGGGCTACCCAGGGCTACACAGTAACGCCTTGTCTAAAGAACAAAAGGAAAAAGGCTAGAGATAGCTCACTGGTTAAAAGCACTGAGGGCTCTTTCAGAGAAACAGTTCCATTTCCATGACCCACATGGTGGCTCACAACTGCCAGGAACCCCATAATCTCTTCTAACCGACAAGGGCACCAGGGATGCACATAATGCAAGACATACATGTGGGCCAAATACCTATACACATAAAAAATTTTTAAAAAGTTGTTTTCCCTGAACTACATATATTCAGAAGCATTCCAACAATGCCTGGTGGATACAGCTTTAATCCCTAAGCACTTCCTCTAGAAAGCACCTTTTAAAATTTTTTTTCCCCTTTGAGAGTCTCATTATTTACACCAGGCTGACCTCAAACTCAGTATGAAGTCCAGAGTAGCCTTGAGCTCACAATCCTCCTTACCTCACCATCCCAGGTGTATACCACCAACACCCATCCTCCCTTTTTTTGCAATGGCAGAAAGTAAGCCTCAAACCAAATACATGTCAAACCCAGAAGTCCATACCCAGGCCCTTCACCTTCAGCCAGCTGCTGAGCCCACCGGCCTCAGCGTATAACCATCCAATGAACATTTATTGAACGGATGGATAACCAGTGACCTGCAATCAGTCTCTCTTACTGAGGCCTCACCTTCGGGACCGAACATGGTAGCTGTCCTCCCTCCGCCGCCGCCTTGTCCGGTCACTGCTACTTGACCAGGAGCGACTTCTTCTTCGTTTGTGTTTTCGGCTCCGATAGTGTTCATGATAACTCCCCCGGCTACCTCTCTCTGAGGAATGGTACCTTCGGGGATGAGGCATCTAGAAAAGAAGGAAAAGGAGAATGGTAGGAACACTGAGTTTTCATAACCGTTCTCTTGGACTGCCTGCTCCTAAAGATGCAAAGCTGCTTTCTGTTCCCTTTAGCACACGAACTCCTCAGTTTTCGTGTTAATAATAATTTTCCCTTTATGGACTATACTGCCACCTACAAATTTTGGCTGAAAACTCAAGAAAGTCAAATTCAGTTGCTCTACCTCAAACAAGGCTCCATGAAGACCTTCTGGTCTGAGCCACAGTTCACGACAGGTGACAAGTGTGTGGCTGATAAATATTGCCACAGTTCATCTCTGCTGCCATCTAACATGCGCAGCTGTGCCATCCTGAGTTCTTCACAAGCAAACAAAATAAAGCTTTAGTTTACATGGTTGTTTTAGTTATTAACAGCTCATCTTGTCTCCCCCACTAGACTATGAGTGCCACAAGGGCAGTAATTCAGTTTCCTAGGATTTTACAGATAGCTGGTAACAACAAACACTACCAAGTTCCAGAGATTAGGATGTGGTCCCACAAACATCTCTCACGTGCCTGGCCAAATTTTTCACAAAGTTGTAAAACAATACAACAAGGCAAGCATGTGCATCTATCTGTATGTTCCCCTCCACCACTGGATTTATTAAGCAGAAAATAACTGAACCTTTCTTTTTCTTTTTGGTTTGAGACAGGGTTTCTTTATGTTTTGGAATTCATTCTGTGACTAGGCTGGCCTCGAACTCACAGAGATCCAGCTGCCTTTGCCTCCCAAACACTGAGATTAAAAGGGTGTTCCACTGCCCCAGTTCTTTTCTTTCTTTCTTTCCTTTATTGAGACAAGGTTTCATTATGTAACCCTGGTGGGACTAAACTTGCTATGTATACCTGGCAGAATTTGAACTCAGAGATCTTGTTAGTTTCTGCCTCCTGAGTGCTGGGACTTGCAAGACCACACCTGACATTGCCTAAGCTGGCCTTGATTTGGATATGTAGCCTAGGATGGCCCTGAATATCTTCTGACCCTAATTCAGTTCAAAGTGCAGAAATTACAGATGGCTGGGGTTTACAAAGGTTGGAGATCAACCCAGGGCTTCAAGCTAATTGACCACCACTATATCAACTGAGCTAGACCCCTAGCCTACTAACTACTTTTAATATCAGTAATACTTGGCTGGCAGCTGGGCCACCATTAAATAAAACTGGACTGATTAGGGTTCATGAGTCCTGTTTTGGTCAAAAGGGAAAAAAATTAGAGCAATATCACTATCATAATCCAGGAAAAGCGCAGAAAGGTCTGAATAAGATGAGCCTCAGGGATAGTCTTGGTCCAGGACTGAGAACATGAGGTCTGTAGGTTTGACTCCAACATCTGGTTGCCATTCTCGGCCGCTTCCTCACAACCTTCTTAAATGAAGGAAAGTGACCCGTGGGACACTGGCCTAAAGTGGCTGACACGAAACCAAAAAGCACGAGACTTTCCCAGGTAACCCACTCGTGATTCACTTAATGAACATAAATGCCATCTCACTTTGGATACCTACCAACAAAGTCACTGCGGTCTTTCCTAGAAAAGCATATCTATCGAAAAACCAAAAAAAAAGAAAAAAGAAAAAAAAAAAGAAAAACATATCTAGTCTAACTTTCTCAACTTCTAAGCCTTGCTTCTTCCTTTCTTAGAAAGGCTGGAATAACTCCCTAGAGTCAAACTCTTCCTCTACACTGCCATCTTAACACTTCGGTTCGTATTAAACCCTTGGTCCAACTTTTGCACGTCTGGGACCGCTCCTGTCTCTACCTCATCACTTCGACGGCTCCCCCAAGTTTACCATGGGTCTTGCTGCTACACCGAAGCACGTCGACCTCCCTCCCTCTCTCATCTCCCTCATCTGCGGCTACCAGAGCCCAACACTCCTAATTTCTCCACATCCCGTTGCCGCCCGTCTGGCGGTAGCCATCTTTCCGCGGCCCCAAAGTCCGCCAGCCCGCGCGCTCACCGTTCTGGCGGCGAGGCCCGTGCGCTTGTCCCACAGGAAGTCCGTGATGGCGGCGGCACTGCGGCCGGAGTCCCGGCACCCCCGCGGTGACGAAGTGCGGTTCCACCCCCCAACCCGGGGCCCTGGGACCTCCCGCCCCGTTCCCGGGCTCTGCTCCAGTCCCGCCCGCCCGGGCTCCGTCCCCGCCCCCAGGATCCGCTGGGCGCCTCTCGCACCGCCCCCGCCCGGGGCCCGATCCCAGCTCGGTCTCCGGCTCTGGCCTCTCCGCTCCGCCGCCGCCGCCGCCGTGAGCGAGCACGCACGCACACACGCACGCACGTCCTGCGTCACTTCCCAGCCTCTGATGAGCTCCGCCCCCCGAGCCCGGGCCCTTTGGGGCGGCATGCCGCTTCCCCTGCACCTTCAAGAGCCGGAGAAGCTCTGGGTGCGCCTCCTGGTTCGGGTTCTATGGCACTAGGAGGTTGTCACGTGTTTGTTGAGTCTCGGTGTCTTTTATCCTTTCCCACGACACCTTCCTCTGGCTCTTCACCAGAAGACGTTTGTGGCTTATTTAATATTGGCTCTTTAAAGGATTGTTATTTACATTGTATCATTGTTGGGCAAAGGACTCCAGGGAGGCCTTGTGAAGTCTAAGTCTAAAAACAAAACTTGAAAAGTATACCCTCCTGCTTCTGAACGCCAGCAAAGAAAGGCTCCCTCTTTGTCCGGCACAAAAGTTTTTCCTGTTTGGGGCAGGTGCATAGGCAGACAGGAAGGAGAATTAGACGCTTGTTGTATTTTAGCTAATTTGTATTGTCAATTTACTGAATCATCTTTATTTCTTTTTAGATTTACCTTAAATTATTTATGTTTCTGTAGCACGGTATGTACATTTCAGTGCAGGTGTTCATGAGGTCAGAAGAAGGGGTCGATCCTCTGGAGCTGAAGATACAGGCAATTGTGGGCTGACCATTGTGGGTGCTGGATTCTCCAGAAGATTGAGTCATCTATTGCTCCAGCTCCAGTTTACTAAATATTACAAAAGAAGAAGGAGGAGGAGAAGGAAAGGAAAAGGAAGAAGCAGCAGCTAAACATGGTGTTTCATGCCCATAGTCGCAGCTCTCAGAAGATTGAGGCCAGCAATGGGCTACAGTGTAAGACTGTCTCAAAAACAAACCACCTCAGGATGTGGCTTAGTTGGTGGAGTACGAGAGCCACATATACAATTTGTACACGTAATCAATCCCAGGATGTAGGAGGTGGAGGCAGGAGGATCAAGGTTATTTTTGCTTTATAATGAGTTTAAAGCCAGCCTGGGGGCGGGGGGAGGGGGGAAGGAGGGGAGATGGCTCAGCAGTTAAGAGCATCTGAAGGCCCTGAGTTCCAATCCCAGCAACCACATGCTGGCTCACAACCATCTGTAATGAGATCAGATGCTTTCTTCTGGTGTGTCTGAAAACAGCTACAGTGTACTTACATATAATAAATAAATAAATAAATCTTAAAAAAAGAAAAGCCAGCTTGGGTATACTGTTTTTGAGACATTGTCTCAAAAACAAAGTTTGTGTGGGGTGGGGGAGAGGTTGTGTTTTTTTTGTCTTTTGTTTGTTCGTTTTTTTGTTTTTGTTTTTGAGACAGGGTTTCTCTGTATAGCCTTAGCTGTCCTGGAACTCACTCTGTAGACCAGGCTGGCCTCGAACACAGAAATCCGCCTGTCTCTGCCTCCCAAGTGCTGGGATTAAAGGCATGTGCCACCACTGTCCGGCTTGTCTTTTGTTTTTTGTTTTTGTTGTTGTTGGCTAGAAAGATAAGTCAGCAGTTATGATCACTGCCTGCTCCTCCAAAGGACCTGTATCAATTCTCAACCCCCACATGGTGACTCATATGTGCCCTGTAACTCCAGTTTCAGGCCATTCAACATTCTTCTAGTGTCCTCAGGCATTGCATGCATGTAGGGCACGGACATACATGCAAGCCAAAATACTCAATGCACATAAGAAAATAAAAATAAATAAATAGATATTTTTTTTAAAAAACAAGGAGAAAGCTGGGAGGTGGTGGCACACGCCTTTAATCCCAGCACTTGGGAGGCAGAGGCAGGCAGATTTCTGAGTTCGAGGCCAGCCTGGTCTGCAGAGTGAGTTCCAGGACAGCCAGGGCTACATAGAGAAACCCTGTCTTGAAAAAAAAAAGGAGAAAACAACATTATTTAAAGGTACTGGGAAATTGTCAGAAAGGAGAATTGGAAGGGAAACAAAATAACGCTAAGTTAATAAATATATTAAAGTTAAGGAAAATAAGAGTGGAACTAGGTGAATAGTCAGATAGAGACTAGACTGGTTAGCAAGAAATAGTTTAGAAATTCCCTGTGTTAAAAAGAGAGCCAGGCCTGGTGGTTCATTCCTTTAATCTCAGCACCCCAGAAGTAGAGATTGGCAGATCACCATAAGTTCAAGGCTGCATAGTGAGTTTCAAGACAGCCAGGGCTACATAGAGAGACCTGTTTGAAAAGAGATGTGTGTGTGTATGTGTGTGTGTATATATGAGAGAGGGGGGGGGAATTGGGCATGCATTTTACTTTATCCCCCTCAGGGAGGCCTTCCCAAGTCATTTCCAACAAGCATTTACTGACTGTTCAACTGTGTGCTCAACACTGTACCCAGCACAAGTTTTTCTTTAGAACCTCAGTCTGAGGACTGATTGGAAGAGACACAGACCTGTAAACAAATAATGGCATCCAGGCATTGTGGCAGAGGCAGGAGAATCTCTGTGAATTCCTGTCACCCTGGTCTACATATTGTGCTCCATGGCAGGCAAGGCAGCACATTCAGAGCCTGTGTAACAACAACAACAACAATAAAAGTAATCCTGTGACAAGAGCTGTTATAAACAGTACTGCCCAACCTGCTTTTAGAAAGCTCTAGACTAGAGTGAGAGGAAAAAATATGAGCGTGTTTTTAAGTTTACCAGAGGAAGTATGATCTGAAGCAGTTGTTGGAAAGAGAATTGGAGGAGATGGAACAAACAGGGAGGGCTGGAGAGGTGGCTCAGTGGTTAAGAGCACTGACTGCTTTTTCTAGAGGTCCTGAGTTCAATTCCTGGCAACCACGTGGTGGCTTACAACCATCTGTAATGGGATCCGATGCCCTCTTCTAGTGTGTCTGAAGACAGAGACAGTAAGTAAATCTTTAAAAAGTCAAAACAAAGCAAAAACAGGGAAACTACGTCTAAAGACCCAGAGACAGCAGAACAACGCAGTCCATCACCTGCAGCTTAGGCAATTGCTCAGGGCTGGAGAGATAGCTCCGGGGTCAAGAGCACTGGCTGCTCTCCCAGGGGAACCAAGTTCAAGTCCCAGCACCCACATGGTGGCTTATAACTCTAACTCCAGTTCTGGGGGGCTCTAGTGCCCTCTTCTCACCTCTGCAGGCACCAGGCACACACATGGTTCACAGAACATGCATAAGAACAAACCCCTCAGACACATAAAGTAAACATATAAAATGTATAAGTAAATAAAAGTTGTTAAGACTAATTCCAAATTTTTAGTGATTGGTAAGTTTCCCTAAGGAGCTTAAATGTATTTCTAAAATGGAGAAACTTCGAAGGACTTTAAGCAAGTTGCCCAGTTTCACGTGGATTGTAGAAAGTTTACTTGGAAACTGAAAACATGAATTCGTCTAGGAGAATTTGCTGTAGACATTTTTTTTTTTTTTGAGATAGAGTCTCTCTATGTAGCCCTGGTTGTCCTGGCACTCACTATACAGCCCAGGCTGGTGTCAAATTCACAGAGATCCACTTGCTTCTGCCTTCCAAGTGCTGGAATTAAAGGACTGCAATACCATGCCCAGCAGGTTTTGAAAATTATTAAAAACTTTTGAGACCAGGTAGAGTGGCACACATTTGTAATCCCAGCACTTGAAATGCAGAGGAAGGAAGATCATGTCAAAAACAAAACGTAAACTTTCTGAAATAATTTAGTTGGAGATTATGAGGATTTATCTAAGGCAGTGGCCGTAAGAAGAGGGAAGGAAAAGAGGCTAGGATGTTCTACACTTAAAGCACAGAAAGGCATGTAGTATGGTATTTCCTTGGTTGTTGATCTGTTTATGGAGATGAACCATTGACTTAGCTAAGATTTCTGTACTCAGTTTTGTATCCTCGGCATGTACTCAGTGAGTGGTTTTGATAAAGATTAGCTTAATGAATTAGGAAAAACACACTACAGAAAGCAGTTTAGAGGATCTCTGGCATAGCAAGACACCTAGGAGAGTAATGAGAAAGGACATGATCAGAACAGAAGACCCTGGGCAAGAACAGGGAAGAAGCAGCTCAGATTCCCATCCTCTCTCTGACCATCGGGAGGTCCCCCGGCTGCGTATGCCCTAGTAAGTTTCCCGCCTCCAGAAGCAAGCTGTGCACCCCACCCCACCCCACACACAGAGGCCCCCGGGACCCCCTAAGCCACGCCCTTTCGGCAAAGTGTAGGCAGCTGTTGGGCCAGCGGCCCGCCCCTCCCGGTCTCACGCAGTCCTCGCCAGGGGGCGCAGTTCCCGCACGTCTGTCGCCTGCACACGCCCCCTGCGCCCGGGGCGCACGCGGGTCGCAGCTCCCCTGCCTGGACTGCGCTCCCAGGGACCTGCGCGCTGGCCATGGCCGTGGACCGGTTGGGGAGGCCCTGCGAGTGAGGGCAGTCATGGAGGAGGAGGCACGGCCGGCGGCGGGGGCCGAAGAAGCGGCGACCCCTGCACGCGAGACTCCTCCTGCGGCTCCCGCCCAGGCCCGCGCGGCCTCAGGTGGGGTGCCGGAGTCTGCGCCCGAGCCGAAGAGGCGGCAGCTCGGGACGCTGCTGCAGCCGACGGTCAACAAGTTCTCCCTCCGGGTCTTCGGCAGCCACAAAGCAGTGGAAATCGAGCAGGAGAGGGTGAAGTCCGCCGGGGCCTGGATCATCCACCCCTACAGCGACTTCCGGTACGGGGGGCTCAACGGGTAGAGCGAGGGACACCAGTGCTACCGGCCGGGTGGAGCTGCAGAGTCCACCCAACCCAGCCTGGGAATTCCTAGGCGGGTTTCCCCGAGGTCCTCTGTGTTTTGTCAGGTTAGGAAAACATTAGGGACTGCAAACATCAGGTACTCTCCGAGGACTTGGTGCACCCGATGCACGAACCCCATGGACCACAGAGAGTATTGGAGTTTGGAAACCTTGTCTCTTTTCAGTACTGTTTTCTGGGGGTGTGGGAAATTATATCATCATACCCCAAAGCTGGGAGACCTGAGGAAGAAGCCTAGTTCCACTCTCTACCACGCTTTACCCACACACCAAGCACTTGCTCAATTCAGCATAACAGACCAGGGACGCTAAAGTACTAGAGACTCTGGGAACGCTGGAGAAGGACAGGGGTCAGTCGGGTTCGCAGCTCTGTTTGCTGTCCGTGGTGCTGAAGGCGGAATGCGTCGGGGTGGGGCGGGTATTCCGAAAGATTGGGGAGGAAAGCAGGGGCTCGGCCACCGCCCAGGTGTTTCCCATAGAAAGGGACAGAGAGTGGGGATGTAGCCATTTCACAGTCCCCTTCAGGCTGTACGTCTACATCAAGGTCGCTAGGGGAGAAAATCAGCCCTGTCCTTGGGGACGGTGAAGGACAGCTTTCAGTTGAAGAAATGAGGTGTGCCTCTGGAGCCTGGGAACACAATCCGAGGCCCAGACAGTACCTTCCATTCTCCCTGTAAATATTCCCTCTTTTCTGCGTTGTTGTTCTTTCCAGTCCTCTTTTTTTATTTCACTCTCCCCTGCCTACCTGCTCTCCAGCAGATACCCTCCCCTCCCCCAGTTCACCCTCAGACATATCCCAGAAGCCATATCCCCCCCCTCAGAGTTGTGTTGCTTCGCAATTCTCTACCACATCACCCGCTGGGCTTGTGACCGCCTGTGAGTCAGGCTGTGAAGATGCTCTGATGGCGCTGCCAACCATTCCTCCTCTCTCCCAGTGTCTCACAGTGCAAGATTTCTCCTCTGCAGCTGTGGAAGGGGAGGAAGAAACATCGGGGGTTTGTTGCTGAGCGAAAGCATTGAAGTCTGAGGGGCGTTCAGGGGTGGGTCTGGACTTGGGAACTAACGAGCTTTTTCGGAGGTTGAGAGGATTGATTTTTGCAATCAGAATCAGAAGGGACTGTGTTTGGGACTTATGCTGGGATTAGCCCTGAAACCATCATGTGTGCTCCAGTGGTTTTTGTTGTTTTTTTTTTCTCTGAATGTTGTCCCCTTCTTCCCTCCTCGCCTCTTATCTACAGTTTCTTCTGAGGCTATGTAGCTTGCCCTTGCCCATCTCAGCATGCACAGGCAGCCTGGAGGAGGGAAGGGGTACATAGCTCAAGTCACTGCTGCTGCCTTGGGATCTCCCAGGGAGTCCTCTATGTGCATAGCCATCTGAGGTGCTGTGGAGGGGGATGGGCATCCCTGAAAGGCCCAGTTTAGGTGAGTACAGTGTAGCCTCTTCCCAACTCTCACCCCCCACCATGGATGGTAGTTCTTCACCTACAGGAAACCAGCATCCCTGTTCTAGCTATGTTGGAGAACAAGAGTGGAGTAAGGATGATAAAGAAGGGAAGGACAGCCTAGACTAGAAATAGAGACCTGGAGATAGGAAAAGAATTCCCCAAAATCTGGAGATAAAGAGTGGATGTGCCAGCCGGGTGGTGGTGGCACACGCCTTTAATCCCAGCACTTGGGAGGCAGAGGCAGGCGGATTTCTGAGTTTGAGGCCAGCCTGGTCTACAGAGTGAGTTCCAGGACAGTCAAGGCTACACAGAGAAACCCTGTCTCGAAAAAAAAAAAAGTGGATGTGCCATAGCAACAGCTACAGTTTATATACAGCACTGTTGTGCCCGACAACGCAGTGAAGTCAGCGTAGGCTCCCTAGTTTTAGAAAATTACAAAAACTGCCGGGCGGTGGTGGCACACGCCTTTAATCCCAGCACTTGGGAGGCAGAGGCAGGCAGATTTCTGAGTTTGAGGCCAGCCTGGTCTACAGAGTGAGTTCCAGGACAGCCAGGGCTATACAGAGAAACCCTGTCTCGAAAAAGTCAAAAAAAGAAAAAAAAGAAAAAAAAAAGAAAAAGAAAATTACAAAACAGTCTTGGAAAATTACAAAACAGTCTTGGTGCCAGCATGTGTGCTGTGTAGTGTTTATTTGTTTTGTGTGTGTGTTTGTGTGTATACATGTGATTGTGTGTGCATAGATGTGTATGCAGCTGTGTTCACATTTACTTCTTAAAAAAACTTAGATTTATTTTATGGGTATGAATGTTTTGCCTGGATATAAGTCTATGTATTATGTGCATACAGTGACTGAGGAGGTCAAAGGAGTGGGTCAGATCACCTGGCACTGGAATTACAGATGGTTGTGAACTGGCATGTGGGTGCTGGGCACTGAACCTGGGACTATTGCAAGAGCAGCGAGTGCCTTTAACCACTGTCTTGCTCTCCAGCCTGTGTGCATGTGTTTTTTTGCTTTTGTTTATTTGGCTTTTGGTTTGCTTTTTGGTGTGTTTATTGTTGTTGTTATTTGTTTGTTTTTGTTTTGTTTTGTTTGAGACAGGGTTTCTCTGTGTAGCTCTGGCTGTCTTGGAACTCATTCTGTAGAGCAGGCTGGCTCTGGCTCTACTCTGAGACCCACCTGCCTCTGCCTCCCAAGTGGTGGGATCAAAAGTGTGCACCACCACCACCACCCGGCTTAATCTCACAATCTTCTCTCAAATTCACTATTCTCATTTTCACAGGAGGGTAGAATGTGCTAGGAATTGAAACTAGATCCTCAAACCTGCTAGGGATACCCTTTACCACCGACCTACACCTTTATTCCTACATTTTAGATTCTGTGGTACTGAACCTGCCAAAAGGCCTGACAATGTAAGTTTAGTTCCTGGGACCCACGTAGTGGAAGGAGAGCACTGATTCCCACAAGCTGTCCTTTGATCTTCATATGTGTGCTGTGGCATGAACACACACACACACACACACTAACATAGCACTATGTCTTTGACTAACTCATTCTACGTGGGGGAAGGAGGAAGACTCTCTCTGTCCTTTTTTATTTTAACTGATCTTTTTCTGCTCTCTTTCTTTTTTCCTGTCTCTCTTTATTTAGGGGTTTTAGTTATTTGCCTCCTTGGTCCTTCGGGCCATTGTTTTCTGTCTCTTGATTCTAACTTGTAAATGGAGAAAATAGCATTAAACAGTAAAAATAATTTTACCATAAAGTAAAAAGAAAATAGAAGGGGGCCGGGCAGTAAGATAGCCTAGCAGCTACAGGTGTTTGCTGCACGGACCCAGTAATCCGAATTCAGCCACTGGAGCAGAGAAAGGAGTGCACAGGTCACACTCTGACCTCCACATACAGCATATACGATGGACACACACAATAATAATAATAATAATGGTTTAAAAACGAGTAAAATAGAAGTGTTTAAAGAAGTTTCACCACTTTTTTGTGTCCATTTTGGAACTTTGTGTACATGGAATCATCTAATTTGTACCATTGCCTCTTTCTCTCTTTTTTTTTAAGAATTGTTGCTGGGCGGGGGGAGGGGGGAGGAGAGGGCTGGAGAGATGGTTCAGTGGTTAAGAGTGCTGATTGCTCTTCCAGAGGTCCTGAGTTCAATTCCCAGCAACCACATGGTGGCTCACAACCATCTGTAATTGGATCTGATGCCATCCTCTGTGAAGACAGCTACAGTGTACTCACATACATAAACTAAATAAATAATTCTAAAAAAAATTTAAAAAAGAATTATTGCCAGGAAGTGGTGGCGCACGCCTTTAACCCCAGCACTTGGGAGGCAGAGTCAGGCAGATTTCTGAGTTTGAGGCCAGCCGAGTCTACAGAGTGAGTTCCAGGACAGCCAGGCCTGCACAGAGAAACCCTGTCTCAAAAAAACAAAAAACAAAAACAAAAAAAAAAAACAAAAAAAAAATAGAATCATTTATTTGTTTTATGTGTGTGAGTACACTGCTTCTCTTCAGACACACCAGAAGAGGGCATCAGATCCCATTACAAATGGTTGTGAGCCACCATGTGGTTGCTGAGAATTGAACTCAAGACCTCTGGACAGCAGCCTTACCTGCTGAGCCATCTCTTCAGCCCACCATTGTGTCTCTTGCTTTTTTTGCTCAATGCTAAAAATGTGAGACTCAGGGACTGGAGAGATAGCTCAACGGTTAACAGCACTCTCTGCTCATTCCTGCTGACTAGTGTTCATGGTACTGAAAGGTACCCTTGCAAAGGAGAAAGGTAATGGCCAGCCCAGTTACCAACCCTGTGATCTACAGTGATGGCCTGCCTGCATGAAACATTGATGCAGCACAAGAATTGTGGATGTAACCAACAGCTAGGTGATTAGTTAGCTTTAAAGCTTACTCCATGAGGAGCAACCCATGCCTGACACTGCTTAGAAGCCAGGAACCTGCAACTAGATAGGCCATGCAACTATGAGAATACCGAATACTGCTGCTCTGCTAAAGAAATGTAGCAACAAAGTAACCCCTTCACACATCCAGCTATACTCATTGTCTTAGTCATGTTCTATTGCTGTGAAGAGACACCACAGCCAAGCATTTTTCAAATGCTTATAAAAGAAAGCATTTAATTGGGGGCTGGCTTACAGTTTCAGAGACTTAGTCCATTATTATCCCAGCAGGGAGCATGGCGCTGAAGCCATCGATGAGAGCTGCCTCTCTTCTGGATGAAAGACAGAAAGAGAAGCTGAGCCTGGTGTGAGCTTTTGAAACTTTAAAGCCCACATTTAGTGACCCACTTCCTTCAACAAGGACTTACCTACTCAACAAGACCACACCTCCTAGTCCTTCTGATCCTTCTACTTCTACTCCAGGACTAAGCATTCAGATACATGAAACTATGGGGGACATTTTTATTCAAATCACGACACTCATTGATCAGTTATCTTAAGCCATCATCAGAAAAGCTTCCTCCTGCAATAGCTGGGAACACAGAGACCCACAGGCTGTAGAGAATATAGTATAGAAAGTGAGAGACCTTGGAACTTTCAGTCCTAAATGGCATGTCTCCATCAAATGCCTATCCCCCCCAAAAAAAAAGAGAGAGAGAAAAAGACAAAGAAAACAAAACAAAACAAAAAAAAAGAAACAAATGCCTATCCCCCAAGGACTCAGGGAACTATGCAAAAGAGGAAGCAGAAAGGTCATAAGAGCCAGAGGGGATGGAAGACACCAAGGAACAAGGCCTTCTAGATGCAAAAGGGCTGACACACATATGAACCCACAAGACTTTGGCAGCATGCATTGGATATGCACAGATTTAAAGCAGATGGGGTACCAGCATTGATAGGGAAAGTGATCACAAGTCTCCATCCCTAAGCCAGAAGCTATTTCCACTTGACACCTCTCAAAAGGCAGGGGAGAGTCGGGGGGGTGTGTGTGGGGGGGAAGGAGAGGAGAATTCTCCAGTGGTGTCTCACTGGGTATGCAGACCTTAAAGGCAGGCCACATGTCAGCAGTAGATACCTAACACAAAATGAACCAGCAGTATTTTTGGAAGATGTTTATCTTATAGTGTCTAGTCTAGGAATTTTATTTTATTATTATTTTTTTTTTTTTTTTGGTTTTTCAAGACTGGGTTTCTCTGAGTAGCCCTGGCTGTCCTGGAACTCACTTTGTAGACCAGGCTGGCCTCGAACTCAGAAATCCACCTGGCTCTGCCTCGAATTTTCTTAACTTTATATTTTTTATTTTTGAGTCTTCTCACTCTTTTTTTTAAAGATTTATTTTATTTATTTATTTTATGTATATGAGTACACTGTAGCTGTACAAATAGCCATGAGTCATCATGTGTGTGGCTGCTGGGAATTGAACTCAGGACCTCTGCCAGCCCCCGCTTGCTCCAGCGTAATTCACTGTAGCTGTCTTCAGACACACCAGAAGAGGACATCAGATCTCATTACGGGTGGTTGTGAGCCACCATGTGATTGCTGGGATTTGAACTCAGGACCTTTGGAAGAGAAGTCATTGCTCTTACCCACTGAGCCATCTCACCAGCCCTTAACTTTACACTTTTTTCCTTTATATTATGGTATCAGATCTTGTATTTTTATGGGATTTTTGTGTGTGTGAATGTATATGTGTCTGCATCTGTCTTTATTTCTTTTTTCTTTTCTTGGTTTTTCGAGACAGAGTTTCTCTGTATAGCCCTGGCTGTCCTGGAACTCACTCTGTAGGCCAGGCTGGCCTCGAACTCAGAAATCTGCCTACCTCTGCTTCCCAAGTGCTGGGATTAAAGGCATGCGCCACCACAGCCCGGCTTTGTTTTCTTTCTTTTTTTTTTTTTTCTTAAAAAAGAACTACTTATTTATTTTATGTGTATGTACACTGTAGCCATCTTCAGATACACCAGAAGATGGTTGTTATCCATCGTGTGGTTTCTGGGATTTGAACTCATGACCTCTGGAAGAGCAGTAATTGCTCTTAATTGCTGAGCCATCTCTCCAGCCCCACCTGTTTGTTTTCTAATGAAAGAGAGAAAGAAAGGGTGGGTTTTGGTGGGTGGGGAGGAGGGGAGGATCTGGAAGGAGTTGAGGAAGGGAAACCTTTTGATCAGAATGTGTTGTATGAAAAAATATCTATTTTCAATAGAAATTAAAATTATTAAAAAAAAACGTACTGGCCACCCTTGTAGAGGATCTGTGTTTGTTTTCCAGCTCCACATGGGGGCTCACAACAATCTGTAACTCCAGTTCTAGGGATCTGATACTGTTTTGGGGTCTTTGTGAGCACATGGTATACTTACATACATTAGGGAAAAATACCCACACACACAAAATAAAAATAAATCTCTATTCAAATGTGAGATTCATGTATGCTGATGTATAAATTATGGATATATTTACCTCTATATATTATGTCTTATTTATCTGCTTTTTCTCTGGGGGAGAGAGAGAAAGAGAGAGAGAGAGAGAGAGAGAGAGAG
>NW_022196898.1:38011186-38027377 GCF_008632895.1 Mastomys coucha | reverse complement strand
GAGAGAGAGAGAGAGAGAAAGAGAGAGGGAGAGAGAGAGAGAGAAAGAGAGAGGGAGAGAGAGAACCCTCCGTTTGCCTGGTGCCCCTGGGGCCATAACAGAGCATCAGATCTGATGGAATGAGAGTTACAGACAGTTTCGAGCTGCCATGCAGGTGCTGGGAATCCAACTCAGGTCCTCTGCAAGAGCAGCCAGTGCTCTGAATTGATGAACTCTGTCTCCATCTCCATTTTCTACTGGTGGACATTTGAGTTGTTCCCAAGTTTAATCCTGCTATAGACATTACTGGTTATATTTCCTGGAGTGCATGTTCCCATTATGTAGTGGGTCAGTCTGATGCTGCTTGTATCCTATAGCTAAAACTGGTTCCTCAAGGTATGGTTGCCCTGGAGGGGCAGATGCTCTCATCCTCAAGTGATGCCACGTGAACCTTCTCCTTGATGTAACTGGTCAATAAAAGGTTGGAGCCTGTGATTGGGCAGTGGAGGGAGTAAGGTGGGATGGAAGGTTTGAGAGGGGGTTGCAGAAGAGGGAGAGAGAAGAGGAAGCTACCATGGACAAGAACCACATGACCAGGAGAAACAGCAAGTAACAATGGGCTTTATAGCTGGGGAATAAGCTACAATAAATAGCTCTAGATCTGCCCAGTCTAGGCATTTGGCTTATAAATAAAATACTGGATCATGTGTCTTTTATAGGGGGTTTATTAAACCATTATTTCCAACAACCCCATTGGGTGTTTATACCTAAGGGAACCGAGCTGCACAGAGTGTAAAATATCTGCCTCTGCCAAATAATGCTCTTTTCCCAAATGGTGGTTCCAGTTTTCGCTCTCAGTGGATTTAAATGACGTTTTTTGTGGTTTTGTGATCTTGGCCACTCTTGGCTGTCTCAGACTACCGCCGTCAATCGAGCTGCAGGAGTGTGACAGTCTTGCTCTCTATCCCATGCCCACTTTAGGTTTTACTGGGATCTGATCATGCTGCTGCTGATGGTGGGGAACCTCATAGTACTGCCTGTGGGTATCACTTTCTTCAAGGAGGAGAACTCTCCACCCTGGATCGTCTTCAATGTCCTCTCTGACACTTTCTTCCTGCTGGATCTGGTGCTCAACTTCCGAACCGGCATCGTGGTGGAGGAAGGTGCCGAGATCCTGCTGGCGCCGAGGGCCATCCGAACGCGTTACCTGCGCACCTGGTTCCTGGTTGACCTGATCTCCTCCATCCCTGTGGATTATATCTTCCTAGTGGTGGAGCTGGAGCCACGACTAGATGCTGAAGTCTACAAAACGGCACGGGCCCTGCGCATCGTTAGATTCACCAAGATCCTTAGCCTGCTGCGGCTGCTCCGCCTCTCCCGCCTCATCCGCTACATACACCAGTGGGAGGAGGTGGGGTGGGGAGGTGGGCAGGGGGCTTATCATACTCCTCAGAAAGGTGCTCTGGGTGGAAGTCCAGGTGATTCCATGGGGTGGGGAATATGCCTGAGGCTTCCAAGTGTGAATTTTTTGCCAACTTGGTGGGAGAGAAGCAGGCACAGAAGGAGGGTTCAGGGAATGAGGCCTGGGTGAGGATGGGATGCAGAGCTGTGGGCAAACACTTGAGGGTTAGTTATTCTTGAATGGAGGATTGGGTATGAATAGGAGGTGCCTCTTCAGGCAGCAGGGTTTAGTGGCTCAGCATATACTCTGCCATCTTATCAGTTCAGACAGTGTTACTGAGCTCTTTTTTTTTTTTTTCTTTTGGTTTTTTCTAGACAGGGTTTCTCTGTGTAGCCTTGGCTGTCCTGGAACTCACTCTGTAGACCAGGCTGGCCTCGAACTCAGAAATCTACCTGCCTCTGCCTCCCAAGTGCTGGAATTAAAGGCGTGCGCCACTACCGCCTGGCTTTACTAAGCTTTTTTTATTTTGAGATAGGACCTTACTAAATCATTCATGCTGGGGCCTGGAGAAATGGCTCAGTAGTTAGGAGCATTGGCTGCTCTTCCAGAGGACCCAAGTTCAATTTCCAGCACTTCCATGCTGTCTCATCACTGTAACTACAGTTCAAAGGGATCAGGCACGCTGTAGCCTAAGAGCATGCATATGATACAGATATATATGTAGGTAAATACCCATATTCAAATTTTTTTTTTTTTTGAGACAGGGTATCTCTATGTCATCCTGACTGTCTTGGAGCTCACTATGTAGATCAAGCTGGCCTTGAACAGAGATCCACCTGCCTTTGCCTCCTAAGTGCTGGGATTAAAGGGGTGTGCCACTATACCTGGCTCAATTTTTTTTTTAATATATAATTTGGAAGGAAAAAAAAAGTTGCCTGGGTTGGCCTTCAACTCCTGATCTTCCTGCCTCAGGTTCCCTGGTAGCTAGGATTACAGGCCCTTGACACCAGGCCAGGTTAATGCCTACTATTTTTTAGTTTTTTTAAATTCAAAGATACTGGGAAAGGGGAATTTGCAAGGCTGGGACTGGAGAGGACCAGCAGAGAGGGGTTCCTGTCCACAGCAGTGCCTCCTCGGACTCCTCAGATCTTTCACATGACCTACGACCTGGCCAGTGCAGTGGTTCGCATCTTCAACCTCATTGGCATGATGTTGCTGCTCTGTCACTGGGATGGCTGTCTGCAGTTCCTGGTCCCTATGCTGCAGGACTTCCCTTCCGACTGCTGGGTCTCCATGAATCGCATGGTGGTGAGAAGTCCCCCCAGCTCTGGTAGTCCTGGGCAACAGGGATAACCATAGGGAGCAGAAGGGAGGAGATGATCCAGAAGGAAGGGAGAAGAAGATGGGATTGAGGGAGGAGAAGGGTAAAAAACCTAGACAGAGGAAGTGCTTATGTGTTAGAGGCAAAGAAGGAAACCTAGGCAAAAACAAGGGTCCCCACCAATGGAAGAAACCCCCTTTGCTTTGGGGACTTCACACACCAAGCAAATGACTGCCGAGAGGAAGACCTGAGGTAGAAGGGGTACGCAGAGAACTGAAAGGGAGAAAGGGGGGTGGGTGGGTAGAGAATGAGACTCAGAGGGGCCCAAGCCTTGTTCTGCAACATCCTCTGCCCCCCAGAACCACTCGTGGGGCCGCCAGTATTCCCACGCCCTGTTCAAGGCCATGAGTCACATGCTATGCATTGGCTATGGGCAGCAGGCACCAGTAGGCATGCCTGACGTCTGGCTCACCATGCTCAGCATGATTGTGGGTGCCACGTGCTATGCCATGTTCATCGGTCACGCCACTGCCCTCATCCAGTCCCTGGACTCTTCCCGGCGACAGTACCAGGAGAAGGTCAGCAGGGACAAGAGAGGGGAGGGGTGGGCTTGGGGAGGTGCTGGAGATTGTGTTCTGATGGGCCCCTATGTCCTTTCCTGCCTCATATCCATTTGTCCCATCTGCCTGTGTGAAACACATCTGTGACTGTCCCTATGCCTCTGTCCTTGGACCCTCCCCTCCTCTGTCCACATTTGGGGTTTTCTGTAACTACGCAGTCTAACCTGTATCCACCATTAGCCGTGTATCCCTTGTGGTTCTGTGTACACCACATTTATCACCTCTGGGTCCAATTTGTTCTGCACACCCCCAACCCCCATTGTTTTGGCCCCATGTCTCCACATCCATTTCCCACTGGCAACTGGTGTTGCCTCTCCAGTACAAGCAGGTGGAGCAGTACATGTCATTCCACAAGCTGCCAGCTGACACCCGGCAGCGCATCCATGAGTACTACGAGCATCGCTACCAGGGCAAGATGTTCGATGAAGAGAGCATCCTTGGGGAGCTGAGCGAGCCACTTCGGGAGGTGGGGCCGGGCTGGACCTTGTGGGAAGGGCTCTTCTAGGATCTGGGCTTCTGGATGTGCTGCCTGGGTTATCAAGTGCTCCTGTGGGAGGGAGGACAAGCATTTGAGGGGAGGTGGCTTTCTGTGCAAGGTCTTATGGGAGCAAAGGGGCTGTAGGATGCCATGGTGGAAAATCTCGAAAGCAGGTTCTCAGGGAGGTCTCCACACCGGTTGTAGCATCCCCATCCATTGAGAGATCTTGACAAGTGGATGAGTTTTCTGAAGACAGACGAGCTTGGTGGGGGCATTTTCCAGCAGGGGGCGGAGCCTGTCTGATAGGCCCCTCCTATGTCCAGGAGATTATTAACTTCACCTGCCGGGGCCTGGTGGCCCACATGCCGCTGTTTGCTCATGCTGACCCCAGCTTCGTCACCGCCGTGCTCACCAAGCTCCGTTTTGAGGTCTTCCAACCAGGGGACCTGGTGGTGCGTGAGGGCTCCGTGGGCAGGAAGATGTACTTCATCCAGCATGGGCTGCTCAGTGTGCTGGCACGGGGCGCCCGGGACACTCGCCTCACTGATGGATCCTACTTTGGGGGTCAGCAGGCCTCTGGGAAGGTGGGGGGTCATGAACATTGTACAGATGGCAATTGTTTCCTAGGACCAGTGCCCCACCTGATGGTGTTACACAAATCACAGAACAACTCTTACCCAAACCCCATTGAGTCTAATCCAGGCCTGAAGCTCTGTGTTTTATTTTATTTTATTTTGAGACCAGCTCTATTATATAGCTCTGGCTGTCCTAGAACTCACTATTTAGACCAGACAGACATCCATCTGCCTCTGCTTTCCAAGTGCTGCGATTAAAGGCACACAGCACCATACCTGGTGGCTGTTTTTTGTATTTGTTTGTTTGTTTGTTTGTTTGTTTTTAAAAGCTTCTCAGGAGAGTGTAGTGCATGGCCAGGCTGCAAGCTACTAGGTCAGCAACACTGTAGAATTATTAATGACAAAATGCAAGGATCCCGTGAGTTGAGGGAAACCCAGGGATGAAGCAGGGCTATCCCACAGACTCAGGCTTTGTGGGGCTGTCTGGAAACCCAGGCTGTGGCTTTGGAAGAAGTGCAGCCAGCCACTGCCCAAAGTGACTTAAGGCTCACACAACCATCCCACCTCCCAAGCACCCCTAGCCTTCAAGCACTCTCAGTCCCACTTTGTGTCTGCTTAGCCTGCTTTTCTCCTCCCAAGTCAGGAGTAGAGTATAGCCTGGAACAGACAGATAGGACTGGGGCTGGAGTTAATGTGTAGCGTGACTAAGAATATCTGGGGCTGGCAGACCTGTTCTGTTCGTCTAGAGAGAATTAAAAAGGGGAGCAGCCTTCCAGATGTGCAGGTATGGATACACACACTGCTTAGAGCAATTAGGGACCTTACACCAGGGAATTATTCATTCTCCCAACTCTAATGATGAATCTGAGGGTGTTGGGTTAGCTGTTGCAGGCCTAATTGGGGGTGGGAGCTCTGGGAATGGGGGCTCTGAGCCTCTTCCCCACTTTTGCAGAGATCTGCTTGCTGACTCGAGGTCGGAGAACAGCCAGTGTAAGGGCTGACACCTATTGTCGTCTCTACTCGCTCAGCGTGGACCACTTCAATGCGGTGCTTGAGGAGTTCCCAATGATGCGCAGGGCTTTTGAGACTGTGGCCATGGACCGGCTTCGGCGCATCGGTAAGGCCTGTCTACTCTCTGCTCTGGGTCCTGGCTGGGCCTCATCTCATTTTCATAGCAAGGGGCCTAACCCTAGTGCCTTGGCATCACATCCCAACCCACCTAATCCCGGTCCATGCCTCCAACAGGCTGTTAGCACTGATG
The DNA here is from genome assembly GCF_008632895.1 of Mastomys coucha. Classification (NCBI taxonomy): domain Eukaryota; kingdom Metazoa; phylum Chordata; class Mammalia; order Rodentia; family Muridae; genus Mastomys; species Mastomys coucha. The sequence goes on along the minus strand of NW_022196898.1, from coordinate 38,021,741 downwards.
CTCACTAGTCTTACCTTTAGCAAGAAATAGCTATGGAGCGGTCTCCCCAAACCTTCAATCCCCGTGTCCTCCTGGGTACCAGTCCTTAACCTCACCATTTTAGATTGGTACCCCCTTCCTGCTTCTGTTGCCAAGCATTCTCTCCATATGCCTGAGTTCCCATCCCCTACCCCTCAGACTCCACCACACTGTGGTTACCCAGGCTCCATCTTAGACTCCTTCCCTTTCCTAACTTCTTGGTTCTGGGACAACTTGTAGGCAAAAAGAATTCGATATTGCAGCGGAAACGCTCTGAGCCGAGTCCGGGCAGCAGCGGTGGCGTCATGGAACAGCATTTGGTACAACACGACAGAGACATGGCTCGTGGTATTCGGGGCCTGGCTCCTGGCACAGGAGCTCGACTTAGTGGAAAGCCAGTGCTGTGGGAACCACTGGTGCACGCGCCTCTGCAGGCAGCTGCTGTGACCTCCAACGTGGCCATAGCCTTGACTCACCAGCGAGGTCCTCTACCCCTCTCTCCTGATTCTCCAGCCACCCTCCTGGCTCGATCTGCTAGACGCTCAGCAGGCTCCCCAGCCTCCCCACTGGTGCCTGTTCGAGCAGGTCCTCTGCTGGCCCGGGGACCCTGGGCGTCCACCTCTCGCTTGCCTGCTCCACCTGCCCGAACCCTCCATGCCAGCCTATCCCGGACAGGGCGTTCCCAGGTGTCTCTGTTGGGCCCTCCCCCAGGAGGAGGTGCTCGGAGGCTAGGACCTCGGGGCCGCCCACTCTCTGCCTCTCAGCCCTCTCTGCCTCAGCGAGCAACAGGGGATGGCTCTCCTAGGCGCAAAGGCTCTGGAAGTGAGCGCCTGCCCCCCTCGGGGCTCCTGGCCAAGCCTCCAGGGACAGTCCAGCCACCCAGGTCATCAGTGCCTGAGCCAGTTACCCCCAGAGGTCCCCAAATTTCTGCCAACATGTGAAATCCTAGGTTACACTGGCCTTAGCTATTGGCACACAATAATGCGTGCCTGAGGGTAGATGCCCCTTGGGGAAGGCTGTGGGGGATCTAACATACCGCCCTTTACCACCACAAAGCTGTTCTCTATGTCCTCAGCTCAAAGCAGCTGCAGCCTGCTAATCCTAATCACATACCCATTTGTCATAGGTATCCAGTGCCTACCATATTCAAGGCATTGTGCTAGGTACTGTGTATCCACTGCCAAGTAGAAGTGACTCAAGGCCCTTTAAACAAGGGTGTCCCCCAGGCCACGGTCCTGCCAGGTGCAGGCCTGGGCCCACAGCCCTGCCTTTATTAAGCACAAGTACTTGCTGCCTCCATCACTGCCAAGTAACTAGATGGCTGTCTCCCTGTCAGTGACCTGCAGGCTGTGACCAGTGTGTCCTATCTCCCCATCCCCTTTGTTGTAGCTGGGTACCGTCCATTATCTAGTACAGCCAACAGATGTCTAGGGCTCTGGGTGTGACCATTGGCCCCCCCCTCTCACTGCCACGCGAGGGCCCTCCTTGTCTATGCCAAGTGAGAAGCGGTACCCGCCCACTGTAGTCTGCCCTCTGCAGCTCCTGTGTGGACGCACTACCTTTGTAAACTAGAAGCTGCTCTTCACTGTGCTCCCTGCCTCAGTGGTGTTCCGCCTAAAGCTAAGGGATACTTGGCACCTCCTTACTTACTGTGCCAGCCTAGCTCCCCCCAAGGTAGGGGGCAAGGGGCTGAATCCTCATGTGACCTTTTATCTCTTCCTCTTTGTCTTATTTATTCAGTCGTTTATTAATTTTATTTATTCATTTGCTAATTTGACTTATTTCACTTTGTTACTCTTTCCTTTATCTGTCCTCCCCACTTTCTGGTAGGGGCTGGGGGACATCTTTGTGGTCCTTGCACAGTGCGATCTGCAGTGATACTCAAGCTCTCTGTGTTGAGGTAGTAGAAGGGGGGGGAGCAGGAGGACTGCACTTATTTTTTTTTTCCTCATCTGGGTTTGCTGGTAGTGTAGAAGAGGAGGGCCTGGAGTATTCAAACCTAGGGAGAGTGGGTCAGCAGCCCTTCCACTTTCTCAGGGACAAGAATAATCCCCCGCCCGCCTGCTCTGTCTCCCTTCAGAAGCGCACTGTAGCACTGACGGGTGGGGCCAGGATCACACATCTCCTTGGGTGGAAGATTCTGGAATTCTTTGCCTGTGGGAGTTGCTTTTATAATTGCACCTAAACAGTTGGGTTTAAAGGAAAAGATTCATTTTTGCTTCTGATCTGTATGTGGAAACAAAGTGGCTGTGGAAGAATTTCTGGATCATCTGACCCAGCAGATCAGTGGGTAGGAGATGAGTGGCTTGTGGAGTCAGTAAGAAAATAAGACTACCTAAAGTCAAGCTGGTCGCTCATGCCTGTAGTCCCTACCCTTAGGAGAGTCAGGCAGGAGGATTTCTAGGAGTTTGAGGCCAGCCAGAGCTATACGGAGAGACCTTGTATCAAAATAAAATAAAATAAAATAAAATAAATTCCAGCACTTGGGAGGCAGAGGCAGGCAGATTTCTGAGTTCAAGGCCAGCCTGGTCTACAGAGTGAGTTCCAGGACAGCCAGGGCTACACAGAGAAACCCTGTCTCAAAAAACAAAAACAAAAAACAAACAAACAAACAAGAAAGCCAGGTTGGCTTAGTTCTCTCCAGTACCCATCTACTCCAGTCTTCCCTAAAGTGTGGAGCCGTGCTCCTTAATGGAGAATTCTGCCCTGACGTGAGGCCATCAGGAGATGACACTTTGCTAGGGAACTGGTGGAGAGGGTCACATCAGAGGACAGTGTTTTAAAATAATGGTTCTACAGAAATTTGACAAGATCACTCAGTTTCTACTCCCCCATTCTAATGCTCGGGACCTGAGAGGAATGGAATTAACCAGCTGGGCTGGGATTAAAGGCTCAGGGTATCTTAGAGTCCAGCTGAGCGGATTGAGACAGGGATCTACAATTGATGCTGCTGGGTGGCCGATGCATAATTGGACACAGACATTTGGGGCCTGGGTGAAGCACCAAAATGGGGCTAGATGGCAGATGTAGGACTATGGGAGGGGTGTGGGTTGGAAGAAATGGGGTGCAACTAGGTCAGAAAGGGGAGAGGCGTTTCAGGAAATGGTCAGCACCCGCATAATGTTGGTATAGCCAGAGCCAGGTCGCCAGCCCGTCACCACAATCACCAGATCACCAACACGGAGGAAGCCACGGAGCTTTCCTGGTGGAGGAAAAAGGTGACAGTCATTGAAGAACCTAAGGCAGCCATTGTCACCCACCACCTCCAGGCCACCTATCCTGTAGGGGAGAAGGAGACTGAGGGTATGTGTGTGGAGGGATTCGGTGTGCTGTTTTTAAGCACAGAGCCTTTGCACTCATGTGGGACAAGGACAGGAGTGGCTGTGGCAACTATAAATTTAGTTCCACCTCTTCTGGCCTTGTCCTCCCACCTCTTCTTGCTCCTCTGTCCTACTAGGTTGTGGCAGACAGTAGCAGAAACTTTTCAGGGGTCCTGTCCTGTTCTCACTCCTTTCCTCTCAGCTCACCCTCCCTGCTTAGAGTCAAGACATGTCTTAATGATGCCTAGAAAACTCTTGGGCCAGCAAGGACAGGCAGAACTTATTGAGTCCGAGCGAGACAGGCCGGGGAGCAGAGGGCAAGGCTCACCACTCTCAATGCCAAATTGGACCCTTCGATCCACATCATCTGCCCAGACGGCCTCTGGAGGCTCACGGTAGAGCAAGGGGAAGACTCCTCGAGACAGGTGGACCTGTCGGGCAGCCTGGGCAGAACGAGTCACAGCAATGACAGCGGCCCGAGGTCGGTAGCGAGAGAGAAGCTGAGCTGAGCTGTATGAGAAAGAGAGAGTTAGCGCAGAGTGTTGACTCAAGAAGCAAGAGTCTGAATTACGGTTCCAGGTGTCACTGACAAACCGTGTGGCCCTGGGTAAGTTATACTTCTCTGGTCTTCTGTCTTTCTCACTAAGTATTAAGAACACCTACCATGCTGCAGAGATGGCTCAGCCATTAAGAGCACATGCTGGATTAAATTTTCAACACCAGTACAGTAGCCAACAATGGTTTTTAAGTTGAATTTCAGGGGTCCTAACACCCTCTTTGGTTTCCGCTGGCACCAGACATGCAAATGGTGTGCAGACATACAAGCAAACAAAATGTTGATCCATATTAAAAATAATGTTGCCGGGCGGTGGTGGCGCACACCTTTAATCCCAGCGCTTGGGAGGCAGAGGCAGGCAGATTTCTGAGTTTGAAGCCAGCCTGGTCTACAGAGTGAGTTCCAGGACAGCCTGGGCTATACAGAGAAACCCTGTCTCAAAAAAAAACAAAAACAAAAAAAAATAATAATGTTAATAAGATAAATGTAAAACCTGGGCTAGAGAGATGGCTCAGTCCTGAAGAGCTCTTGCTGCTCTTTGAGAGGACCTGAGTTGGTTCCAGCCACCCACATCAAATCGCTTACAACTGCCTGTAACTCCAATTCTAGAGAGTCCAACATCCTCTTCTGGCCTTAGGACCGTACATGCACACATTAAAATAATAACAACTCCTCCAAAAAATTAGAAAAAAATGTAAAGCCAGCCAGACATGGTGACACATGCCTATAACCACAGCCCCTTGGGGTAGAGGCTGAAGGTTAAGTTCAAGGCTATTTCAACTACAAAGTAAGTTTCAGGCCAGCCAGGACTAATGAGACCCTAATTCAGAAAAATCTCATCAAACACACAACAAAAAAAAGGGTAAAACTGTCTAGAGATGTATGTTTATATCATACCCAATCTCCATATGACACTGAACCACTAAACGTCTTTTGTTAATCCTCACAACCCCATAGGGGTTGGGGGAGGGAGGAATGACAAATGGAAGACTCACACAGACCTACAGAGGCAGAAGTGGCTTGTGAGGCCCCAGAGAGTTACTTAGGGTCTCATTGCTAAGTCTGAGAGAAAAATCCTCAGCTCTCTGCCTTACTAGGCTTTCAGCAACTCCCCTCAGCCCAGCGAAGACGTCTCAGTTCCAGTTCTCCAAATGCCCTAAGGCAAAATGTGCTCAGGTTACCACCTGCCGGGTCCCTGGAGCCCACTGGTTCCTAGGACACCCAAGAGCCACCTCTCCTGGCCTCTATCATCCATGGCTATCTCTATTTTTTGTTTTGTTTTGGTTTGGTTTTTTCTTTGTTTTTTTTGTTTTTTGTTTTTTGTTTTTGTTGTTGTTGTTGTTGTTTCCTGGTTTTTCGAGACAGGGTTTCTCCGTGTAGCCCTGGTTGTCCTTGAACTCACTCTGTAGACCAGGCTGGCCTTGAACTCAGAAATCCGCCTGCCTCTGCCTCCCAAGTGCTGGGATTAAAGGTGTGTGCCACCACCACCCGGCAGCTATCTCTTTTCTTGCCCTAAAGCAATGCTTTTTTTTATCAGCCACTGTGTCAGCTGCTCCTGCCCAAAGCCTTGTTTCCAATACATTTCTCACCGGCCAGTCTTGGTCAACACAATGATGGCTGCCGCACAGCACTTGAAGGAAGCTTCCACAGCTCCAATGGCAGTGACTTCAGTTGGGTCACGGCTCAGCGGTGCTGCCCGGCGTAGCTCCTCAAACAACTGGCGGTGGTACACAGCAGCCTCGGCCTCCCGGGCAATCTGCAGGCATCAGTAGGTCAGGTTGAGTAGAGTCAATGGGGTTCCAGAGGGGTCTGTGTCAGCTTTTCAGGACTGAGCTCCTACCGCGTGTTGCATCTTTACGGCCTCCACGGGGAAACTGCCCTTGGCAGTCTCCCCAGACAGCATGATACAGTCAGCCCCATCCAGCACAGCATTGGCCACATCACTTGTCTCCGCCCGAGTTGGTCGAGCCTTACTGATCATGCTCTCCAGCATCTGGAAAACACCACGAATGTCAAAGTGTAGAAGTCACATTCTGACTGGGGACCCTGCCCACGCTATTTCTCTGGCACCTGCTCTCTTAGAAGGCCAGGGTCACAGTGGGACCCTGGAAGTTCATGTCATCGTCATTTGTGACCAGACAGCAACCTAGAGATCGAAGGTTGCTCAGCACCTCTAAGGCCTAGCCCAAGGAAGGGTTCATTCTCTCCAGACCTGTGTGGCGCAAACGACAGGCTTGCCGGCCAGGTTGCACCGTCCAATCATCATCTTCTGAGCCAAGAAAACCTTCTCTGCCGGGATCTCAATGCCCAGGTCGCCCCGTGCCACCATGATGCCATCGCTCACTTCTAGAATTTCATCAAACCTGGGTGGTTGGAGGAATCCAGTCTAGGACACAGCCAGGAGATGCTGGGACATAGCATGCAGAAGAAGGGCAAAGGGAGAGAGGGCTGATGGGACCAAAGACCAAGCCTCACTTCTTCACGCCTTCATGGTTCTCGATTTTGCTGATGATTTTGATGCCCTGTCCTTCTGGCCCCAGGGCAGCCCGGACTGCCACCACGTCACTGGCTTTCCGTACAAAGGAGGCAAAGATGATATCCACTTTATGCTCCACCCCGAAGCGCAGATCCAAAAGGTCTTGCTCAGACAGCCCAGGCAGGTCCACCTCGGCGTTTGGCAAGTTCACACCCTTCCTGCTGCCCAAGATACCACCGTGCTCCACTTCGGTCACCAGTCCCTCTGGGCCTGGGGGTATAGAGAGAGGCAGTTTCTGTGAAGGCTGAGCCAGGATCTAGGCATGGGAGAGGGAACTTGTAAGTTTGGATCCTCAAGGCATGGGGACTTCTGAGCCCTTCACCCCACTCCACACACACCAAAAAGAGGCATCAGATGCCCAGCCTCAGCCCATGATCACAGCAGGGACCACTAGGCCAGGTGGGAAAGCAGATGCTGCTAGGGGAAGGTGTGGGTGGTCTAGAGTGGATGGAACATAGAGACCAAAAGGAGGAGAAAGTGTCCCGTTTTTTTCCTGACCTCATAAGATCAGGAAGCATTTCTGTACCGATTTTCTTCACCACCAAGGAGATGAGCCCGTCGTCAATGTAGATGCGGCCCCCCACTGCAACGACCCGGGTGATATTGTGGTAGTCCACCCACACTGTCTTTGCATCGCCCCTTGTCCGGAACTTCGGATCCACAGTCACCAACACCTGTGAACCCTTCACAATTTCCACCTCAGACTCTGGACCCTGGAGGGGGGTTGGGGGGAAGAGAGGTCTGAGTTTGTCAGGTGGGCCCTGACAGGAGAGGGCTAGCGCTGACCCTCTCTCCCGCTCCAGGGCTCTCACACTCCTCCAGGCCCCAGACAATGCGGACTCAGAGGCTTCTCACCCCCTGCAGAACTCCGGTGCGTATCTCAGGTCCCTTGGTATCCAAGGCAATGGCCACAGGCCTGTAGCTGAGTGGGGAGGTTGCAAAGCTCTCAGCCGCCTCCCGGATGTTGGCGATGGACTCTGCATGGTACTAGCAGTGAGAGAGAAGGGAGGGGGGCAAAACCAGGATTATAAGGCAAAATGGACAGGACCTGGGGCATTCTCCAGCTCCGCCCTCCCCAACTTCCCCACACCTCATGGGAGCCATGGGAGAAGTTGAGTCGCGCAATGTTCATCCCTGCCTTGATCATCTCCTTGAGGCGGTCCACAGAGCGTGATGCTGGCCCTGAAACCAGAAAAGCCCACTAAGAAGGTCCTCCCAAGCCGGACAGCCAAACCCATCTGCAACACTGGAGAGACTCCCTCACCCAGGAGTCCTTCAAAGTTCCTCTTACTCCGCAAACTCTTTTTGCCCACCCCATCTAGTACACACCCCCTTGGGGAGGGGGCTTGTGGGATGTCTGATCTCAGCTAGGCCTTAGGTGCCTTTGTTAGCAAGTGACCTGACATGAAGTGCCACACTGAGGAGGTTACTGTAGGCTGTGAAGGGTCAGAACGCAAGGCGAGTCAAAGAGGCCCTTAGAAAGCTGAGTGGTCTCACTGATAGAGCTGAGATCTGTCCCGATCTCCATCCTCATGGGCCTGCAGCAGTGGCAGCGTTTGATGGGCACTGCTCCTCTCCCTCCTCTTCCCTGGCCTCCTTTTCTGCTACTGTGGAGATGGAGGCCAGGGCCTCCTACATTCGAGGCAAGTAAATACTCTAGCACCGAGTTACACCCGTCCTTTATTTATCCTCTACCCTTCTTCCTATCAGTCCTTCCTTCTGAGACAGGGCCTCCTGTAACCCAGGCTAGCCTTGGATTTGTTCTGCTTCTGAGGATAACCTTGGCTTGGTTCTCCTGTCCTCACCCCCCTTCCCTGTGCTGGGGCTAAGAGTATGCTCTATCTACTAGGCCCACTTCATGTAGCGCTAAGGACTGAGCACAGGGCTTCATGCACACTAGGCAAGTATTCTATCAACTGAGTTACATACCCACCCTCTTTGTCTTTGGTGTGTGTGTATGTGTGTGTATGTGTGTGATGTGTGAGTGGTGTGTGTGTATGTGTGTGGTACAGTGTGTGTATGGTATAAGTGTGTGATATGTGTATGTGTGGTATATGTATGTGATGTGTGAGTGGTATATGTGTTGTGTATGTGTGGTATGTGTGCAGGATGTGTGTATGTGTGGTACATGTGTGCGATCTGTGTGTGGTACGTGTATATGTGTAGTATGTGTGAGGTATAGGTGTATGTGTGTGTCTGGTATATGTATGTGTGATGTGTGGGTGGTGTGTGTGTGTATGTGTGTGGTACAATGTGTGTATGGTATATGTGTGTGATATGTGTATGTGTGGTATATGTGTGTGATGTGTGAGTGGTATATGTGTTGTGTATGTGTGGTGTATATGTGTGTAGTATTTGTGCAGGATGTGTGTATGTGTGGTACATGTGTGTGATCTGTGAGTGGTATGTGCATACGTGTAGTATATGTGCAGTGTACGTGTGTGCATGTATAGTATATATATGTGTATGTGTGGTACACGTGTGTATTTGGTGTGTTGTGGTGTGTGTCTGTCTGGTCCTCAGCTTTCATTATTTCTCTGTGATCCCAACTGTCCTTATACTTGGAGGAACATCTGTGTGCAGATGTTATACTTGGAGGAACATCTGTGTGCAGATGACTCCTTTCCTTTTTCTTATTTATTTTTGAGATAGGGTCTCTGTTTAGCCCACGGTGGCCTCGAATTTACAACAGTCCTCAGATCTCAGGTCATAGTGGTTGAGGTAATAAGAAGTGGGACATTCTAAAGGCATTGTCTTAAGGTGGAGCCATGGGAATTTCCTGATTCATTGATAGATTCGTGTGAGTCACACACTGAACATCCAAGGAGAGCAAGGAGTCAGATACTTAGCTCCAGGGTTAGGGGAGTGGTGGAAATATAAAATAGGAATCAGTAGCTGGGTGGTGGTGGCACTCAGGACGCTGGGACATGCAAATCTTTGAGTTCAAGGCCAGCCTAGTCTACAGAATGAGTGAGTTCCAGGACAGCCAGGGCTACATGGAGAAATCCTGTCTTGAATAAATGAATGAATGAATGAATGAATGAATGAGTAGGAATCAGGCTCATGCCTGTTATTTCCACACTCGAGAAACTGAGCCCTCATTCAGCACCTCATGCTCATCTGTCACTTCAGCAATGGGGAACTAAGGCAGAAAAATGAAGTTACAGTAGTCTAGCCTGGGATACAGGGCAAGAGACCCTCCATCAACAAGCTGAAAAGCCAAAAAGAAAAGAAAAAACAGAGCAACCAGGGACAGTGGGACAGGGCTGTAACCTCATCAGGCAGGCTGAAACAGGCTGACTGTAAGGTCACAGGTAGAGAGGGAGTCAGGGCAATCCAGCGAGAATGTGTCAAAATAAGAAAAACAAAGAAAGCTAAGGATGTGAATCATAGTAGTAGAGTCCTTGTCAAACCCTCTCAGGGCCCTGAATCCAATCTCAGCCCCACCCCCTCCTGGGCCTCCCCTCCCCGGTCTCTTCAAGCTCCTCTAGGCTTCCTTTGGATCTGGGCATTGGCTTCCTTCACGTGGACTTCTCTTCCCCCAGTTATCTGCAGAGCTCTTTCTTCCCCCTTTCTTGCTGTCTTCTTAGTTTTCTCCTCTTCCTCTTCCTCCTCCCCTTCTCTTCCTACTCTTTCTTCATTTATTTATTTCCAGAGTGTCGTATAGCCTAGACTGACCTCAAACTTGATCCATAGCTGAAGATGACCCTGAACCCCTGGCCCTCCTGCCTGCACTGCCCAATGCTGGGATTCTAGGTGTGTCCAGTTCAGCTAGCTTTAGGTGATTTCTGGGGCTTGGTGGGGAAGGGAAACCCTCTAGACTGGCTAGATCCCCAGTTGCATTTTTGTGAACTTGTTGTTGTTGTTTTTGAGACAGGCTTTCACATTGTAGCCCCAGCTGGCCTCAACCTCTTAGCAAGCCTCCTTCCTAGGCATTCAGAGTGCGGAGCTTACGGATGGGAGCCCAGCACCATTCCTGTCCTTTCCCCCAGCTGCCCTGGTCCCCGTTTAGGACCACAGTCTTCCTTCTGCTCTTGCTCTTCATATTCCTGACTACCCTCTCTTTACTCATGACTTTCTAACATACAGAAAAAGTAGCTTTTTTTTTTTTTTTTTTTTTTTTTT
>NW_022196898.1:38003841-38011175 GCF_008632895.1 Mastomys coucha | reverse complement strand
TGTCTTTTTGAAACAGAGTTTTCTTATGTAGCCCTAGCTGACTTAGAACCACTATGGAGACCAGGCTAGCATCAAAACTCAGAGAGATCCACTTGCCCCGGCTTTCAAAACACTGGGATTAAAAGCTTGGGCTACCATACCTGACTCTAAATTAGAACATTTTAATACATTATTACTTAGTATTTATTGTCCCATCCCCTAGACTACCCTTACTGTTTAGTTACTGGTCAACTCCCAAACCTTGTCTTCCAGGTACTCAACCAGCATTTGTTAAGTTGGATGTTGTATCACATACCTATAATCTCACCAGGCTAAGACGATATAATATGGGCTGTATAATAAGCTTGAAACTATCCAAGGCTACCTGAGACCCTGTCTCAAAAACCTAGCCTCAAGTGGAGCAAGGTGGCACATGCCTTTAATCCTAGCCCAGCACTCAGGAGGAAAAGGTAGATGGATTTCTGAATTTGAGGCCTATTGTTCCAACAGCCAGAGCTATAACATAGAAAGACCCTGTCTAAAAAAAAAAAAAAAAGCAAAACCAAAACCAAACCACCCCACTCCCAACCCCACCCGCAAATCTCACAAATATTTGTTGAATGAATGACCACGGCAAAGACAGCAAAGTAAGGAGACACCTGAGCCATACAGGCAGTCCCATTTGGCTTCCCAGGGTTGGGTGGTCTTACCGATAGTGGCAATGATGCTGGTGCTCCGGGCAGCCACAGGCTCTGAGTCGATATCCAGAAGGCAAAGGTGTTCCAAGAAGGTGTCGGCCATAGCTGCGGGCAGTTGCTGCTGCTGGAAGAAGGCAGTGCCCAGTTCCTGGGTCAGCTGGGCCACACTGGCGCGCCGCAGGTATCCTGCTGGCCCTGCAGTAGATGGGACTCAGGATCCTGCACAGACACCTGCCTGTCCTCCATGTGCTTCCTGCCAGTGCACCCTGTGTCCATTCAGCCCTCCAGTTGTGTGAGGCCTTCCTTCAATCTGAGTATCACACCACACATTACTTTGTTTAGTCTCCAGGGTCCTATGGAGTAGGCTGTTAGGCGTGTGCACTATCCCAGCTTTACAAGTAAAGGAAAAAGATGGAGAGAGAAAATACGTGTTTAAGACAAGTGCATCCTTAGCCGGGCAGTGGTGTTCCACGCCTTTAATCCCAGCACTTGGGAGGCAGAGGCAGGTGCATTTCTGAGTTCAAGGCCAGCCTGGTCTACAGAGTGAGTTCCAGGACAGCCAGGGCTACACAGGGAAACCCTGTCTCGAAACAGCACCCCCCACCAAAAAAAAAAAAAAAAAAAAAAAAGAAAAGAAAAGAAAAGAAAAAGAAAAAAAGAAAAGAAAAGAAAAAGAAAAGTGCATCCTCCAAGGAAGATGATTCAATTCTAGGTCTAGCTCCAAGCTCAGAGCCCCTCCCCCACCCCCACCCCGCCCCCGCAGCCCACTCAGCTTCAGCACCCCCAGAGGCCTCCTTCAAGCCCGCATCTCATTATCTAGGCCTGGAATCACTCAGTTACTTTAACTAATTTTCTTGTTTACTTCTGTCCAGCTCCAAGGCAATTCTCTGGCTTCCCCACTCCCTCCAAGTTCCCGCCATCCATTCAACATTGCTCCATCCCCTGTCCTCCCTTGCGGGGTGGGGAGGGGGGAATCCTGTAGCTTGACCCAGCCCAGTTCAGTAGATCACCCTGTTTAGAAGCACCTTCCATGCTGCTGCATACCTACTGTGTCTGTGGGTCTGCTTTATACTCTGCCTTTGTCAGCGGGATGAGGCCTGACTCAGACAAGATCAGTCCTGGTTAAAGTATAACCAGCTAGCATCTCTCTTGCCAATGGAAGCCCTGTACACTGGGGGCCAGAGTCCAGGAACCACGGGAGTGCCCCGTGGTGTCCAAGCTGCTGGATCCCCTTTGGCCTGTCTGCAGAGCCTGGATCAAAGGCTCAGATCACATCTGTATTTAATACGGGTGAGGCTGTAATGGCCATCCTTCCCCCAAGGCCTCCACCCCCAACACCGAGTCTACCCTAATTCTCCTCTCTGCCCAGTGGCTTCCCTTGCTCTTCTTACCTCCTGGAGCCCCACTTAAGGCAGACTTTGCTAAGTCTATTTGGGACCTAAAGATCCACGGCCAGAGCTGCTGGGGTAGAGTGTTCTCTTGGACAGACATGCTTCCGAAGCGTGGACTGGGGCTGCAAGAAGCACAGACTGGGAGGAGAGTGTACCCTAACTGCTGGTCTTATCTGCGGGAGCCAGAGAATAGAAAAGGGGCACACCCAGTAGGCAGCCCCATCCCCACACAGGACGGCAGGTTGTCAGCCCCCACCTCTTCCCTCCCCCTCGGGTCATCAGTTTTTTTTCATGATCAATTTAGTCCATTCATGATGTTGGCCCATCAGTTTCAAGAGAGAGACTGATTGATCGCCAATGATACCATCCCTTTCTCTTTGTATCTTATTGACGAGAATCTTAGGCATATTCTCAGAGCAAGAGCTTGAAGGTGGGGCCTAGATTGTGGAAAAGAGGGAGGAACCCTTTGACAGTTAAAAGTTAGGGAGTATCTCAAGTTCTCGCACATGTCCCTCTGCAAATCCAAAGATGGAACCATGAACACTTCTAGGCACTACTTAATAAACTTGTTTAGATTGTTGTTGACCAACCATATTGATAGACATACAGAAGCTTGAGCAGAGAGGAATTCTTCAGCCATCATGGGGACATCGCACCCAATTCACTCTTTACCAAGGCACCAGGGAGAGTAACCTTGCCTTGCTGACCACCATGAGCATAAATGGCAGTCCTGCTGGCAAAATTCCCTGAAACCTCCCCCAACAGACCATCTGGCGCTTACTGCTTTCTTTCAAATCCCAAATGGCCCTCTGCTGGGGATTCTCCTGACCCCACTCTTAGATAACTTTGCAAGTTCAGCTAAGTTGATAGGACAGTGGGATTTTCCTGGAAGGTGTCCTGGCATTCTCACTATGACACTGGCCAGTGACAGACCTAGAGGATACAGTGGGAGTCAAGCAGATGGAACCTTCCCATCTGTGGATTTTTGTATAGATGGGGGTGGGATGGGAGGGAAGGAGACAGACTACTAGCAAATAAATAAATGCTTTAAACTAGGGGAGGGCTGTCAGGGACGGATCATAGTACTAGGGCAGAGTGGCCGGGTGGAGCAGTGGTTAGGTACCTCTTAAATAAGATGAGGTTTTCCTTTAATGTGATTATGCTTAAGCTCTTAAGGATGAGAAGGAACCAGCAGGGGCAGAGGGAACAGTTTTCTGTAGGTTAAATGTATCCCATAACCCCGAGGAAGAAAAAGTTTTTTTGTGTAAGAGAATCTGGTTAGGGGAACATGGCCATGGTAAAGCTGGGTACCTGAGCAGCGACTGGCATTGCTGCCAGAGACATAACCCCATTCATGAGGTTTTTAGGTATCTCTAGCTGATGGATGGAGTCAGTCATGGATTCGGGAGACACATGGAAGCCTTGGGAGTGGCTCAGGGTGGGAGGTGACAGGTTAGCCTGGGTGGCACTGTGGGGAGGGAGGGAGAAGACTGTGAGATGTGTTTTTGAGAAAGGCAGACAGAGCGGAATGACTGAGGAGCTGTGCTGGTGAAGGTTTTCAGTGCTTGGAGTGGAACATGGAGAAGTCTGGTTTTTGCTCTGGAGTCAAATGTCCCGTCTACCTGACCTTGCAGAGCCAACACTGAGGTACTCCAGGCAGGAGGTAGTCATCTTTCTCTGAGGCTAACCTTTGAAGACAGTTAATTCTTTAACACCCTGTATTCCTGGGATAGGAGAGCAAAGGGCTTTCCCGGGGAGGTTAGACATAAGGCTTCGGGCTGGGTGGGGTCTCCAGTGGACTCTGACCAGCAGTAGTCACAAAGGCCAACCAGGTCTAGGTGGGCCTCCTCTTGAGCCGAAGGATTAGGGTGGAGCTGAAGGCAGAAAGGGCACAGAGGGCTTGTCAAGGGACCCTGCTATAACCCAAGCAGGTAGGGAGAGAGGAGAGTCTGTTGCTCACTGAGATAAGTGAGGAAGTAGGTTTAAGATGGCAGAAGTCAAGGCTCCTGTTTGGGACGGGCTATGTTTGAGGTGCCAGTTAATCATTAAAATCCAGGGTTGACAGTTGGGGTTGCTCTTGCTTTCCAGTCATGACAGGAAGCTGAGAAGGGTGTGCCATACATCTGGGGCCGCTCCAGACCCTGTCTCTGCCCCCTTCTTCTCTGATTTAGGGCAAGGAGCCAAAGACTTTGTCCTTGGCTTCTACAGAGTTTGGCCAGTGGAGAATAGTGCCCATGGGAGGCTGGGTGAGGAGCAGCTGGGCACACACTCCTACCAGAGGACACTCTCTGTCCAGATTCTCAGAACTACCCCGATGCCCAGCCTTTTGGGGTAATGAGCCCACTGAGGCTGTCCTTGGCTGATACCCTGGAATTTACTGACCCTGCTGTCCATATCTCTGCTGATAACATTATCTTCAAAATTATCTCTCTGGTTTGAGGGGTAATACTCCATTTCCCAGAGGAACGGAGTCCCAGGCTGAAAATTATCTGCAGAGATATTGTGGTGGTGAGCCTCACCTGACACCCACAAACTGTGTTCCTTTCCCTTGGGGACTTCTGTGGAGGGAAAGAAGTCGCAGACTTGTTGAAAACCAGAGTCAGACAGCAGGAAGGCAGTGTTCCTAGTGGGAATTGAGCATAGGGTTTCTGGGGTGCCAGCATCAGTAGAGAGGACATGGCAGATTCCAAGGACTGGCGATCCAAGCCTTACGCCTGCAGTATGGCACTGTTGCCAGGCCTGTCAGTTTTGTCAATATTGTTTTCCTTATTGGAGTTTAACTCCGATTCTGAGTTCCTGTCCCTCTTGTCAGGCAGAGAATTCCATTGCTTTTCTCCGGGCTCTCCTCACCCAGATGCAAGCAAGCCGAGGGCCCCTCATCTGTTCTCCGTTCTCTCTAAAGGCTGCCACATGTGCAAAGCATTGATACCTTTAGGTCACAGGTTTTGGGCCCCAGTTCTGGGTGCAACTGTGTGTGCTTCTGAGAACCAGGACACTCTCCTCTCTCTGGCTCCCCCTCCTCCCTCTCTGCTTTCCACACACACCACACACACAGAGGCACATCGCAATCACACACTTATGTGCACACACACACCCCACACTCCCAGCAGCCAAGTGCAGCTGTGTCCTCCGCCCCAGGAGGATACAGTTTTACTATGCACACCCGCCCAAAGGCCTGTGAGGAGCGCTAGAGAGCCGGGGCGGTCGGGCGAGGCAGGGGATTAGGCGTCAGGTGGGTCCTGTGTGAACGGAGATAGTCAACCCCGGGAAAGGGTGCGGGGCGATAAGTTGGGGTTTGCGCGGGGTGCTATGCTCTGCACGCTCCCCAGCCGCTCCTCCCCTCTCAGGGGCTGGGTGTGTTCGAAATGCGTTTCTGCGTATTTGGGAGGATGTTGGTGCAGCACACGAACTGCACGATCCACGCCGCTGCCGGATGGGGTCCCTGAGTCGCCTGTGTATCTCCTCAGAAATAGGCCATGCAGACACGAAGGACAAGACCAACAGCAGTACAGCAGGACGAACACCACGTGCCCCTCCACTCCCTCATTCCTCACCTCTGCTCCACTCCCACCCTCCCACCCCGACTCCCTACTCCGCACCCCACCCCTGCCCCAGCTAGCAACCCACCATAGACTCCTTTGCAGGGAGGAGGACTCCGTTCGGGTTTTTGTCTGGGACTCCGTAAAATCCACCCACAGTACCCCTCAATTATCCAAGTCAGGAATCTGTTGGAATGGTGTTAGAGATTTGTTTCTGCCGTGTGTACCACCACCCCCATTTTCTTTAAATTTCATTTATGTGTGTGGGCGTTTTGTCTGCATGTGTCTGTGCACCATGGGGGTGCCTGGTGCCAGCCAAAAGAGGGCATCGGATCTTCTGGAACTGGAGTTACAGATGGTTGTCAGCTTTGCTGGCACCCTCAAATAGACTTCATTTTCTTCTTTCATTCAGTTAATTTAGAACACACAGTAAGTCATATCTTTTAGTGCAGGACTGTCATCTCAGCTACTTAGAAGGTCAGGGCAGGAAAAATCACATGGCCAAGTCCCACCAAGGCTGCAGAGAGAGTACGAGGCCAGCCTGCAAAACTTAGCAAGCCTCTCTCAAATGGCACTGGTGAGAGGGTTCAGTGTATAAAGGTGCAGTGCTTGGAAGCAGCTCCAAACCTGAGCCTGATCCACAAACCCACATAGCAAAAGGAGAGAACTGGTTTCTACAGACTGTCCTCTGACTTCCACACTGTGCTGTGGCACAGTGTGCCCCTCCCCCCATATACACACAAACACATTTTTAAAATGTAACTAAAAAAAAAAAAATCTAGCAGGGTACGCTAGTGCATGCCTTCAACCCCAGCACTTGGGAGGCAGAGGATGTTGGATCTCTGAGTCTGAGGATAGCCTGGTCTACAGAGTGCCTCCCAAGTACTGGGATAAAAGGCATGCGCCACCACTGCTCAGCTCCTTGGTCTTTTTGAGACCCTGACTGGCCTGGAACTTGCTAGATAAACCAGACGGGCCTCCAGTTCACAGAGATCCACCTGCTTCTATCTCCTGAGTACTGGGATTAAAGGTGTGCACCACCACATCCATCTGCTTCTGTTATTTCTTAATTCCCCCATCTCCCTGGTCAGGTCTGACTTGGCTCTTCTGGCCTGCAAGAGTACCAGGCATGCATGAGGTGCACACATGTCCACGCAGGTAAAACATTCACACACACAAACCAAGCCTAAGGAAAGAGAGAAGCTGCAGTAGATAAGAGGGAGGTAGCTCAATGTCTTATTAAGTAGTAAGTAGTAAATTGTCTGACCCCATCTGTCCTTCCTAAGATGACCATGACCATTTGGGACAATGGAGACAGGCTCTGAGGTTTGTATAAGGAATCATGAGTCTGTGGGCCTGTGATCCCAGTGATTAGGGTCCGATTATTAGAAACTAGGAGTTTTTTGTTTTTTGTTTTGGTTTTTCCAGACAGGGTTTCTCTGTGTAGGCCTGGCTGTCCTGGAACTCACTCTGTAGACCAGGCTGGCCTCGAACTCAGAAATCTGCCTATCTCTGCCTCCCAACTGCTGGGGTGAAAGGCGTGCGCCACCACTGCCCAGCAGGTGTAGAGTCAGGTATGGTAGCCCAAGCTTTTAATCCCAGCGTTTTGAAAGCCAGGGCAAGTGGATCTCTCTGAGTTTGAGGCTAGCCTGGTCTCCAGAGTGAGTTCTAAGACAACCAGGGCTACATAAGAAAACCCTGTTTCAAAAAGACAAAAAAAAAAAAAA
>NW_022196898.1:38002847-38003531 GCF_008632895.1 Mastomys coucha | reverse complement strand
CAGAGAAACCCTGTCTCAAAAAAAAAAAAATGTTTTTGAAAAAATTAAAGTTATATAACTATTTTCAAGACATGAATTCAGTTTGTGTAATAAGAAATTAGAGAATACAATTGGAGCTGAGGGTCTGGCTCAATTCTTGTCTGCATGCCCCAGGCCCTGGGTTCAATCTCCAGCACTGAAAAACAGAAAAACAAGCACAAGGGGCCTTGAAGGTTCTACACTATGTGGAAAGATCACCGCGACTTCTATAAAAGACAGCATTTGACTGAGGACACGCTTACAGTTTCAGAGGGTGAGTCCATGGTCATCATGATGTGGAGCCTGGTGGGACAGTGGCAGGCATGGTCTTAGCACAGTAGCTGAGAGCTAGATCCTAACTCACAGGCAGCAAGCAGAAAAACACTCAACATGGCCTGGGCTTTTGCAACCTTGAGGTCTGCTCCCAGTGACATACATTATCCAGCAAGACCACACCTCCTAATCCTTTCCAAACAGTTCATCAACTGAGCTCTAAGTGTGCAAATATCTATGAGTCCATGGGAGCCATTCTCATTCAAACCACCACAAGGTTGAACCAATGGTTTCTCATTGCTGGAGCAGTACTTTCAGATATGTGAGGAAGCATGCCCATCGTAACACATAAAAAACACATCCTAGCCGGGCGGTGGTGGCTCATGCCTTTAA
>NW_022196898.1:37996291-38002837 GCF_008632895.1 Mastomys coucha | reverse complement strand
AAATTAATACTCAATGAAGGTAGATCATTGCTCTAACCACAGAACCGTATGACAACCACACAGCTTATCATCCAGAGGCTTCTGTGTGGTTGGGGAAGGCATGTTCTTCCCATGGACTCCTTGTGTAAGGAGTGTAACTCATGGTTAACAAGTGTTTCCCAGAGAGGTCAGCCTGTGTGTAGGAGAGCCCTGAGGCATCTTGTCCTGGTTAAGCTGGGCTGAGACTTCTGAGTTCTTTTTTTTTTTTTTTTAAGATTTATTATTGTTTTTTGGGGTTTTTTTATTTGTTTGTTTTGTTTTTTTTCAAGACAGGGTTTCTCTGTATAGCCCTGGCTGTCCTGGAACTCACTCTGTAGACCAGGCTGGCCTCGAACTCAGAAATGCACCTGCCTCTGCCTCCCAAGTGCTGGGATTAAAGGCGTGCGCCACCACCGCCCTGCTAAAGATCTATTATTATTATATGTAAGTACACTGTAGCTGTCTTTACACACACCAGAAGAGGGCATTGTATTTCATTATGGATGGTTGTGAGCCACCATGTGGTTGCTGGGATTTGAACTCAGGACCATCAGAAGAGCAGTCAGTGCTCTTAACCACTGAGCCATCTCGCCAGCCTGAGACTTCTGAGTTTTATTGGGAAGGTCATTTCTTGGAGGCTTCAGACTGGAACAGGAAATTAAGATATTTAAATTAATTTATTTTTGTTGCATTTATTTAGTGCATGTGCACTTGTGTGTATGGAGTGTATGCACGCACAGGCATATATGCACGACATTCAAGTGTCACGGCATGCCTGTGGGGTTCAGAGGACAATTTGCTGGAGTTGGTTCTCTTTCCAGCACATGTGTTCCAGGTATCAAATCCAGGTCATCAGGTTGAGCAACAAGTGCCTTACTGACTGAGCCACCTGTTGGCCCTCCATCTTGTTTCGTGGAGCCCAGGTTGGCTCCTGCATCAGTTTGCCAAGTGCTAGGATTGTGAGCATGAGCTGCTGTACCCAGTCTTCCTCCCCATCTCTGTCTTCTATCTCTACCCTGCTGTCCTTAATAAAGGGTTTGTTAGCAGTAGGGGTGGATATGAGTAATTCTTTGGATTTAGGTGGATTTCATGTTTATGAAGATCTTTCCCCAGGGGATATAGGATCACATAAAGGGATTTGGTGACCTTAGCACCAGAAGCAGAAACTCAAGGTCATACTTGGCTTCATAGTGAGTTGGAGACCAGCCAAGCCAGGCTATTATCTCAAGTACAACAACAACAAAAAACAAAAAAACAAAAATACAACTACCCCACCACCACTTTGTTATTTTTGATGCTTTGTCTTTTGGGGATGGGTATTGCAGAAACTCCTTCCTCAGGAGAGACACAGGAAAGGCCTATCCCTTCTTCTAAGGGCTCAATGACAAACAGAGGCATGATTCTGACAACATGCACTCTGGGGGGAACCAGTGAGTTTATTTGTCTTCCTTCCAGAGCCTAGATGAGGAGTTCCTGAGTACCCATTAGGTAGAACTGGAAAGTCTTTATCCAGCAGGGATGAGGGGTTCCCTATAGCTGCATAGATACTGCCTCTCTGAGGACGCATGCAATGAAGGCAGAGTTCTGCAAGTCAGATGGGAGGAAGCAGATGACCTCCTGCTCCTGTACGTTCCTCTTAACCTCCTCTTTCCAATCAGAATCCTCCAAGAAATGACCTTCCCAACATAACAACAAGCCCAGATGAGCCAATGCTTTTGCAAGAGCCACAGCTGAGCTCTCCAAGATGGCGTTGGCATAGCTTGGAGGACAGTCATGCACAACATGGACCTAAGGGGTTGCTATTCAATATAGGACAACCTCCTCCAGCTTCACTGGACTGTCTTGTCCTTGTCCTTGACAGAATGTCTTGGTCAAAAACAAAAACAAAAACAAAAACAAAAACAAACAAACAAAAAAAAACAGGATCCCTATGAGATTACAATCATTAAGAGTCAGCCACAGCACTGACTGTTTGTTGAGGCCGTCTGTAGTCCAAGACAATCTATGTTGCTTGAGCAACAGTCCCAAGAAGAGACCATTGGGATCTGCACACATGCTCCACTGTAGTCCCTACTTCCTCCTTCCCAAGTCCCTCACCCATCCAGACAAAAGGTCCCAACCATTGCCCCCATGCCACCCCCCAACCTCCAGGTTATGGTGTGAGCTAATGAAGTCTTGTGGTTGAGGTCAGACTCTAGTCTCTTTCCTACCTTTTTTCTCTTCACTCTGCACTCAGAACCCATTCTTCTCCCTGTCCTTGACCAAAGAACTGGAACTCTTTACCTGCCTTAGCCTTTCCTTTCTGATCAGCATCAGAGGGAACATTGCTCTGTTGGCAGGCATCTCTGTCTTACCTCTTGTGAATTAAGTGGTCCAGTTTCAGGACAGCTACACTGCTGGTAGTAGGCATGATCTCTGGGAGGCAGGTGGAGGACTGTACAACTCATTTCTAGGGTACTGCTAATCTCGCCAGGGGGAGAATAAGGCCATTACCATAATTTTGGGTGAAATTTGAAGCAAGGTTGATTTTTATTGGGGTGGACCTGAGAGTTGGCCAGTGACTACTTCCTAAGTCAGATTAAAGAGAGCAGCCCTGAGTCCATGTCTCAGCGCACTTTTAAGGAATAAAATCATGAGTAGTTGCAAAGCAGGTTTACAGAAGACAATGAAGCAGTAAAGAAGTACAGAAAAAGCTCAAAAACAAACAAACAAGCAGGTCATCCCCATGTGGCTGACATGTGAGTAGGGACAGAGAGTTTGGATGCTCCTCAAAACAAGTCAAGGTCATGGGTTGAGGTAGGTCATGTTCCAGGAATCAGAGCATATTAATTATTTATTTTCTTCTAGAATTCACAGGGATCTGTCAAGGCCTGCCTCCTGAGTGGTGGGAATAAAGGCATGCACCACCACACCAGGCTCATGGGGAAGAATCTTATCCAAGGTTAACTGCAATCCTTTTAAGCTCTCCAAGATTGGAGTGAGGCAATCTGGCAATATTCCAGCATGCACCTGAGGAATTGTGGGAGGTGATTGCCTATAGACTATTTTGTAAAGGGTGAACACTTTCTGGTAGGGTTTCAGTGGACCCTGAGACAGGTGTGAGGTATTACCTCCAGTCTTAAGAGTATAATTAGTTAAAATCTCCTTTAAAGCCCTATTCACCCTCTGCCTGCCCTGAGCTCTGAGGATGATATAGACAACGAAGCTCCTAATGTATTCTAAGAGCCTTAGAGGAAAATCAAGATAACTTGGCCATGAAGGCTAGGCCATCGTCAGACCCCAGAGATATGGGGAGGGAATAATTTTCATTATTAATGTGTTAGCTGCCACTTAAGCCATTTCTGCTCTGAACTTAAAGGGACCCAGGGTCTGGGTAAGGACTCCCTTGGCAATGTCCTTTCTTGCATGAACATAGAGATGAAAAGACTTGGAGGCATAAGGAAGAATTAAAGTAGGGGCCTGGCCCAGGGCCTCGTTCTTAAAAGCCCATTCCTGTTTCCAAAGGAGTGTTACAGCCATGGCTGAGTGTGAGGGTTTGGCAGTTTCAGCAAACCCAGGTACCCAAAAATGGCAATATCCAACAGCTCCCAGAAACTCCTTGGTTTCTGTGGTTGGAGCTGGGATGTGTGTTATGGCCACTATATAGGCCTGGGACAAGGGTCTTTTTCCTTCTCTCAGTTCATATCCCAAGTAGGTAACCTGAAATAAGCATACATGGACTTTCTTTTTAGAAACTCTATAGCCTAACTGGGCTAGAGTTTCCAAAAGGCTTCTAGTGGCTCTCACACAGTTCTCATCTTTAGCAGCCAGTAATAAAAAATCAGCCACAGATCGAAGCCAGGTTAGCTCAGGATGCTTACTGTGGAGGAGACTTAAATCCTGGTTGAGTGTTCCACCAAAGATGATGGGAGAGTTTTTGAACCCTTGAGGCCATCTGGTCCGAGTTAGTTGCTCTGATATCCTCAGCTCAGGATGGGTTCATTCAAAATGCAAAGATAGCTGACTTACTTCTGACATGTAGTTGGAAAAGAATCCTTTTTTTTTTTTTTTTTTTTTTTTTTTTTTTTTGGTTTTTCGAGACAGGGTTTCTCTGTGTAGCCCTGGCTGTCCTGGAACTCACTCTGTAGAGTAGGCTGGCCTCGAACTCAGAAATCCACCTGCCTCTGCCTCCCAAGTGCTGGGATTAAAGGCGTGAGCTACCACCGCCCGGCAGAATGCATCTTTTAAGTCCAGTGCAGTGTAAACTTTGTGCTCTCCTGGTAAGAGACTGAGCAAAGTGTAGGGATCTGAAACAATCAGATCAATGGAGCTTACCATTGTCCACTTCTTCTAAGTCTTGACTTGTCTGTAGTCTCAAGTTCCAGGCTTTTGAACAGTCAACAAGAGGCAAGAAGTCAGTATGCCTGCTTCAAGGAGATGCCTAATGTGACCCTGAATCCCTCCCTTGGCTTCCGAGCACATGGGTATTGCTTGACTCAAATGGGCATCACCCCAAATATTAGTTACAGTATGATGGGAAGCACATGTTTGGCCAGGTCAGGAGAATTGCCCTCTGCCCAAACTGGAGGACTTTCCTGGATCAACAACTTTTTCCATTCCCCTTCCAGGGAATGGGCTGGATTTTGGAGGCGCAGATATCCCTCACTTATTGGTCAAGTTGTAGTTAAAGCCTCCGCAGGGAGCTGGAGAGATGTCTCAGCGGTTAAGAGCACTGATTGCTCTTCCGGAGGTCCTAAGTTCAATTCTCAGCAACCACATGGTGACTCACAAGCATCTGTAATGGTATCTGACGCCATCTTCTGGTATGTCTGAAAACAGCTATTAGTGTACTTGTATACATAAAATAAATAATTCTTTTAAAAAAATGAAGGAAGGAAGGAAGGAAGGAAGGGATGAAGGAAGAAAGAAAGAAAGATGTTAGCCGGGTGGTGGTGGCACACGCCTTTAATCCCAGCACTTGGGAGGCAGAGGCAGGTGGATCTCTGAGTACTAGGCCAGCCTGGTCTACAGAGTGAGTTCCAGGACAGCCAGGGCTATACAGAGAAACCCTGTCTCAGAAAAACAAACAAACAAAAAAGAAAGAAAGAAAGGAAGAAAGAAAGAAAAGAAAAGAAAAAAGATAAAAAAAGAAAGATGTTGATTTTATTAAAAGCCTCAGCAGGGCCTCCCAGTTGCAGCCTATGAGAATGATATTGTTGCCTGGAGCTTGTTCAAGAGATCCTGTCCCAGTGAAGGGTGGGGGCATCCAGAAGTAATGGTAAAAGAGCAAGTCACAGTCCCCTGTTGTAGGTTAACAGTATGGTCAGTGGTGCATTTACATTCTTTGGCATCCCCTGTTGCCCTCTGTACTTCCATTGTTTGGCTGCTCCTAGATGTCCTGTGGGCTCCAGTAATACTGAATGGGTAGCTCCCATGTCCACCAGGAAATTTACAGGTTGGAGCTGATGGTGAGGGTTACCGCAGGCTCCTGAGGGCCTAGTTAGAAGGAGCCTCAACCTCCATAGCCAATCTCCATAGCCAAGACTGACTTGGGTTCGTGGGGGCAAGGCTACCTGCTTTTATCCTGGACAGCTGTGTTCTCAAGCTAAAGAAAGTCTCCCCTCCCGCCCCCGTTGCTTCTGATTGGGAAATAAAGTTACCAATGGCCAATGACTAGGCAGGGAGACAGGGACTTTTAGATTTCCCAGACAAGGAAGGAAGGAAGGGAAGGAGAAGGAACACATGTGCCATGACAGGGAAGCAGAGAAATCAGACTTGAGGTCAACAATATGTGAGTCAGGGAAGCAGCCCCAGGGGCCATTCTCCCAATTGGGTCTAGGGTAGTGGAGATGAAATATAGATTTAGTAAGTATTAATTCAGTAATATTGGAGGGAAGTGTGGTAGCCACGTGGAGATTCAGGAGTAGCCCAGCCATTGAGCAGTTAAGACATATTAAATATAAAGTGTGTGTGTGTGTTTGTTTTTACATTTGAGAATCCAGAGAACTCTGGTGGATGGCAATAAGTGCAATCACCATCTAGGAGCTCAGAGTGGATTACAGACAGCCACTCTTCCAATGACTCTGTGTGTGTGTGTGTGTGTGTGTGTGTGTGTGTGTGTGTGTGTGTATGTATATGTGTGTGCACGTGCAGGCGCGCGTGCACGTGTCCCTGGCTGTCCTAGAACTCACTCTTATATACTAAGCTCAACTCAGAGATCCACCTGCCTCTGCCTCCCAAGTGCTGGGATTAAAGGTTGCACCATCTGTGCATCACTACATTTTCTCTTTTATCATGGGGTGCATGGGCAGAGTTGAAAGTGGGCTAGAGTGCAACCACTGTGGTGCACCCCATCTTTGTCAAAAGATCTTCTTGGCTGTCTCTGCTGTCAAATACCTAGCCTATTTCTAACAGTTCTGACTCATTCTTTCCTGCAAACACATCCATCTTTTGTATCTTTCTACAAATGTCAAGTGTTGACCGAGTAACAAAGGCCAGGTTAACCTGGGTCTTTAGGGGTATATAACCAGTAGGTGAGGCCAGGTTAAC
>NW_022196898.1:37959854-37996281 GCF_008632895.1 Mastomys coucha | reverse complement strand
ATAACCAGTAGGTGAGGCCAGGTTAACCTGGGTCTTTAGGGGTATATAACCAGTAGGTGTCCAAGGCGCATTCATCATCTGGGCTCTGTTTCACATTTGCCACCTTAGACAGGCTAGTAGGCTCTCTCCAAGCAGAACTGTTGGCACTCGCTGAATGGCCTCCTAGCTCCCTCTGAACTGTAGCCTCACTGGGAAATCCAACTTGGCAGAGTGTGGTAAGTTGCCTCTACCATCTGGTCATTAGTCTTTGAAGCTATTCCAGAGAGTGCTTAAGCTGATTTTGTGGCCGTCAATCCTGTCTTTGGTAGTGAAGAGGGTGTGGAGAGTTTGCCGACAGTCGTCAAAGGGGGTAGTGGTGGTGCTGGTCTGATTCTCCTCTTGTAGAGATCTGTAGTGGAAAGGGATAACAGGTAGCAATTGTCAGGAATGAGCCATAGGGGGAGGGATGACAGAAGGAGGCACTGCTCAGAACCAGGATTGGAGGAGGAAAAGGGGGAGAACCTGGGAGAGCCATATGGCACCCCCTGGCAGGTGTCACACAGGGAGGAAGAGAAGACCTAGGGAGAAGGAAGACAGGGAGTAGGGAAGAGCTAGGTGGCAGACACCTAGAGATTGAAGCAGACAGGGCGGGGGCTGTGGGGGAGGAGGGGGCAGAGTGAGGCTGGAGATGGAGACTAGGGTTGTGAAGGAGGAGGATGAGGTGAGGAGGGAAGGGATAAAGATGCTTATGCGAAGGGAGGAGACATTGTTCCTCCTGTGAGTCCTACAGAATGGTTTTCAGAGGGGGTTCCTGGATTTCTGCTACAGGTCCTCAGAGGGTCCCCTCTGCCAACAATGAGGGCTTGGTCACCTTGCTCATTTCTAACCATACAGACCTTTATCCAGGGGCGAGGGTTGGAAGTTGCTTCCACCAAAGGCAAGATGTTCCCATTCAGATCTGGGTGGCTGGGTTTACTGAGGGTAACATTCACTACTGCCCAGGCTATGTCAGAGCCAAAAGTACCCTAGAGTGGGGGTGGGGACAGGCATTTCCAATTGTGGGCTATTCAGTTTCACAGAATGTTTGCAGGTGACTCTTGGTGATAGGGCATTCATAATCCTCCTTGATAAACCAATTAACACAGAACACACGAAGTACAAAGATGGAATGGAGACAGTAAAAGTCAAAAGCAAGACATACAAAGACAAACAAGATTAAAGAGTCAGGCAAGGTGGCGCACGCCTTTAATCCCAGCACTTGGGAGGCAGAGGCAGGTGGATTTCTGAATTTGAGGCCAGCCTGGTCTACAGAGTGAGTTTCAGGACAGCCAGGGCTACACAGACAAACCCTGTCTCGAAAAACCAAAAAAAAAAAAAAAAAAGTATGAAAAAATATAAATATGAAAACAAACCAGCTGTCACCATGCAATCTCAGGTAAGGCTTGTGCTCCTTCTCTTCCCTACTGTCTTTCCACAGATGGCGTGGGAGCAAGGAAATCCAGAAGGTTCACTGGGAGTTTAAAAACATACCTACCTGGGCTCTAGCCAGCATCTGAAGAAAAAGAAAGAATTAAAAAAAAAAAAAAAAGTTGCATTTTCTGAGTCAGGCTCCAAAGGTGGACATCACAGCTGAATTTCTTTCAGACTGCACTAGGGGGCAGGAGTTCTGAGAAAGAAAAGCACATTATCTAATCTACTTGTCTAGGGGTGGTCCCCCAGTCAGGTCCCTGACCGGCCCCAGTGGATTAACATTTTAGGAGATAATGGCATGTCTCCACCTAGAGGTGGTTTTGTTCTTTACAGTGTGTGTTCAAGGAGAATGCGTCTACTAAGGCACAGGTGTCTGTTGACCACCTGTCATTTTGTTTCATGGTCTCTGGTTTGCTGTTCACATGCCAGGCTAACTGCTGGGAATTTACCTCTGCTGCCCACGTCATCGTAAGAGCGTGGGTTTGTAGGTGAGTGCTACTACCTAACCGACTCCACATGGGATGTGAAGATCTGAACTCAGGCCCAGCTCCCTCCTTCAGACTCGCACATATACTTTAGGAATGAGTTACATACAGTTATGTTCATCTTCCACATGAAATCCAGAGGGGTAGCTTGGAGTTGGCCGGGAGTCATCAGGTAAGAGCATGTGTATTCCTTGGAGGACCTGCGTCTGAGCTTCAGAACCTAAGTCAGAAGATTCAAAAGTTCCTATAATTCCAGCTCCAGGAGACCTGATGCCTCTGACCTTGTGGGGTACCTGTGGTCATGTGCACCCATACACAGACACACATGTGCATGTGCATGCACACACACACTTAAAAATAACAACAACAAACAACAAAAAACAAGACACCTGCAATATACTGGTACCCTAAATTTCATTTATTTATTTATTTATTTATTTATTTATTTATTTATACTTTTGGATATATTACACAGTCCATTAGAATTCAAACTGGGACCAGGAAGCACAGTGCATGAAGACTGTTTTTAGGAGGCTTAGACCCAGAACTTTCACTTTATTTGGTTCAAGACAGAGACAACTACAATGAGAAACCCTGTCTCTAAAAACCAAAATCAAAACCAAAAATAAACAAACAAAAAAGAAGAAGAAGAAGAAGAAGAGAGAAGAAAAAAGAAAACAGAAAACAAAAAACAGAAAAAAGAAAAAAGAAAAAGAGTGACCACATGCTAGACAGATGGCTCAGTGGTTAAAAGCACCAACTGATCTTCCAAAGGTCCTGAGTTCAAATCCCAGCAACCACATGGTGGCGAACCATCATCTATAATGAGATCCAATGCCCTCTTCTGACAGCTGACAGCTCCAGTGTACTCATATACATGAAACAAATAAATCTTAAAAAAAAAAAAAGAGTGACCACGTCCCAGAAACAACATATTGAGACCTCCCTCCAAGCCAATGTTCTAATGATGTAGAAGCAGACTTGTGGAGTTTTTATGATAACAAAGAAAGTTATAAAATAAAGCATTTAAAAATGGGTGGTGTAAGCAAGGGTGCAGTGAGACCACCAAACTACACCACTCTGTGAGTAGAAATAAAGGTGTATTGGGATCTGACTACCAAGGCTATCTCTGCATGGGGAAGGGAAAGCAGAGAGAAGCAGGATGAGAGAAAGCAAGCAGCTTCCCGGAGGTGGAGCCCAGCTTGGATCTGACACGCTGGTAAAAACAGGAAGTAGATTACTGCAGACAGGAAATCTCAACCGTAGACCCCAGGTGTTATCTGATCACTTCTTAGCTAATCCACTGGTGCAATTAAGGTTTTGTTATTACATTCCAAAGGTTTTTCTCTGACTATCAGGATGTTAGGTCTGAGACAGGATGAGTAAGGAATTGCTTTTGGGGGACCTAAACACAGCCCAAAGAAGTTGTATTTAGGCTCTGGACCTGCAGCAATCCAAACTCTTCACAACCATTTTTGTTTTGTGTTTTTCAGGACAGGCTTTCTCTGTGTAGCCCCGGCTGTTCTGGAATTCACTCCGTAGACCAGGCTAGCCTGGAACAAACAGAGATCTTCCTGCCTCTGCCTCTGGGATTATAGGTGGTGCCATCATGCCCAGCTACCACTGACATTTTATTTTATTTTATTTTATTTTATTTTATTTTTTGGTTTTTTGTTTTTCTTTTTTCTTTTTTTTCTTTTCTTTTCTTTCTTTTTTTTTTTTTTTTTTTTGGTTTTTCAAGACAGGGTTTCTTTGTGTAGCCTTGGCTGTCCTGGAACTCACTCTGTAGACCAGGCTGGCCTTGAACTCAGAAATCCACCTGCCTCTGCCTCCCAAGTGCTGGGATTAAAGGCCCGGTGCCACTGGCATTTTAAAAAAAGATTTTTTATTTTATGTTTACAGAGTTTTGCCTGCATGTGTGTCTTTATGTCCTGTGTGTGCCTGCTGCCTGAACATAGTCAGAAGAGGGTGTTGGATTACCTGGTGTGAGCCACCATGTGGGTGTAGGGTCCTCTGCAAGAACAATCAGTGCTTTCAACTTCTGAGGCAGCTCCAGCTCGAGTCCTGGGTGTTTAATTAGTTGCTTTTCAGGAATGCTGATTGACACTTACCCCCTCACTCTCTACAATAGGGTTTCCTTTTGTACCTCTGGTTGTCCTGAAACTCCCTATGTAGACCAGGCTGGCTGCAATCTTCTGCTGGGAGTAAAGGCCGTGTGCCACCATGCCTGCCTCTGATTGGCCTCTAATCAGAAAACTCTTGGTGGCTCCTAATAGCAGCTGGTCACAAGATCATAGTATGACTGCACACTTGAAACTTCCAGTTAATAATTTATCATGCATCCATGATGGAATGGTGGTGAAGGACACTGACAGTACTTCCAGGCTGTCCCACAGGTGGGAAGGTGGCCTGCCCAGCTCCACGGGGACAGAACTATTTTGTGGTCAGGACTTTTTTAACCTTTTTAAACCTTGTTCTATGCATCTCTTTATCTGGGTGTTCCTGGATATACTTTTTAAGAAAAGAAAGAAAGAAAAATAAGAAGAAATAGAGACCAATTGCCAATTGTTTATTTAGGTTTTTCTTTTTCTTTTTTTCTTTTTTTTTTTTTTCTTTTTTTTTTGTTTTTAAAGACAGGGTTTCTGTATAGCCCTGGCTGTCCTGGAAATCACTCTGTAGACCAGGCTGGCCTCAAACTCAGAAATTCTCCTGCCTCTGCCTCCCAAGTGCTGGGATTAAAGGCGCGTACCACCATGCCCCGCTATTTAGGTTTTTCAAGACAAGGTTTCTCTATGTAGCCCTGCCTGTCTTAGATCTCAATCTGTAGACCAGGCTGGCCTCAAAACTCAGAGGTCTGCCCATCTCTGCCTCCTGAGTTAGAGGCAGTTTAAAAATGGAGGAAGTCTGAGCATGGTGTCATACCTCTTTAATTCCAGAACTTAAGAGGCAAAAATGGGTTTATCTCTATGAATTCAAAGTTCACTTGGCCTACATAGTGAATTCTGGGTCAACCTGTCTTAAAGAATCAAAAAAAAAAATTAATAAAAAAAAAAAGTAAGAAAGAAAGATGGCTGGAGAGATGGCTCAGGGGTTAAGAGCACTGACTGCTCTTCCAGAGGTCTTGAGTTCATGTCCCAGCAACCACATGGTGAATCACAACCATCTGTAATGGGATCTAATGCCCTCTTCTGGTGTGTCTGAAGGCAGCTACAGTGTACTCACATACATAAAATAAATCTTAAAAAAATAAAAAGAAAGGAAGAAAGGTATGTAGGAAGGAAAAAAGGAAAAAAGAAAGACACTTGCTGGGTAACAGTGAACTGGAAATGAAGCTTAGGAAGGCACGTACCATGTGAGTTCTGAGCCTTTCTGGATTATTTACATAGGGCAGAACTTCTCTTAAGTTTGCATGTCCTTGGCTTTTTCTGCACATCCTCCATGTGTAGCCCTGGCTTCCACCTTTCTCTACTAACTGGCCCCTTACAGATGGAAATCTTGAAGCCTCTCTGGTTCCTACTCTCCTATGAGAACCCCCTTTGAGAGCTGTGGTCCCAGAAATTTTGGAGGGGAGGTGAAGGTGAAGATTGCTCTCCTAAGTCGCCTTCTGTGGTGTTGAAGGTGTAGCAGAGGCCTTCTGTGGTGTTGAAGGTGTAGCAGAGGCCTTCTGTGGTGTTGAAGGTGTAGCAGAGGCCTTCTGTGGTGTTGAAGGTGTAGCAGAGGCCTTCTATGGTGTTGAAGGTGTAGCAGAGGCCTTCTGTGGTATTGAAGGTGTAGTAGAGGCCTAAGAGCGACCGACTGCAAGACACCCTACTCTCTTTATCTGTTGGTTGGAGAGGAGACTTGTGGTTCCGTATAGTACGAGTTGGCTGGGAACCCTGCATCACAGAAAGTTTGATTTGAGTGGGTCTGATGGCCCATGCACTTAATCCCAGAATTTGGCAGATTAAAGGCAGAGGCAGGCAGATCTCTTTGAGTCTGAGGCCAGCCTGGACTATACAGTGAGTTCCAGGATGTTCAGGACAACATCCAGGCCTACATAGTGAGATCCTGCCTCTGCTTCAACCCACCCCCACCCCCTACAAACAGTTTAGTGTTTGAAACTGTCATATAGCCTAGGTACCACACACTTACAATGTTAAAATACGAGGTTTAATTAAGAGTAACATCATTGGGGTCTGGGAGTCTCCACACAAACCATGCACACACCAATCTCAGTTAAGGAAGAACAGTTTATTAAACACACATCGTAATACTGAATGTCTGGGTCCACAAGAAGGAGAAACCTAATTGTGGCACCAGTCTGTCCTTAGGACAGGCTTTTTTGTTTGTTTGTTTTTTTGGTTTTTTTTTTTTTTTTTTTTTTTTTTTTTTTTTTTGAGACAGGGCTTCTCTGTTTAGCCCTGTCTGTACTGGAACTCACCTTGTAGACCAGGCTGGCCTCGAACTTAGAAATCTGCCTGCCTCTGCCTCTTAAGTGCTGGGATTAAAGCCGTGCACCACCACTGCCTGGCTATTTCAGGCTTTTTAATAGGAAAAACCAGGTTCAAAGTTTAAAGGGCAAGGAGGGGAACAGTTGGCTTACTAGGCAAATATTATCAGCTAACCTTAAAGCTGGTTGGTCCTGAGTTAGGTAAGGAGAGGTGGGTGGATAAGTGGTGAACAGGGGAATTTTAGAACATTGAGATAACAGAGCATGAGTACTATAATCATAACTTTTTGACTTATCAGTAGCATTCTTCAGTGTCAGCCACAAGAACAACAGTGAGCTCATATGTAGGTGCAGCTACATATGGTCAGCTCTGACTCAAGATATTTTAGACATAATAGTTCATATTGACCTTTGATTTGATGGGTCCTATGTAAAGCTTTGTGGAATTTCTTTTTTCTTTTTTTTTAAGATTTATTTATTTATTATATGTAAGTACACTGTAGCTGTCTTCAGAAGCACCAGACGAGGGCGTCAGATCTCATTATGGGTGTTTGTGAGCCACCATGTGGTTGCTGGGATTTTGAACTCATGACCTTCTGAAGAGCAGTCGGTGCTCTTCCCCGCTGAGCCATCTCACCAGCCCCGTGGAATTTCTTAAGATTAACAAATCTGGGGCTGGAGAGATGGTTCAGCAGTTAAGAGCACTGACTGTTCTTCCAGAGGTCCTGAGTTCAATTCCCAGCAACCACATGGTGGCTCACAACCTTCTGTAATGGGATCTGATGCCCTCTTCTGGTGGGTCTGAAAACAGCTACAGTGTACTCTCATATACATTGAATAAATAAATAAATAAATAAATCTTTAAAACAAAAAGAGAGAAACCAGGTTCATTCCAGCTTATGATCAAACCTCTGTTTCCCAAGGTCTGGGCTATGCCTCACCTGTAACCTTAACAACAAATGGTTCTGTTCCAAGAATGGGAATCATGTGCTTGTTTCACCTTTGTTTCAAAAGGTTGTGTGATTACCCAGGACACTCCCCTTGCCACCATGTCTCTGCTTCAGGAGGTCATTAGGACCAACTTACTCTGCATATGTTCTGCTCCTGTGACCCTCCCTATATTGCTCACCAGATCACACATTTGGAAACCCTTATCCCTGAGCTATGAAATCCTTGTCTTCCTCAAACCCAAGTGCTGGCCTCTCAAACTCTGCCTTAGTGGGAGGCATCTCGTATACCTTACTTCTTTAAAAAAAATTATTTATTTATTGTGTGTATATGAGTACACTGTCTTCAGACACACCAGAAGAGGGCATCGGATCCCATTACAGATGGTTGTGAGCCACCATGTGATTGCTGGGATTTGAACTCAGGACCTCTGGAAGAGCAGTCAGTGCTCTTAACCGCTGAGCCATCTCTCCAGCCCTAAAATAGCTTACTTTAATCAACTGCTTGCTTTGGTTAATTTGATCATGATGGTTTGGGTCAGTGGTCTTTCTCCTTCCGACTTTGGGATAAGCTCATGCTTGTCCTAGAAGAGCTATCTGTGTATAGTTTGTTTGAGGGATGGTTAAAAGAAAGAAACAAACAAACCAACAAACACATACCCGAGGTTTTATACTAAGAATGCAGCAGGGGGAGCACAGCTGGAAGAGAGCTCACTTAGCATGCAAGAGGTGCTGGATTCAGTCCCAGCACCACTTGAAACAGGGTGGTGGATGACGAACATCTGGAATCCCAGTGCGTGGTACATGGTGTCAGGAAGATCAGACATTCAAGGTCAGCTTTAGCCACAGAGTGAAATCAAGGGTGCCTCAGCTACACAAGACTCTAACTATTTTTTTTAAAGTAATAATAATAAGAATGTACTGGTAAGATGGTTCAGCTGCTGGGGGTATTTGCCACCAAGCTTGGCAACCTAAATTTGACTCCTGGACCCCACATAGTGGGAGAAGACTGTGTTGTCCTCTGACTTCCCCTTGTCCACAGAGATATACACACACTCAATAAATTGTATTCATTCACACGAGAGAGATACTCACAGCTATACTGATTAAGGTAATTAAAAGTACATGAGTCCTACGGGCTGGGGAAATGACTTAGGGGTTAAGAGCACTGCTTGCTCTTCCAGAGGACCCAGGTTCAAGTCCCAGCACCTATGTGGCAGCTCACCATTGTCTATAACTCCAGGTCCAGAGGGGTTAGATATCTTAAAATAATTTTTTAAAGTATAGGATTTTTTTTTTTTTTTTTTTTTGGTTTTTCGAGAGACAGGGTTTCTCTGTGTAGCCCTGGCTGTCCTGGAACTCACTCTGTAGACCAGGCTGGCCTCGAACTCAGAAATCCGCCTGCCTCTACCTCCCAAGCACTGGGATTAAAGGCGTGTGCCACCACCGCTCGGCTGGCCTTTTATTTTCTTAAGATTTATTTATTTATTATATATAAGTACACATAAGTTCTCATTACAGATGGTTGTGAGCCACCATGTGGTCGTTGGGATTTGAACTCATGACCTCTAGTAGAGCAGTCAGTGCTCTTAATTGCTGAGACACCTCTCCAGCCCCTTGAGGCTCAGGCCTTTTAAAGGTTCAAACTACAAATACTGTAATTTACATCCAAGTTAGAGAAAGGCGAAAGTAACTCTGAAACATTTGTTTCTGGCACAGCAGTAATTATTTTAGGTATAACATGACAATTATTTTTTATTTTCACCTTATTTCAGTTATCTTAGTTCATGCTAAGTTTGCATAAACATTAATTATTTTGGCTAGCACACCCAGACCATCTTCAAGGTCATGGAAATGTCAGATGTGGTGAGATGCCAAGGCAGATGTGACTGTTATGGGGAGGGATAGAGGGCCAAGAACTGTTTGTGTAAACACAAAAAGAATTCAGGACAAGGTGGTGTTACCTTCATCACTTCAAAATAAATGAAAATGTCTAAAAATGAATGTAGGGAGACACAAAAGAACTTCCAGGGGAAACGCAATGGTGGGATATATTTAAAGGAAGGTAGTGTGCAATTGTAACCTCAGTGCCAAGAGTACCAAGCATCCTGCAGACTCATCCTGTTATTATATAACAGCAGAGTAAGCTATAAGTGTTTCTCTGAGCTCTGTGAGATTCTACAAGGCCATTTAATCAGACAAGGGAGTCACAAGAGCGTCCAGCTAACTTGCAGCTTGTACATCGGACACACAGGTAACAGCCTCTACTTGGTGTCCATGCTGCAAGCAAGGACGGAAAGGTCTCGTGCTGCACCCTTAGCCTGGAAGTTCTCTGCAAACACCAGATTTAGTGGGACTTTCTCTCATCTGTCAGTGGTACAAAGAATGACGCAGAGTCTTCGACATAGTTTTTAAAACATAGGCTTTTCTCGAGGGCAGTCTCCCACCTGGGTTCTCTAACCAAGTTCAGCTTCTCGAAGACAAGTTCAAGCCCGGGCACCTACATCAGGCATTCAGAAGCATCTGGATGAGGATATAGCCAACTGCCGTGGCCTATGAAGACACCCCCAATCACATTGTCTTTCTCTCTCTCAAAAAGAAAGGAAGGAAGGAAGGAAGGAAGGAAGGAAGAAAAGGAAAGAAAGAAAGGAAAAAGAAAAAAGAAAAAGGAAAAGGAAAAGAAAGAAATGTTGTACCCCGAATTGGCATCTTCAGCAACTTGGAAACCTCAAAAGTTAATATTAGGAATGGTAGGAATTTTGAACATTTGAAACGCCATAGTCAGCTGAAGTGGAGATTTCTGGTCTCTTTAGAGACTCAGTTATGTCATGTGATGTTTTGCTGAAGCAGACACAGATGAGAGGGTGTTTTGCTGAAGCAGACACAGGTGAGAGGGTGTTTTGCTGAAGCAGACACAGATGAGAGTGTGTTTTGCTGAAGCAGACACAGATGAGAGTGTGTTTTGCTGAAGCAGACATGTGAAAGGTCATGATGTTTAGAAAGGAATATAAACACAGGTGAGAGAAGAGGCTCTTGCATTAGGTCACCTTGCATTGAGTTGCTGATCTTCACTTGTGAAATCATAGAGAGTAACTCGCCAAAGAACTTCTCTTGATATTCCATGCCAATTCATCAGAGCCTTCTGGATCTTCTGACTCTAGCTGTTGCTACTGATTCATGTTTGATGTTTTAGACTTGACTGCTCATGTTCTGAAAACAAAGATTGGGATCTTCCCAGAGAACTACAGATTCACAACCCCCATTTCCTATTAATCTTCCCCCCACCCTACCTCTGATAGTTGGGCTAGAAGGGAAGTTGAAGGATTTAAGAATTCTTATTAAAGTAGGTTTTGAAAAATACAAGCCTACATTCAGCAGATCTCTGAAAGGTTTGAGGACCACAACCCATTAAATATACCTAAGTAACTCATACAGGAAGCGAGATGAAGCTTCTTTCTAGGATTAGTTAGTACTCTCTATGACTATTATATTATGACATAAAGTTTATATATACTTAATAATTTTATAGCTTTTAAGGTAATAGAGCTTAAGAAAACTTGTAGAGTCAAATGAAAACCAAAAGACTATGAGATTAGTGGAAACAGAATTGTCCTTATTTTGTGTTTTTCTCTGTCCCATACCAGGTACCAGGTAGCTCTTCTGATATGAGACAGAGATTTTGGATTTTCCTTTTGCAAGCATGGATAGGTGTAGAGAAGGAGTCAGCCACACACCAACTCCAAAGCCAGTTTTAATTTTCAATTGTATTGGGACCACATAAAGACCATGTGTCGGGCTGGTGAGATGGCTCCGTGGGTAAGAGCACTGACTGCTCTTCCGAAGGTCCTGAGTTCAAATCCCAGCAACCACATGGTGGCTCATAACCACCCGTAATGAGATCTGACGTCCTCTTCTGGTGTGTCTGAAGATAGCTACAGTGTACTTATTTATAATAATAAATAAATCTTTGGGCAGGAACGAGACTGGAGCGAGCAGAGGTCCTAAAAGTCAGTTCCCAACAACCAGATGAAGGCTCACAACTATCTGTACAGCTACAGTGTACTCATATACATAAAATAAATAAGTCTTTAAAAAAAAAAAAGACCATGTGCCACTTATGCCTGTAGAGGGCAGCAGA
This sequence comes from Mastomys coucha, assembly GCF_008632895.1. Lineage (NCBI taxonomy): Eukaryota > Metazoa > Chordata > Mammalia > Rodentia > Muridae > Mastomys > Mastomys coucha. Next base: position 37,984,833 of record NW_022196898.1, on the reverse strand, counting down.
GACAAGCTGGAGGTAAGATATATCATTTGGCCAATTTATACTTTTTTTGGTGACATTTAATATCTGCTTTACATAAGGTGAGTGCATACCATATAGAATAATTGCTTCCTTGAATCTCCTTAAATCTAATTTGTCTATAGGGCTTCATTTAACTTTTCTATAACCTTGGTGTTGTCTGTCATCTGCTGGTAGGTCTTGTATAGTAACTGAATAAACTAAGGTTGGTTTTCTTTCTTTTTTTTACATTTTGTTTTGTTTTATTTTTCAATTTATTTTTATTCACTTTAATCCTGATCACAACCCCTTCCTTCCTCCCCACCAAACCCTCCCCACCCTTACAAATCCTTTGCCACAATGACTGCTCCCTGCCACACCAACCCCAGTAGGATCTGTGTGACAAGTTCCACATACTGAGGTGGTAGACTGCAAAAGAAGGCCTCCTGGAACCAGTTGTGGAACTCTTATTTGGAGAAAAATTATTTCTGTTTTTGTTTTTTGTTTTTTTCAAAACAGGGTTTCTCTGTTTAGCCCTGGATGTCTTGGAACTCACTCTGTAGACCATGCTGGCCTTGAACTCAAAAATCCACCTGCTTCTGCCTCCCAAGTGTTGGGATTAAAGGCATGTACCACCACTGCCCGGCTGAGAAAAATTATTGATCCATAGTTCTCTTGGCAATTTATCTGTTTTATGTTTTCTATTCCTTTTCCTATTACAAGATGTTCCTGATAGCCTAGGCTACAAATAGCGAGTATTATGGCTACAAAACCATCCCTTGAAATGGAGTTATGCCAGACAGATAGGGGTCAGCTTGAACTTTCACTAAGGAAACGTGAAAAAAAAAAAAGATGGACCACCCTATAGCCTCCCTGTGTCTGCATATATACTCATTGTGGCTTTTGTGGTTTTAGCCTTTATAAGCTGGCCTTGAGAAATGTCCAATGCACAGCCTTGAGCTCTTGAGCCTGAGCTGTTCCCCTGGCCCATCAGTCTTGGAATGTGCATTGAATAAACCATCTCGGTTAAACTGAGATCCGTGTTTATATGGTTTATGGGGCGACTCCTGGACCCCAACAGCCTCACAAACTGTCACAAGGCTCTCAAGCCACATGGGAATCCTCTCAGCCTCCTGCGAGTGCTCAGTGAGCAAGAGAAAGAGTGTGGAGAAACAGAATGCCCGCACACAGAAGACTCTGCATCTGCTCTGTGGATGCAGGCTCTGGAGAGAATGAGAAAGGACTTGCTCTGCAGAGTATTCCTGCGGGGCCTTCCTGTACGGAGCCCTGATTCCGCATGCGGGGGGCCGTCCTGCACGGTGCTCTGCAGAGTATTCCTGGGGGGCTGTCCTGCACGGAGCTCTGATTCAGCATACACCCTCCTCCCTGGAGCTCCTACTAAGACCTCTACTTGCTGTAAATACAGCCCTGAGCGGGCCTGGTGGCTCACTCTGTACTCTCAGGAGACTGAGGGAGGAGCATTGTCTGGGGTTAGAAAGAGTCCCTCCCTCACAAACAAACACACAAATAAACTCCGGCAACCAAACTACAAATCGCCTCAGCTAATTCAGCGTTGATGTCATGAGGTGAGCGTTCTCGGACAGTATGGGGCTGGGATGACTCGGGTAGAAGGGAAAACAAGATTCAAGATTGTTTTTTGTGTTTGAGCTCGGGATTGTGCCCTTTTGTAGAATGTTTTCTAGTACCAGAGCCTCTTATGGCCTGGTGCCTGTTTTGCTTGAGTTGCCCTGTCCCGGCATCTCCCTGCTTCTGTTTGTTGTTGTTGTTGATGATGATGATAAGATGACGAGGGTGATAGTGATGGTGGTGGTGGTGGAGGTAGTATGTGTGTGTGTGTGTGCAGGTGTACTCATGCCACTGTGGTCTTGGGGACTGTAGTGGCTATTCCTGGTTGTCAACTTGACTACAGAAGTTGGTACCAGAAGTGGGGTATTCCTATGACAACCTGACCATGTTTTGGGGAGGGCTGTGGAAGGACTTTGGAACTTTGAGCTAGAAGAGCCATTGGTTGTTAAGAACCCTGTGGGATGTTTTGTAGGAGCTTAGAAGATCATATTAAGAACAGTGCAGAAGATGGAGGCCTGGCTTATGAAATTTCAGAGAGAAGATTAAAGACTCTTTTGTTTGTTTGTTTGTTTGTTTTTTCAAGACAGGGTTTCGCTGAGTAGCCCTGGCTGTCCTGGAACTCACTCTGTAGACCAGGCTGGCCTCGAACTCAGAAATCTGCCTGCCTCTGCCTCCCAAGTGCTGGGATCAAAGGTGCCTGCCACCACTGCCTGGCAGCCATGTTGTTTTGATTGTGAAGATTCTGTGGTTTTGGTTAGCTGGGGCTGAAGAATCAGCTGTAATTAACAAGATACCAGAACTACTAAAGCAAAAACTTTGCATTACTGGGACTATTGATGTTGGTTAACTGGAGCTAAGAAATTAGCGGTGAGTAAGAAGTGACCAGCATCACTGAGGTGACGTCTGGGAAGTGTTTTATGAAAGCACAAAGTGGTTGTGTTCCAGAGATAGCCAAGGTTGGACTACCCACCATGAGCTGGGTGCTATCAGACCCTCCAAGTCATAAAGTAGGTGTGCACAGCTGCAGTCTATTATCAAATGGAAGTGGTATATACGTGATCGGGCCAGAGCAGGTCCTGAGGGCACAAGCAAGTTACATGAAGAATTTGCTCATATGCCTATGGTTTCTACTCCTGTAACAATGCCATCTGCTGTCAAGCATGCACCTGTAGCCTCACGAGATGTTCCCTATGATTGGCTGACTGAAGAAGAGAAGACTAGGACCTGGTTTACTGATGGCTCTGCACGTTATGCAGGCACCACCCAGAAGTGAACAACATTACAACTCCTTTTGTTAGTTTCTTGGAAAAAGGGAGGAAGGGTCCCACTCTTAGGGCTTGGGAACAATGACCCCAAACCCCACCAAAGATGCATACTTGATGCAATCAGCAAGAGGCTCTTTTATTCAGCGCTGGGCGAAACTCATATCCCATGCAGGGGTAGAGGAGTCTAGCCCCAAGCAAAAATTTAAACAGGTTTTTATACCCACACAGTTGATGGGGCAGAGGGGAGACTAAGGCAAAGGAAAGTACGGGGTGGTCTCTGATTGGTGCTGGCTTGTGCTAGGGTTCAGGAACAGGTTAGCCACCTGGCAATTGATTGTTACCTCTTTTTTCTTTTTTTCTGCCAGGTTGCTCTGGTCTCTAAGTTCTGGGAGCTGGTCTCCCATTAAGTTCAACTAATGGTTAAGTTCCCACAGTACAGTTTGAAAACTTTAACCTCTCACTTTCCAGGACAACCCTGAAAGATACAGGTGAAGGAAAATCTTCACAGTCAGCAGAACTTCTGGTATTACAATTTGTTTGGAAGAAGAAATGTCCAGATGTACGATTGTTCACTGACTCATGGGCTTTGGCTAATGGATTGACTGGATGGTCAGGGACCTGGAAAGATCACGATTGGAAAATTGGTGAGAAAGACATCTGGGGAAGAAGTATGCGGATAGATCTCTCCAAATGGCAAATAATGTAAAGATATTTGTGTCCCATGTAAATGCTCACCAAAAGGTGACTTCATCTGAGGAGGCATTCAGTAATCAAGTGGATAAGATGACCCATTCGGTGGACAGTCAGCCTCTTTCCCCAGCCATCCCTGTCATTGTTCAATGGGCACATGAACAAAGTGGTCATGGTGGCCGAGATGGAGGTTATGCTTGGGCTCAACAACACGGACTTCCACTCACCATGACTTACCTGGCTACAGTTGCTGCTGAATGCCAGCTCTGCCAACAGCAGAAACCAACACTGAGCCCCAGATATGGCACCATTCCTCGAGGTGACCAGCCAGCAACCTGGTCACAGGTTGACTACATTGGACCACTTTCTCCATGGAAAGAACAACGTTTTGTTCTTACTGGAGTAGACACTTATTCTGGTTATAGATTTGCCTTTCCTGCACGAAATGCTTCTGCCCAAACCGCCATCCATGGACTCACAGGATGCCTTATCTATTGTCATGGTATTCCACACAGTATTGCTTCTGACCAAGGAACTCATTTCACAGCCAGAGAAGTGCGACAGTGGGCCCATGATCATGGAATCCACTGGTCTTACCATGTTCCCCATCATCCTGAAGCTGCTGGTCTGATAGAAAGATGGAATGACCTTTTGAAGACACAGATATAGCGCCAATTAGGTGGCAACAGCATGGAGGGTTGGGGCAGAGTTCTTCAGAAGGCAGTATATGCTTTGAATCAGCGTCCAATATATGTTACAGTTTCTCCTATAGCCAGGATCCATGGGTCCAGGAATCAAGGGATGGAAAAGGGAATAGTTCCACTCACTATCACTCCTAGTGACCCTCTAGGAAAATTTTTACCTCCTGTCCCCACAACTCTAGGTTCTGCTGGCCTAGAAGTTTTGGTTCCAGAGGGTGGAGTTCTTGTACCAGGAGCCACAACACACATTCCATTGAACTGGAAGCTCAGACTTCTCCCTGGTCATTTTGGGCTTCTAATGCCCTTAAACCAACAGGCTAAGAGAGGAATAACAGTGTTAGGAGGGGTGATAGATCCAGATTACCATGGGGAAACTGGATTGCCTCTTCACAATGGAGGTAAGCAGGAATATGTCTGGAGCGCAGAAGATCCCTTAGGGCATCTCTTAGTACTTCCATGTCCTGTGATTAAAGTCAATGGGAAATTACAACAGCCTAATTCAAGCAGGTTGACAAAGGACACAGACTCATCAGTAATGAAGGTATGGGTTAATCCTCCAGAAAAAGAGCCAAGACCTGCTGAGGTGCTTGCTGAGGGGGAAGGAAATACAGAATGGGGAGTAAAGGGAGGGAGTTATAAATACCAGCTAAGGCCATGTAACCAGTTTTAGAAATGAGGATTATAAAGTAATATGAATTCTTCTGTTTTATTTTGTTAAGAATACATTTTTCTTTCTTCCAATTTAATGACAATTGGTATTTAAGTTGAGACATTAAAAGAATGTTCCCAAGGGACATTGCCCATTGTAAATTTACAAATGCATTTGCAATTTTATGAGGAATAGTTATATCATATTAGGCATATTTATGACCTTGTTATTGTTTCACGTGGACTTGAGACATGGACATTATTTGTGTCAAGTCGGCAAGGAGTGGATTGTAGTGGCTATTCCTGGTTGTCAACTTAACTATATCTGGAATGAACTACAATCCAGAATTGGAGGGCTGGGAGATACAAGTTTCTTTTTTTTTTTAATTTTTTTAATATTTATTTATTATTAAGTAAGTACACTGTAGCTGTCTTTAGACATACCAGAAAAGGGTGTCAGATCTCATTACGGGTGGTTGTGAGCCACCATGTGGTTGCTGGGATTTGAACTCAGGACCTGCAGAAGAGCAGTCAGTGTTCTTACCTGTTGAGCCATTTCACCAGCCTGAGATACAAGTTTCTTTTTTTTTTTAATTGTTTTCCAGCTTTTTATTTATTTATTTATTTGTTTATTTATTATATGTAAGTACACTGTAGCTGTCTTCAGACACTCCTGAAGAGGAAGTCAGATCTTGTTATGGATGGTTGTGAGCCACCATGTGGTTGCTAGGATTTGAACTCAGGACCTTTGGAAGAGCAATCGGTGCTCTTAACCGCTGAGCCATCTCTCCAGCCCGAGATACAAGTTTCTGACCTGTATATGGGCATGGAGATCTTGAGGCATAGTGGCTATGAATCCCAGAAGATTAAAATGGGAAAATCTCCAAGTTCAAGGTTATCTGGGATTAAAGGTGTGGTGGCACATACCTTTAATCTGGGCCACACTTTTTGCTGGAGACTATATAAGGATATTGGAAGAAGGAAGGCTCTCTCTCTTCTTTGCCTGCTTGCCTTGTGGGACTGAGCAACTGCTAGATCCTTGGACTTCCATTCACAGCTGCTGCTGACCATTGTTGGGAGTTGGACTACAGACTGTAAAGTCATCAACAAGTTCCTTTGCCATATAGAAACTACCCATAAATTCTGTGACTCTAGAAAATCCTGACTAGTACAGCGACATCAGAGGACAACTTTACCAGAGTCAGTTCTCTCCTTCCACCAATGTGAGTTCCAGGAATTGAACTCAAGTCTTCAGGCTTGGAGGCAAGCACCCTTATCTATCAAGCCACCTACCACTCACTAGCCCTGTTTTTGTTTGTTTGAGACAGGGTCTCAGGCAATTCAGGTTGGTCTCGGGGAACTTGACCTCTTGGCCTCCCCAGAGCTGTTCTTACAGGTCTCCTTTTTCCTCCTTCCTCTCTTCTGTACAACCCTTTGCTTCTTACCTGTCATCATAGACTGTATTCCTTCAGCCTGTGAGACAGAATTAAGCATTCCTTCTGTAAGTTGCTCCTTAGTTACAACAATGAAAAGGGGCAACCCATTTAATAAAAATGGTGTTATAGGACTGGAGAAATGGCTCAGCCGTTAAGAGCACTGACTGCTCTTCTAGAGGTCCTGAGTTCAATTCCCAGAAACCACATGGTGGCTCACAACCATCTGTAATGGGATCTGATGCCCTCTTCTGGTGTGTCTGAAGACAGCAACAATGTACTCATATAAATAAAATAAGTCTTTAAAAAATGATATTATAGAAAAAAATGTATTTTATTTTTATTTGTGTGTCTCTGCCATATGTTTGTATGTCCTAGAGGGACTGAACGTTACAGGTAATTGTGATCAGCCTGATTCTGGGCACTGGGAACCGAATTCTGGTGCTCTGGAATATCTGGAAACACTCAATCACTGAGCCAGCTCTCTAGTCCCACAGTAATAAAGACTTATTATCCCAATGTGTTCTCATGAGATTTTTTCTATGATTTTAGCTGTTAATCTATGAAATAAAATACATATTTATATATCTAAGATCTAATGTGTGTGTGTGTGTGTGTGTGTGTGTGTATGTGTGTGCAAGGTACTGCTGCTCAATGATTGCATCATCCTATCTTTTCAGGCTTTAGCCTGATTTACACTCACCTAATGTATCAATGCTTCTCAGAAGACATCCCAGACAAACCCTCAAAATGGTACAGTCTTTGTTGGGTTCATTTTCTTTGGCAGCTAAAGACTTAAAAGGCAGAAAAGATATGGAGTGTAGGAGGTAAGAGCTGGGGAAGTCTCAGACAAAGCAAACAGGAGCAGCCAGAATCCATAGCCAGAAAGGTTTTTATTTTAGGTGAGGAAAAACACACCATAAAACACACACACACACACACATACACACAGCAGACACACAGAGACAGATTCTCCACAAAGCAGAGGGGGGATTGTCAGCTTCTCCTATAGTCTGTCAGCTTCTCCTAAAGTCTGAGTGATCTTCCTTCCCTATTTTAGGGTAGGCTAGTTTGAAAACAGACAGGATGACGGATTGGCTCACAACTGTTGTGTAACTATGTCCTTGAACTATCCACTAACATTGGCCATGTTTGCAGAAGAAAATGCCCACAAAGCCTTTGCTCTAACCTGAGAGCCTTTTGCCTCAGGTGAGGAGTGTGTGGAAGAAGCCAGCCCTCTTGGAAGTCCACCATTGTTATTACCCAGTCACAGGCCTTTCCACATCTGCCTATGAGGGAGTCAACCTCCTAGTCCCTCAGTGTGAGGTAACAATCTCAATTATTCTTTTGCATTTGGAAATCCAGTGGTTGATAGCTATTCTCTTCTTGCACAGACTTGGCATCTTGACAGTTAGTTGGGTATTACCATGAGTTTGTTTTATAACTCTTTTTGTTACACTGCCTTGTATATGTTTCTTACTGTCCAGAGGAGGTCTGAAGGAAACTCCATTTCCTCAAATTCTGACCAAAACTAGCATTCCTCAGGAACCTGTAAAACCAGTTCCCCTTTACCAAAGGAGCCACTTCCCTTACACTGGGCAGAGGCTCCCACAGTGTACCACAGTCGCCTGGCTCTTCTTACCTCCCCCATTACCCTAAAGGTCTCTAGCTCAGGATGCACTTCATATTCTTATAACCCATTTCAGCTATGCTTCTTCGTCCTCCCTTAGTTCCCTCCCACCTCCTCTCAAGCATGGCTTAGTCCATCTTCGAGCCATGTTCAATATATTATTTTCTTTTTGCTCTGGACTCTTCCAGATGCCTCTGGCTGTCCTCTTCCTCGTTTCTACTTCTCATATCTACAATAAAAACCTACCTGGCCGGCTGAAGATAGCACAGGCCTTTAATCCCAGTGCTTCATACGCAGAGGCAGGTGGAACCCAGTGAAGTGAGGTTTAGCCGGATGGACGGTGAGAGTTCCAGGACAGCCACACTACGCAGAGAAACCATGTCTCGAAAAACAAAATAAACAAGAGAGTAAAGTTTACCTTGTCTAGACCCTTCAACTTTTTAGTCGGGAGTGGTAGTGGTCTCTTTCTTTGGGACCACGAACAAGCACAAGTCCATTAATGTCTTAGTTGGTTTGTAGCTTCAGGTCTCTTTCCTGATTGTGATAGGGGTTTGGGGAGGAGTATAAAAGAGTCAATCTTGCCGGGCGGTGGTGGCGCACGCCTTTAATCCCAGCACTTGGGAGGCAGAGGCAGGCGGATTTCTGAGTTCGAGGCCAGCCTGGTCTACAGAGTGAGTTCCAGGACAGCCAGGGCTACAGAGAAACCCTGTCTCGAAAAACCAAAAAAAAAAAAAAAAAAAAAAAAAAGTCAATCTAGTGGACTGGCAAACTGTGAAGCCGAAAGTTCTAACTTCTGTTTTGAGTTTTTATCCTTTTGCATCAAGGGAGCCAAAGAACCTGAGGGTAAGGTGTTGTTTTCTCTCATATAGTCATATAGTCTTCTGAGTAGCCTAAAACTCATTGTAAGACCCACACTGGCTTTCAACTCTTGATGTTGCCGCATCCCTTCTAAGGACTGGAAAAAAGGGTGATGACCTCACCTAGCTAGAATCAAAGATGTAAGAAGTGATTTGTCAGAGTTGGAAATAGGAAGTTGCAAGGCTGGTTATTCTGGGATCTTAGTAACACTCCCAACCAGAAGCACTGGAAAAGCTACAGCTAGGAACTAGATAACCGAATTCCCAGACTTTTGGTCTGGGTGGGTGTACGGACACCGCCCACCGCTCAGTGGGCTGATGGCCTGCGCGCCACCCTTTCATTGGCCAGTCGTCACAAGGCCCATGCTCACACGAGGCCATTCAACCAATCAGCGAACTCAGTTACGCCCATCCTGAGGCCCAAATCTGAGTTTCTGGCGGCCTGGTCCGCGGCATGCCGGGAGTCGTAGTATTAGCTTTAGGTTCTGCCGACTGAGCCTGGAAACTGGGAACTACAATACCCAGAGTGCTGAGCGGATGCACGCTCCGCTTTTAGGTGTAAGCCGCAAACATCTTGGACCCAGGAGAATCCGCGTTGAAGAACAGGTGAGAGCTATTGTTGGGGGCTGGAGCTGAGATTTACTCCCGTGTCAAGTCGGGTGAAGCTCGGAGGCCCCGAAGGACCAGCCCGTGTCGGAGTTACCGGTCTTGGGGTTGGTGGGTCAGACCGAACGGTTTGCTTGTGCTTTCGTGAGTTTCTAAACGCTGGTGTGTTCCTCAAGTCCTCCGTACGCCAGGCCGCGAGTTTACTCTTTTGAGCCCTCCCACGCCCACCTGTTGCTCCGAGGCCGGCTGCTGCGGTTAGCTCCGGTGCCCGTACAGACGACAAGCCTGCAGCACCTTCGGTTCCAGTCCTCTCATTGGGCGTTTCTAAGAGCTCGAACCTCCCTCTCCTTCCCCTACACGCGGACCCCTCGGTTGTAGCTTTGGGTCTTCGTCAGCTCAGCTATCTAATATCCACTGAACTTGAGTTTGTTGTCTCCATTGATAGTGTGACTTAAGGACCTTCCATCCCATAATTCTCCGTTCCGAATTGTAGTGAACGCAGCCGCCTTGGAAGTAGATAGCGTTCAGTTTTAGCCATTTTCGGTTTAAGTGAAGATCTATTGGATCTCAGTCACTCCGATATATTTTTCATTTCCCGTGTGTTCTTTATGTAATTTTTGAATCTAGAAACAGGGTGGGGCGTTCTAATGCAGGAGGTTAAAAGCTTGGCTTGGGGGATGCCTTAGGTAACTGCTACCAAGCATCTGCCTTCGGTGCTTGCTCCTGCAGGGAGTGCTTGGTGTCCCCCACCCCCATGCCCACCCAGGATGCCCCTGTCCCGCTGGCTGAGATCTCTGGGGGTCTTCCTGCTGCCAGCCCCCTGCTGGGCACCCCGGGAGAGGTGGCTTGGTTTCCTACAACGACCCTCCCTGGCATATGGGTGTCCAGTCCTGGGGGCCTGGCACAGTGCCCGCTGGTGGTGCCAAGTGTGGACAGAGGAGCCTCGGTGAGTGTGGTTGGGGTGCGGGGCTTCAGGGAGGGAAGCACCGGAGCTACCCTCTCATTCGTTTGTGTGTGTATGTTTTTCTTTCCCTCAGAGCATTTAGCTCCTCTGTCAGAATGAATGGAAACCAGAAATTGGATGTTTATAATCAAGACAAGCAGAATTTCATCCAGCACTTCACCCAGATTGTCAAGGTGCTGACTGAGGAGGAGCTGGGACACCCAGAAACAGGGGATGCCATTACCCGGCTCAAGGAGGTGAGGGGTTCAGGACTGAAGAGGACGGTAATTTTTTACTGGGAAAAAAAAAAAGCCAATGGTTTTTACCTGAGTCTCTGGAGTGGATGGGTCCCTGCTGAACTTCAGCCCTCCCTCCCTGATATTTGGCTCCCTGACTTTTGACCATCCAAACAGCTTTGCTTTAGGGTAGAGCCTTGGACCTAGTGAAGTTGGATTTCATGCCCTGAAACGATAAGATAGGATCTTAGCAGGCACCAAGAGGCTGTTGGCCCTGAGGCCTGAGGGGACTTACTGCACTGTTAGCACTGTTCTAGGAAGGGAATGGGTGCAGTTCTAGAGCTCCAGTTACCTGTTTCCCTCCAATGTTTATCTTAAGGTAGAGTTTCTTTCTTTTTAAGCCCACATGGCTTCAGACACACAACCTCCTGCTTCAGCCTACTGTGTGCTCTATCAGTTACAGTCCCATCATACCCAGATTGGGAATTCTTTTCTTTTAAAGACATACATTTTTGTTTATTTTTATCTTTTGTGTGTTGGCATTTTTCCCTGCATATATGTCTGTGTGAGGACAGCTGTGAGCTGCCATGTGGATGCTGGGAATTGAACCCAGGTCCTCTGGAGGGGCAGTCAGTGCTTTTCACTGCTGAGCCATCTCTGTCGCCTGGGGAATTCTTTTTTATAAGTGTTGTCTCATCTCTGAGGAAAAAACCCAAGGAGGAGAGTTTTCTTTGTCTATATTGTCTGTGTAGGTATGAAAGAGCTATCTCTTTAGCTAGCTAGGGCTGCTGTCTGGCAGAAAACACAGTTGAGAAGGCCCCAGGAGGAGGACATTGGAGGGGTCAGAAATAGCCCTGGAACTTGCTGTCCCTTCAGTGCCTTCCTTTGGCTAACGTTGGAGAGGCCTTGTTTTTTGTTCTGTTTGTTTGTTTTCTATAGCCAAGGCTGGCTGGAACTCATCCTGTATCTGAGGCTGGCCTCAGACTCATGCAGTCTGCCTGCTTCCACCCTCTGAGTATTGAGATTATGGGAGTTTGCCATCCCTCTGTACCAGGGCCCTTGTCTTCAGTACAGGCTTGTTTGCAGGTGGCCCAAGTTCTCTGCTTGGGGGAAGAATTGGGTGTATGTTATGAAGCAGGTACTTGGGTGCCATATGCCATAGGACTTTGGAGAAGAAATGAAGAGGGGAGAGATCCAGGGGCTCTCCAAGGGAGGTTTGGGGTTCAAAGAGGGAGAAGGGAAGGGAAAATTTTCTTTAGGTCCCTGCTGTGGACCCTGATGTCCTCTCATCTTGCCTCAGGTCCTAGAGTACAATGCCGTAGGAGGCAAGTACAACCGGGGTCTGACTGTGGTACAAGCCTTCCAGGAGCTGGTGGAGCCAAGGAAACAGGATCCTGAGAGTCTGCAGCGGGCCCTGACTGTGGGCTGGTGTGTAGAACTGGTAAGAATGGTCCAGAGGAGCAGAGGTTCCTTGAAGAGGAGAATAAGCTTGTTTCTTGCTTGTATTGGTGTTTCTGTGCTATAGTCACATTTAGGCAGCGCGAATCACTTCAGGGACTGAGAATTTTCAGAAATGTTAACCTTAAATCTCACCGGGTGGTGATGGCCAACGCCTTTGGTCTCATCACTGGGAGCAGAGGCAAGTGGATCTCTTTGAGTTCTAGGCTATACTGATCTACAGAGTTAGGTTCTAGGACAGCCAGGGCTACTCAAGAAACCCTGTGTCAAATAACAGAAACCTTAAATTTCCTAAACTTAAAAAAGAAAAGAAAAATAGTTTTAAAGGCTGGTGAAATGGCTTGGCTGGTGAGAGCATTGGCTATACAAATTCAGCAAAAGAGCTGAATTTGGATGCCAGGATCATATGATAATCCTGCTATGGCTGTGAACACAATCTGCATGGTAGGCAGAGGCAAGAGGCTGTCTGGGCTACCTGGCTCAGAGAGAGAGACCCTGTTTCACATTGATGTGATAGGCAGGAGACCTAGTATCCTCCTTTGGCTTCTACTCCCCTGTGCTCAAGCCCACACTAATGCACACAACTGTGTGATGGGCAGTATACATCCATAATACATATGCCTACCTAGTGCTGGGGCATAGAGACAGGCAGATCCCCAGAGCTCGATGGCAAGCTAGTGTAGCCAGTCGGTCAGTTCTGGGTTCAGTGAAAGAAGGTTTGTCTCCAAAAAATAAGGTGGAGTGTGTGGAGGACACCTGATGTGTGTATGTGCCCAGTCCAGACACCCATGCATGTAAACACGTGTGACACAGACACATGCACACAAGATTTAGAGCAGCAGCTCTGTCAGTGCTGGGCAAGCAGTAACACTTGTGTTTGTTTGTGTTCAGTTCCTCGCTAATCCCCTTCCTTGGGTGGTTAGAGATGCAGATCCCTGGAGCTTGTTGGCAAGTCTGGCATAGTTTCAGTGATAGAGCCTGTCTCAAAGAATAAGTTGGAAGGGCTGGAGAGATGGGTTGGTGGTTAAGAGCACTGGCTGCTCTTACAGAGGACTGGGTTTCAATGGCTAGTACACATATGATGCTTCACAACCATCTATAACTTTAGACCTAGGGGGTCCGATACCGTCTTCTGGTCTTCGTGGGCACCAGGCATGCACATGATAAGCTGATAGACTTGCAGACCAACGCCAATGCATGCAAAATAAATAGTGCTCGGTTTGGTAGCACATGTACTAAAATTGGAACAATGCAGAGATTAGCACGGTGGCCCCTTTGCAAGGATGACAAATTTATGAAACATTCATTCTCTTTCCTGTCTAGCTTTTCTTTTCTTTTTTTTGTTTTATTTTTTCGAGACAGGGTTTCTTTGTATAGCTCTGGCTGTCCTGGAACTTACTCTGTAGACCAGGCTGGCCTTGAACTCAGAAATCCGCCTGTCTTTGCCTCCCAAGTGCTGGGATTAAAGGCATGCACCACCACTGCCTGACTTCCTGTCTAGCTTTTCATTTCTTACAAATGTGTGAAAAAAATACATAAAGGTTGATGGCAAAAATGTTACATAAAATTTAAAAAATGAGAAAGACATCTCAGAGAATCCCTCCCAAAATAAGGGAGATGTCCAATATTGACCTCTGAGCTCCACATGGATGCATTTGTAACATAAGTACACAGAGCACATGCATACATGAAACATGCACACACAACACATGCACACATCTCTACAAACCTGTAATACCATGCATGCACACACAACACACATACATACAAACATCTATACACATAACAAACAGCTCAGGTCTTTGACAAAGCTGCTTCCCTAAGGTAGGGTATGTGTCCCCACCTATGGCTCTAATTTGTTTCAGTCCTGGCTCTTGAATGTCTGTGACTTTTTTTTTCTGGGTGGGTGAGGGGGTTTCCAAGCTGATGATGAAGCCCAGGGTCTTGTCTGTTATAAGTACACTCTTCTCCCTTAACAATATCCCTACCCTTGGTTTTTATTTTGGGTTTTGGTTTTTCAAGATAGGGTTTCTTTGCATATCACTGGCTGTCCTGGAACTTGCTCTGTAGACCAGGCTGGCCTCAAACTCAGATCCACCTGCCTCTGCCTCCCAAGTGCTGGGATTAGAGGTGAGCTCTACCAGTGCCTGGCTGTTTATGTTTTTGAGACAGGGTCTCACTGTGTATGTACGGCTCATACATACTCACGATCACCTCACTTCAGCCTTCTGAGAGCTGGGATTATAGGTGTGTGCATCACGCCTGACTCCTAAATTGACTCCTAAACTGACTTACTAAATTCTTGGTCTGTTAAATAGATCAGTTTGTGGTGTTTGGATGATGTAACGATAGATTTCTATTGAGAATCGTAGGGATGGCAGGGTGATTCAGTAAAAGTTCTGGAGCCCTGAGTTTGATTCCCTAGAGCCCATGTATGAAGATATATACTGACTCCCAAAAGTCACCCTTTGACCTCATTGTGTGCTGTGGCATGTGAGCATCCACACTGAGGCACACCTCCCTCACCTCTGATCAGTGAAGGGCTGGGAATTTTCTAGTGGGTAAAGACACTCACCGAATAAGCCCAGCAAAGTGAGTTCCATCTCAGAACCCATGGAAAGATGGAAAGAAAAAAAACAACTCCTAGAAGTTGTCCTGTGACCTCTGCTTGTGTGCTGTGGCATGTACACACAATCATAGAAGCCCTTGCACACAATAATGATAGAATTTTTTTGAAAGAAAAAATGCTTAATTTTGTTGTGGGGGTCAAAAGTCTTCCCTACCATGTGTAAAGCCCTGGGTTCCATCCTCAGCACTTTTAACAAAATCAAGCCAAGTCATTCCGTTAAAGTTGCTGTGTAGCAGATGTGTAGCCTGACTGGAGAGAGGGGTGGTTCAGTGTTCAGGAGATGGGCTGAGGACCCTGCGGTTGAGGCCAGCCTGGCCGGCACAGTGAGGCTCTGTCTCAAGGAAACAACCCGGAAGTATCATGGGCGTTGTCTCCTTAACAGAGAGCTCTTGGGAGGCTCCACTCCGAGGTCAGGGATAGGCTCTGGGGATATCTAGAAGGGATACAAGGGAACCCTTTGCTGAGGCTGAAGAGCATTTGCCGGCATGAAGTCCTGGGTTCAGCACCCGGCTATGCACAGAACTAGGCTTGGCAGCAAACAGCTGTGATCTCAGCACCCAGGAAGGAGAGGTGAGGGCAGAAGTGCAGGGCCTTAGCCATGTGAGGAGCTAGGCTCTATCTAAAGGGAAGAGCCATTGATGGCCAAGTTGGGGCTTGGGTGGTGCTCCTGGAAGTGTGGCTATCAGTCACTGAGGGAAGTCAGGGTGGCAGTTAATGCAGATGCCATTACAGGATGATGATGACTGGTTTGTTCCCATAGCTTGCTCCATCTGCTCCCTTATACACCCCAGAACTACTTGCCCAGGGGTGGCTGCACCCACTGGGAAAATGCCTCACAGTTTTGCCCATGCCAGTCTTTTAAGTTGAGACTCCCTCTTGCCAAATGACTATAGCTTGTGTTAAGTCGACCTTAAACTAACCAACACAGTCACTTATTGGAATTGACATTTTGGGCAAAAGTGAGCTACATGACGGTGTTTCATAGTCTCCCTGCTACCAGGGCCTCCTAGAGCCGACTAGAAGTGGTAGAGGTGTATTTTAGTTCATTAGCCTGAAAAAAAAAGGGTGCATACACAGAATCTGAGAGGAGGTCCATAACTTGTCAGGGTCCCCACCATCAGCCCTTCTACCCAGTGTACAGCAGTGGCCAGAGTAGCAGCTGTCGCTAAGAGAGAGGGCTCCTCCGAAAGTCCTTTGGTCTTACTGTGTTCCTTCTAGCTCCAGGCTTTCTTCCTTGTGTCAGATGACATCATGGACTCTTCTCTCACTCGCCGGGGGCAGATCTGCTGGTATCAGAAGGTAAGGCAGACAGGAAAGTAGCAGTGGGTGTGGTGGGTAAGCCACAGGGGAGGAGGTAGTTGGGGTGTCTGCTGGGATGGTTTGAATCTGGCCAGCATTAACTTGTTTCATGCTGTTCCTAACAGCCAGGCATAGGCTTGGACGCCATCAACGATGCTCTGCTTCTGGAAGCCTCCATCTACCGCCTGCTGAAGTTCTACTGCAGGGAGCAGCCCTACTACCTCAACCTGCTGGAGCTCTTTCTGCAGGTGGGGACCCACAGCTGTCCACCATAGCTCTAGCCTTGTGTTGCGTGCTCTTCTGCTCTGCTGGGCTGGGAAGGGTGTGATGGCATGCAGAGGCAGTGGAGAAGGCTGCCATGTGGTTATGAGCATGGAGTTGCTGTCTCCCCTCCTGCCTGCCTTCCTGGTTGTCAGCTGCTTGGGATGCAAGGGCCAGGATGCCAGCATTTCTTGGTCCTAGAGAAAGCCTGGCTTAGAGACCATGTGTTATCTTCCTCCCTAGAGTTCCTATCAGACTGAGATCGGACAGACTCTAGACCTCATGACAGCACCCCAGGGCCATGTGGATCTCAGTAGATATACTGAAAAGAGGTGAGGCCACCGGACAACTATGTGTACACGGTGGGAGACAAAAGATGGTCATGCCCTCATGAATGTATCTTCTCCCCTGACACAGATACAAATCTATTGTCAAGTACAAGACTGCTTTCTACTCTTTTTACTTGCCTGTTGCGGCCGCCATGTACATGGTGAGTCAGTGGCACCTCCACTGTTTTTCCCTCGGGGCTGTTGGAACAGGAGGGCACGAAGTAGACACATCCATTGTATGACATCCATGGTATGACCTCAGGCAAGCCACCCTGTCCCTCTGATACTGGAAAGTGAGTGGAGTTAAGGCCTGTGGGTGGTACATCTGAGTGGGGGGGCGGGGCAGAGGAAAATTGAGGCTAAGGCAAGAGACTAGGTATGGAAGTGGTTCATGGTCCATCCTGACCTGCCTCTTCAGGTTTTCTTTTTGTAAGAAGTTGGATTGAAAGTGGAACTGTGCCGGGCAGTGGTGGCGCACGCCTTTAATCCCAGCACTTGGGAGGCAGAGGCAGGTGGATTTCTGAGTTCGAGGTCAGCCTGGTCTACAGAGTAAGTTCCAGGACAGCCAGGGCTATACAGAGAAACCCTGTCTCGAAAAACCAAAAAAAAAAAAGAAAGTGGAACCATAATGGCTGCAGCTCCTAGGGAAAATGACATGATGCTTTCAAAATGACTGCAGTTAAGCAAAGCCCATGGGAAGCATGAGGAAGGGCAAGGTGCCTGTGGTCATGCTGCCTCATCTGTCTCCTACAGGCAGGCATTGACGGGGAGAAGGAGCATGCCAGTGCCCTGAAGATCCTCATGGAGATGGGCGAGTTCTTTCAGATCCAGGTAGGAAGGTTCTCCGGCAGCAGAGTGCATATTTCCTCTTGCTGCTGCCTGGAGGCCTTCTCACCTCTCCTTTCTTGCCTGCTGCTTAGGACGACTACCTTGATCTCTTTGGAGACCCCAGTGTGACCGGAAAGGTCGGCACTGACATCCAGGACAACAAATGCAGCTGGCTGGTGGTTCAGTGTCTGCTACGAGCCACTCCTCAACAGCGTCAGATCTTAGAGGTGCCCACGTGGGCCCTGGGGTGGCATGTCCCTTTGCTAAGAGGGGATGGAGGATGGTTAGGAAAGCAGGGTGATTTTTTTTGTCTAGGAGACATTTGGCAACTCAGTGCAATTTGGTGTATGTGCTGAAGGTGGCTCTCAGGCAGAACCAGGGAGATTTTGGACAGTGCCAGACAACATGCTACCCAACACTGCTGACTCTCAGCAGTGTAAAGGCAGAGAGACCCAGAGGAAGTAGAATCCTGAGCCAGTACCTGAACTTTGGGTTGGGGGAGGCAATGCTTGATATCTTGGATCTCCAGAGAGGAGAGTTGTGTTCTGGAATAAATGATTGAGTTGTGAGGGCCTTTGGACCCAGCCAAGTAAAGCTGTTTTCCTGCTTCCAGGAGAATTACGGGCAGAAGGATCCAGAAAAAGTGGCGCAGGTGAAAGCACTGTATGAAGAGCTGGATCTGCAGTCCGTGTTCTTCAAGTACGAGGAAGACAGTTACAACCGCCTCAAGAGTCTCATAGATCAGTGCTCTGCGCCCCTGCCCCCATCCATCTTCTTGGAACTTGCAAACAAGATCTACAAGCGGAGAAAGTGACCTCGGAATTATAGAGGCTGGGAGGGAGGGATCTGAATAAATTATTGTTCAACATCCTGTGGTTTTATGCTTGTGTCAGTCAGGAGTTCAGCTTTATCCAGAATGGAGGGGTGGGAGAGGGCAGCTTGGAATCCAGGTTGGCAAAAAGCATTCCTTGAGACCCAAAGCTGCTGTGTTGTAGATGGGTGACATAGGCAGCGTCAAGTGCTGCGTGGAGGCGGGGGGTGGGGGTGGGGGGGGCGGTCCTGAGCTATGCCACGCCCATGCGTGAAGGGGTGCGGCTGCGCAGCCACAGCGGGTTTTGCCGGTGCCCCTCCCCTCCGCTCTGTTTCCCCGCTGGGCGGGGACGCAGACGAGCCCAAGGCCGAAGCGATTCCAGGAGGACTGCGGTGAGGAGGGCTCGGACTGAGGGTGCCGATGGATGGATGGATGGATGGATGGATGGATGGATGGATGGATGGATGGCACGGGAGAGGAGCAGTCACAGAATAAAGAAATGGGCGATGGCTGGGTGATGGGGACGACACAGTGAATGGACAAATCTTGTGGCGGTGGGTGAGGACACAGAAGGAAGGCTAGGGCTGAACGGGGACTGGGACAGATGTAAAGCTGACAGCTGAATGCTTCCCTTTCCTCCAGCCCAGACCCCTCTCCTGCGCTAATCAAACCCTTTCCCTTTCGTCTTGGGTTTGCACCATCCACCTCACTGGATCCGGGCGGGGTCTCCTTCCTCCCAGGGGTAGGTTGGAGGACAGAGCTTGACTAGGAAGAACCGTTGTATTCTGGGCCCTAATTCTTTTTCAAGCATCGCACCCCCCCCCATATTCTAGGCCCCACTCTTGTTCAAGCTTCGCAGCCCCGCGAAGATGAGAGTACAACCGCATTCTCTGATGACCCTCCTTTCTCCGTTCCCTGGAGGTTAAGTTCGGCTCCACCTGCAAATACTGCAGTGGGAACTAATGGCCTGTTCATGGTGATTTGAATCTCATTTAAATATTTCCCAAAGCAGCCAGATCCTTCCCAGGCCTGTTCTAGTCCTCAGTCACCTCCGGTGATCTCAGTAGCTAGGTTTCAACCGCCCCTGTTTTCTAGGTCTGCATCTGCCCTGTCAGGTAGGTGGACGTGAGACGCTGGATCCTCTTGGTTCTCTGAAAGCCATACGTCGTCCTCGGTACCATGCTGTCCCCTCAGCGGGCTTTGCTCTGCAACCTCAACCACATCCATCTCCAGCATGTCTCCCTAGGCCTGCACTTGTCCCGCCGTCCTGAACTACGAGAGGGGCCTCTGAGCACACCTCCGCCCCCGGGAGACACTGGGGGCAAGGAAAGCAGGGGGCCCTGCAGCGGGACCCTTGTGGACGCCAACTCCAACAGTCCGGCTGTGCCCTGCAGATGCTGCCAGGAGCACGGGCCCAGCATAGAAAACCAGCAGGACCCTTCCCAGGAGGAAGAGGCTGCCTCGCCTTCAGATCCAGGATGCTCTTCCTCTCTCAGCTCCTGCTCAGACCTTAGCCCTGATGAGTCTCCAGTGTCAGTCTACTCGCGAGACCTGCCTGGTAATGAGAATGCCAATCCTCAGCCAAGCATCTTGGAGCTGGGCTCTCCTGTGGCTCCAGCGGGCCCTAGCACCTGCTCTCCAGACAGCTTCTGCTGCTCTCCCGATTCTTGCTCTGGGATATCTTCTCCACCTGGACCTGACCTGGACTCGAACTGCAACGCCCTGACCACCTGCCAGGACCTACCTTCCCCAGGCTTGGAGGAAGAGGAAGACAGTGGGGAACAGGACCTTGCTAGCTCTGAGCTTTCAGAGACCGAAGATGGGAGAATTGACGCAGGGAAAGCCGAGCCCAGTTGGAAAATTAACCCCATTTGGAAAATCGACACAGAGAAAACTGAAGCTGGGTGGAAAACCATCGAGGATAGCGACTCTGGTCGGAAGACAGACGAAAATACAAACTCGAGCTTGAAAACGGAATCTGGGAAATTGGCTCCTTGTTTGAACACCAATTCTGGTTCGAAAATAGATGCAGGGAAAACTGATGGGGGATGGAGAGGTGACGTCAGCCAGGAGCCGGTGCTCCATCGGACAATCACGTCCTTCCATGAGCTGGCCCAGAAGCGCAAGCGGGGTCCAGGGCTGCCCCTTGTGCCGCAGGCCAAGAAAGATCGCAGCGACTGGCTCATAGTCTTCTCGCCCGATACTGAGCTCCCGCCGACTGGGTCCCTAGGAGGTTCTTTGGTACCTCCGCGAGAAGTCACCACCTTCAAGGAACTCCGGTCGCGAAGCCGAGCCCAGCCGCCGCCAGTCCCGCCCCGGGACCCTCCGGCTGGGTGGGCTTTGGTCCCGCCTCGACCGCCTCCCCCTCCGGTCCCTCCGCGGAGGAAGAAGAATCGACTTGGGCTGCAGCCTATTGCGGAGGGGCTGTCGGAGGAGGGCAGGGCAGCCAGCCCCCCGGCGGGTGAGGAGGCACCCGCCCCACAGGAGCCCGAGGAACCGCGCGCGCACGCCGTGGGTAAGAAGCGCGGACCCGCAGGAGGGCGGGTCCTGAGCCCGCCCCTGGTCCCCTCCTTCTGCAGTGGCCTCCCCGCCCCATCTCCAGGGCTCGCTCTGGGAAAGGGAAACCGGGTGGATCTTGGAGTGAAGGGACTAACTCTTTGCTCCTCTCTTTCCCGCCCCTCCTTGCCTGGCTGCCGGCCGCGCTGCCCTCCCCCTCTGCACCTGGCCCCGCCAATCCCGCCTGCAGCCGGTCCCTCGCTATTCCCTCGGCCCCCGGTTTTCCGGTTCTCGGCCGACGGGCGCCCCCTGTTGGAGGGTGGGGGCGCGGGCGCACCCGGGTCCCTGCTCTTTACGCCTCTCCCCGGGTGGCCCAATTCCCGGCTCCGGCTGCTGGGGGCAGCGAGTCCCCCGGAGGAGCAGCTCCTGCCTGTGCGCCTATCCCCAGTGGGAGCTTACTCTCCTCCCACTCGGGGGGCCTTGCCTTGCCTGGCCAGCCCTGAACTGGCACTGCTGCTATCCCCGCTCTTTCCCAGAAGTAGCACCTTCCCCGCCGCGGCGCCCCCACCCCGCCAGGTTCCCGCCCCCCCGCTGCCAACACCACCGTGTCCGCCGACCGCCCCTCGCTGGACCAGAAGGCCACCACCTCCGCCCAGGCAACGTAAGACGGACCCGGGCCAGCCCCGCGGGCCGCGCCTCGGCTCGCTGTCCCTCCAGTCCTGGGCCAGCCTTTTTCTAGGGGGCCTGGCTAGGTCTCGCCCTTGGAGTGGGGCAGACTCCCAGCGGGCTCGTTAGTCCCGGGGAGCCTGGCCTTGCTGGGGGTGAGGAGCATGACTGCTCCCCTCGCTGCACAGCGGGCTCCACCTGGTCTGCCCAGCCTAAGAGGTCCACGGTTAGGGACCTGGGGTCACACCCTCTGTGGAATTCCTCCGCTAGGGAAGTTCTTGGCCTCGGTGGTTTGGACCTATTGTCCCCTCCCAGGAGATTCTAGCCATTAGTCCCGACGCAAGTAGGGTGAAGCTGGAGCCTAGCATTGACCAGGTGCAAGGTGACTGCGTGGGTTCTCCAAGGCTCCCCACCCTTTCCCGTCTGTCTATCTTTTCATTGGTCGAGGCTCCCACGTGCTCGGAGTGGGTGCAGCCCTCGGGTTTCCTCGCCCAGTCATCTTCCTTCTTAAAGGGCCAGCTAGCTAGCTGGTTGGTGTGGCTCCCCGACTAAACCAGAGAGAAAGGGCAATGGGAACTGAGGTGGGGGCGGCGAGGGCCGGGGTTTGCCTAAGACTACCTTCCACTCTATGCCCCAAGCGGCTGTGTTATTTTCCCCCTCAAATTATGAGACCAAGGGAGCCGGCGTCCTCTGTGTAACCCTTGGCAAGAAAGCGTCATAGCGTCCTTCTCTTGTTTAGTGCGCAGTTCCTGGTCGTTTGCCGGTGTTCCCGGGGCCCAGCGGCTGTGGATGGCAGAAGCCCAGAGTGGGACTGGCCAGCTGCAGGAGCAGAAGAAAGGTAGTTACCCTTCCCGCCTTTTGAATGACCCTCGGTCTATAGCTATCCACCCCAAACCCCCTTCGAAACCGGGGGCTTTGATGTGTCTTCCTTCCATCTCCACCCAGGTCTCCTGATAGCTGTCAGCGCTTCAGTAGACAAAATCATCTCGCATTTTGGGGCTGCTAGGAACTTGGTTCAGAAGGTGAGTTGGTTTAAGGGAGGATGTTGGAAGGTTTAATGTAGTGAGAGGGAAGTGGAAGAACGCCGGAACACTTGGCTAGCCACGCCTCTGAACCCTCTTGTTTTGCGCTTTTCGCGCTGTCCACAGGCTCAATTAGGAGATAGCCGGCTGAGCCCAGATGTGGGGCATCTGGTATTGACCACCCTCTGCCCGGCCCTCCATGCTCTGGTGGCTGATGGGCTGAAGCCATTCCGGAAGGACCTCATCACTGGGCAGCGTAGGAGCAGCCCTTGGAGCGTTGTAGAGGCATCTGTGAAACCAGGTGAGCCACAAGGGAGTGGGATCCGCTGGGAGCGGAGCCTGAACCTGGCTGACCCTTGCCCCTGTCCTCAGGTTCCTGCACACATTCGATGGGATCTCTGTACAGCCAGGTCAGCCGACTGGCCCCGCTCAGTAGCAGCCGCAGCCGCTTCCACGCTTTCATCTTGGGGCTCCTCAAGTGAGTGTGGCCCTTCCCCCACTGCTCTGTTAGCCTTGGGAGCACCAGCACATCATGGCTAGGACACAGTAGTGGAAGCCATTTCCAGAGACCTTCCCTCTCCAGTGTTGTCCCTCATTCTCCACCTCTTCCCTGAATTTACCACCTCTCCTTTCTCCTCCAGCACCAAACAGTTGGAACTGTGGTTTTCAAGCCTCCAGGACGATGCAGGTCAGAAGCTCAGATGGGAGGGCCATGGTACTGTGGGGCTAGGAGAGGAGAGGCTCTCCTGCTGCTCTGTACTGAGGTCAGAATACACACCTAGGGGAAGAGTATGGGAGGAGAGTCAGCCCAGGCTCTCTAGCCCTTTGTATTTTTCCACTTGAGGTCTTCCTTGCCTGGGGGCCATCTCTTGTTCCCGGCACCTGGAATAGGCCCCTTCCCCTTCTTCTTTTCTTTTTTCTTTTCTTCCTTCCTTCCTTCCTTTCTTTCTTTCTTTCTTTTTTTTTTTTTTGGACAGGGTTTCTCTGAACAGCCCTGGCTGTACTGGTACTCACTCTGTAGACCAGGCTGGCCTGGAATCCGCCTGCCTCTGCCTCCCAAGTGCTGGGGTTAAAGGCTTGTGCCATCACTGCCTGGCTTTCTTCCCTTTCTTGCTACCTCATAGCTTTCAATTCTTCCGTGGGTCTCTTCCTCAGGGAGGTTCTAGCCCTACCCTGAAAGGCAGGTCCTCACCCCTGTGTGTGTTCCAGGCCCTTTTTTCTTTCCCTTTCTAGTCTCAGTTAACAGCACTAACTGGACAAGTCTCTCCCTTGGGAGGCAATGGTTCCACAGGGGCAGAGAGATAATTATCAGTCCTGTAGCCCAACTCCTCCTGCCTCTCTGTTGCTCACCCAGGGTGACAGGTCTGAAAGATGTTTGTTGACTCTGGAATCGGTACAGGAGGCAGCCTGGGGCTGATGTTGGTTACTCTGTTCCAGGTCTTCTATCCCTCTTGTATCTACCCACTGGATTCTTCTCCTTGGCTCGTGGTAGCTGTCCATCCCTGGCTACAGAGCTGTTGCTTCTGCTGCAGCCGCTGTCGGTGCTCACCTTCCACTTGGACCTGCTCTTTGAACACCACCACCACCTGCCCATGGGCCTGCAGCAGGCTCCTGCCCCTTCATGCCCCCCTCCTGCCCTCCAGCAGACAGTGCAGGCTGTGCTGCACTGGGGGGAACGATTGGCTCAGAGTCTCCGAGGGACTTCAGCGGAGGCCACTACAGACTCTTCAGCCCCCTCAACACACCCTCCACCAGGCAGCTGGTGGGATCAGCTGACCCAGGCTTCTCGGGTCTATGCCTCTGGAGGCACCGAGGGCTTCCCTCTTCTCCGGTGGGGACCCAGGCGTCATGGAACTACAGCTGAGGGTACACAGGAGGCACCTCTACCCACGGAACAAACCACACCAGGCAGAAGCGTGTGGTTGGGGCGGCTATTTGGTGTGCCTGGGTGCCAGTCAGAAACTGAGAGTGGAGCCTTCAAGTCTAGGTATGTACATACCTGCACTTTGTCCCTTTTCTGACCTTTTGGTCCCATCAGCGCCCTAGCAGCCAGTCATTCACGATCCTTTAGATAATAGGCAGGCAGTTGGTTTTTGTAGCCATGGGTTTTAATGGTTACATTCACAAATGATTGCATTGTAGAGGTTACATACAAATCCTGATTTCAAGCTGAGTGGTGGTGCACGCCTTTTTAATTTTTTTTAATTGAACCTCACAATGGCTGCTTCTTTTTTCTTTTTTAAAGATTTATTTATTGTTATACATAAGTACAGTGTAGCTGTCTTCAGAGGCACTAGAAGAGGGTGTCAGATCCCATTACAGATGGTTGTGAGCCACCATGTGGTTGCTGGGATTTGAACTTAGGACCTTTGGAAGATCAGTCAGTGCTCTTAACAATGGGTGCTTCTGAAACCTACCAGGAACAGACCTTTGTATTCCGGTCCCCTTTTCTAGAAAGTTACTTCCCTGACCACCCATTTAGCTCACTCCTTCACTTCCTTACAGTCATGTTCTGACCTTGACTTAAGAATGAGGTGTTCTCGCTGGGCGGTGGTGGCTCACGCCTTTAATCCCAGCACTTGGGAGGCAG
>NW_022196898.1:37942814-37959844 GCF_008632895.1 Mastomys coucha | reverse complement strand
TCTAGCTGTGGAGGTGCACACACACCGTTAATCCTAGTGAAGGCTGAGGCAGGCGGATATCTGAGTGTGAAGCCAGCCTGGTCTACAAAGTAAATCCCAAGACAGCCAAGGCTACACAGACAAACCCTGCCTTGAAAAACCAAAAACCAAACCAAACCAAAGTTCCTGATTTCACAGCTTGGCTTTTAGAGCTGAAAATATTTATCTCATGCTTTAGAAGAAAAAAAAAATCATGCTTTGGAAAAAAAAAAACAAAACCCCTGACCCAGTGGAGCTTCTTCAGCGATGTCTGGGGACTTTAGCTGTGACTCTAAAGCTGTGCAGACCCTGACGGGTCCATAGACCTTACATCCGCCACTCTGCCCTCTGCTCCGATGTTCCCGTGCACCACTTGGAGGATTCTCGAGTGCTTTTTCTGGGGTGGCGTGGCTTTGGTGACCTACATTCTTCCCTCTAGGAGACCATCTAGCTGGTTGTCCCCGACGGTGAGTGTGCTGGCTCTGGTGAAGCGGGGGACACCTTCTGAGACCCCTCCTGAGGAGCTCGTGGACTCACCAGCCAGCATGGTGCAGGCTGACAGGTAAGGGCTGGGAGACTTCTGTGTGCCTGCGTGCTGTCTCCTTAGAGTGGGCAGGAGGCAGTGGGAAAGGCTTTGCTTCCCTGCCCATCACTGCTGGGGCACTAATTCCTTCGACCCTTAGCTTCTTTCTCTGGAAAAGAAGATGCTGGTTGTGGGTGGCTGCACTTGGGAGCCTAACACAGCAGGGTCTCGAGTTCCAGGCCAGTTGTGGCTCCTGCACAAATGTGGTGCACTGGACTTGTATGCAGGCAAAACAATGCACACATAAAAAATAAGCACATGAAAAACTGTTTTTGTTTGTTTGTTTTGTTTGTTTGTTTTCTGAGACAGGGTTTCTCTGTGTAGCCCTAGCTGTCCTGGAACTCAGTCTGTAGACCAGGCTGGCCTCAAACTCAGAAATGAAAAACTGTTTTTTAAGGAGTTTCATTATGTAGACCAGGCTGGCCTTTAACTCATAGAAATTCATGTGCATGATTAAAGAAAGATATTATAGATAGTCAGATTGGACACTTATTTATTTATTTGAGACAAGGTTTTCTTGTATAGCCTTGGCTGTCCTAGTCCTTGCTTTGTAAACCAGGCTGTCCTTGAACTCACAGAGATCCTGCCTACCTTTGCTGGGACTAAGTGTGTGCTATCACATCCGGGTTTCTTTTTTATATAGGGTGTGTTTATGTAGCCTAAAGTGGCCTTGAACTCAGTATGTCTCAGCCTCTCAAGTGCTGGTATAAATGGTGTGCACTACCATGCCTGCTCAGACTTCTATTTTGAGAACCTGCTGCTGCTTCTGGGTATTTTCAGCCTACTTGAATTAAGCTTTTTAAATTAATTGTATTTATTTGGGAGGCAGGGTCTTTTTCTTTCTTTCTTTTTTTTCTTGTTTTTTTTGAGACATGGTTTCCCTGGCTGTCCTGGATCTCACTCTGTAGACCAGGCTGGCCTAGAACGCAAAAGTCCTGCCTCTGCCTCCCAAGTGCTGGGATTAAAGGCATGCACCACCATTGCCTGGCTGGGAGGCAGGGTCTTACTACATAGCTTAGGTTGCTGCAATGTGGAGACCTGAGTGCTGGCATTACTGGTGTGCTGTCGCACCTCGCTAGAATTAAACTTTTAAGCTTTTGGATTGTCATCCACTCAGGTACTACTTTTGTGCCAGGCATTATGCCAGGGACAGAACAAAAAGCACCCCATTTTGTTTGTACCCCACTTTTAAGCAGCACATACTCCACTGGAAATGAGTATGGCTGGTACAGCAGACAAGACAGGGCATACTGAATGGTATGGCTGTAACCTGGCTAGGAGCAGACAGAGAAGCTGCAAGCTTTTGGAACCCCTGGGCTTTCCAGCTTGGGGCTCAGGTGTTTTCAGTATTGGTTCTGGCATGTGTCTGGTAGGGAAAGTGGAGGTCACAGTGAGGGAGACTTAAGTGTGGTGAGTGGAATAGTGGGACAGGATGGATGGGTCAGTCAGCCAGCCAAGGACCCAGGGTGTCATTCTGAGGCAATGGAAACCCTCAAAGGGGCTAGAGTCAGAATGGTACACTTGGTTACACTTCAGGAAGATCTGTGACTGCCACGTGGAGAGGGGAGGGGAAACCAAGAGAAGCTCTTGGAGACAAAGATTCCATGCCCAAGAGAAGCTAGAGATCCAAATCAGGGCTATGGTTGTGCAGCTGCAGAGCACAGAGGAGATAAGCCTGCAGTGAACTTTGGTGATGGACTACCAAGAACAGATGAGTGGATGCTCTTTCCCACTATCAGGAAATTCATCTTATTTGTATATGTGTAATTTGAAACACCAGAGGGAAGTGCAGTTTCAAGTGAGCATTTCAAGAGTGGGTTTGCGGTTCAGGAGGGCCAGGGCTCCAGAGTTGACATGTCAATGTGTAAACCCCTATCTCTGTTGGCTGAACCAGCAGGCGCAATCTGCCATAGGATGGGCCAGCCCAGGGACTTGGATATTTTGTCCCTTCACCCTTCTTCATGATTTCTCCCAGGGCAGTCCGGGCTCTCTGTGACCACACTGCTGCAGGACCTGACCAGTTGAGCTTCCAGCGTGGGGAAATACTTCGTGTCATTGCCACAGTGGACGAAGACTGGCTTCGCTGTGGGCGAGATGGCACGGAGGGGCTGGTGCCCGTGGGATACACCTCCCTTGTACTGTAGCTCAGAGCCTGTTTCCTTTTCCCAGGCTCATGAATGCTGTTCATGTGAACTGACCATCCCAGAAGCATTTGTCCTTCTGCAAACCCACATTTCTTCCCATATCTATTTCTGTGGACAGTTAAAATAAACTTTCCTTCCTCCCTCAACACCCACCTGGAGGTGAAATCTGCTCTTGCAAATATGTAAAAGGGACTTCCTGTCCACAGGATTCCTCTTCTCCATCTGCACAAGAGAACATTGTCCTTCCTACCTGCAAGTCAGTATCTCTGCCACCTCCACCTTCACCCAAGTGGACTGTGCCAGTATAGTACACATGCCTCTGTCCCCAACCCCGAAGGACCTGTGGCCTCCCCACTGTGTCTCTAGCCCTTGTTGCCTGTATTTAAGATGTACTCCTGCTGTGCTAAGTGCTGGACAGAAGCCTGGACACCCCTGGTGGGTGGGCCTGTGGTGTTGGTCTGCCTTCTTTCCTTCTTTGTCCCAATAAAATGTGGGAGTTGAACAGATATGTGTAACTGTGGGCTTCACCTTATAGGTTCTGCTGTGGGGGAGGGAAGTCCTTTGATTGTAGCCCAAGGCAGATAGATAATTCCTCCCTAGCCAAGGAAGGTTTTTGGTTTTTCTTGTTGTTTTTTGTTTTTGAGGAGAGCAGGGAGACAGGATCTCACTATGTAGCCCTGGTTGGCCTCCAGTTTGCTGAGATCTGCCTATCTTTGCCCCCTGATTGCTGGTATTAAAGGTCTGTGTTATCACACCTGGCTCAGACAGATGCAGGGTTTGTTTGTTTTAAAATATTTGCTTATTTATTTACTTACTTATATGAATGCTCTGTCTGCATGTATACCTGAAAATTAGTACAGGGCATAAGATCCCATTACAGATGGTTGTGAGCCACCATATGGTTGCAGGGAATTGAACTCAGGACCTCTGGAAGAACAGCCAGTGCTCTTCACTGGGGAGCCATGTCTCCAGCTCCCAGGGTTTTGTTTTCTTAAATATATTGGAAGTTGTATGTGGGCCAGGCACATCGATGCCATGGCCGCATATGGAGGTCAGAGGACCACTGTGGGAGCCTCCATTTCCACCCTATCACTTTATGACAGGGGTTCTAAAGCTTCCTGATGCTATGGTCCTGTAATTCAGCTCAGATTGTGGTAACCCCCAGCTATAAAATTATTCGTTGCTACTTTATAACTCTAACTTTGCTACTGTTATGAATTGTAATGTAGGGCTGGGGAGATGGCTCAGTGGTTAAGAGCGCTGACTGCTCTTCCAGAGGTCCTGAGCTCAATTCCCAGCAACCACATGGTGGCTCACAACCATCTGTAATGGGATCTGATGCTATCTTCTGATCCCAGCACTTGGGAGGCAGAGGCAGGTGGATTTCTGAGTTTGAGGCCAGCCTGGTCTACAGAGTGAGCTCCAGGACAGCCAGGGCTATACAGAGAAACCCTGATGTGTGACTCACAGGTTGAGCACTACTGCGCTGTTAAGATCTGGTAGAGTGGCAGGCAGTTGGGAGTTTCCAGTGCACGTGCTGGGAACAGAAGGCCTTTTAACCACTTAGTCATCTCTAACCCCTTGGATTTTTTTCTTTTTCTCTATGTATTTATTTTTGTATGTGAAGGGACATGAGTACCCTACATTTGGAGGTCAGACAACTTTTGGGAATCAGTTCTCTCCTACCATTGTAGGTCCTTGGGATGAACACGGTTCAATACTTTGATGACAAGTGCCTCAGTCTCTGCTCCATCTTTATCCCTGCACATCTTGTAGGCAGGACAATTTTTGGGTCAAAGGTTTTGTGGGTGGGTTGGTGTTCCCCTCCCCCCACTGGAAGTTCTGCCTGGCTACAGGAGGTAATCCCATCCGCCTCCATCTCCTGTGCTTCGAGGTGTCTCAGCTATGGTCACCCCATAGACTCCCAGGAGCCTCCCCCATCCCAGGTCTCTAACTCATTTTAGAGATAGCCCCCTTCCCCACATAGATCATGTGGGTACTTAGGGATCCAAGCTAAGCTCTCCCCACTGAGCTATCTCCTCAGGTGTTTATCATATCCTTAAATGAGCCAGAGTTTTGAAGAAGCTGAGGAGGAGGAGGGCGAACCTGTAGGATGAACCTGTAGGAGGATCAGCAGTCTCAATTAACCTGGACTCCTGAGATCTCTCAGACACTGGACCACTAACCAGGCAGCATACAGCAGCTGATATGAGGCCCCCAACACATATACAGCAGAGGACAGCCTGGACTGGGGTCAGTCAGAGAAGATGCACCTAACCCTTAAGAGACTGGAGGCCCCAGGGAGTGAAGAGGTCTGGTGGGGTGGAAGGTGGTAGGGTGGGGACATCCTCGTGAAGACAGGGTATGGGGAGGAGGTATGGGATGGGGAACGGTCAGAGGGTGGATCGGGAGGGGGATAAAATCTGGAGTGTTAAAAAAAAAAAGGCTGGAGAGATGGCTCAGCAGTTAAGAGCACTAACTGCTCTTCTAGAGGTCCTGAGTTCAATTCCCAGCAACCACATGATGGTTCACAACCATCTATAATGAGATCCCATGCCTTCTTCTGGTGTGTCTGAAGACAGCTACAGTGTACTCATATAAAAATCAATCAATAAATCTTTAAAAAAGCAAAAACAAAACCAAACCCACAGACTCTCCTCTGCTTCTTGCCCTTGTTCTTCCTGGCCCCCCTTTGGCCATTTCTAAAAATTTACTATTTGAACACACAAATAGTTGGGAGTCTCTTCAACACTGGTGCTGAGATATTTATGGCAGGTTATTTAACCTCTCCAAGCCTTCATTTCCGCTTCTTTAGAATGGAGAAAACAACTTCAAATGGCTAACTAACAAGAGGGCTGCCTGCCTATGCTACTGTGGAGTTACTGCTTCAGCGCTGGGTCTACATACCTTATTCCAGAGCACTGCTCAGAAGACCAGCACATGGTACATGGAGGCTACTTACAGCAGACACTGTCTACACACAAAGTACAACGAATGTGGCCCTGGGCTAGGAAATAGCTCAGTATTTGTCTGGTGTGCACAGGTCCTGGTTTGGGTCTTCAGCATGCTGGTACTCACTTGCACTCTCAGCACACTTTTGAGTTCTAGGTCAACATGGTCTATATAGTGAGACACTACCTCAAAGTAAAAAAGTGGCTCTAAGCACAGCATGTTTGACAAACAGCTAGATATTGACTGTCTGGTAGTGTGATCACTGAGGCGCTTACTGGACAGGCTGAATCCAGTTAAGACTCTAGAATAGAAGAAATGGCTCCTGTGGGGCTTAGGATACTGATGACAGAATTTCAGAGCTGTCTTTAGAAATAGGGTGAGGATGGTGCTGGAAGATACTGCAGGTAGGAAAGAGGCACAAAGACAGCAAGGTAACCACTCCACAGTTAGGAAAAGTTGTTTCCATTTAATGCTAGACTTTCAAGGATTGAGATGCAAGCCTTTATGCAATTACATCCAATGTTAAAATTGGTAATACATAATTTACAAAGATTAACATCAAAACAATCATCTATTTAGATATGCTTTTCTGTAAAAAGGAAATATATTAGCAGCATTTATATTTTCCGCAATCACACAGCCTACAGACATGCAGACTAACTCTGGATCTATTTGCAGTGATGTAGTGCTTTGCCCCGCATTTCCAACACCAAAACCCACCTGGCAGCTGGGGGTTGTTTTTATTCTGTTATTATAAAATAACTGAAAAATAAAAAAGGCATTAATTTCTACACCAGTAAGAAAAACAAGTTTTTTGCACTTACCTAACATTTGATTGTCTAAAAAACATTTCAGTTTTTAATCTTTCAACAAAAGAAAGATAAAAATGACAGCGTAGTGTCTTTTGCTTCTGTTCTTGGCGTTTTACAAAGTTTTTTCTTTCTTATTTTAAAATTTTAGTGTTTAACACTATTAAAGGAAAACATTGAATTTAATCTCTTTCTTGTCATTTTCTTGCTTTTGACTAAAAGGAGACCCCCAAAGTGCCCTTAGTCCTCCCTCCCTCCCTCCCACCCACTCCCTGCAATGAGAAACAAAAGAAACCACTCCAATGGGCTTGGACATGCGCTCCCCAGCGCCACCATGAGCATCTTCTACCCAGGTCTCGTGGCAATGTACAATGCTTCTCTACAGTAAGAAAATACTCCAAACTATTTTCTTAATTTCTCTTTTTTTCTTTAATAAAATATTTTGCTTTTTCTCTGCTCAAGGGGATCTATGCCATCCCCCTCTTTCTCTCTCTCTTTTTTCCCTTAAGAATAACACAGAAAGGAGAAAAAGAAAATCAATGGAATGAAAGGTGGTCAAATGTTTCTACCTAAATGAGTCAGAGCGTCGTCATCATAAGGGGAAGGAAATGTACAGTTAGGACATCATTGGTCCAGTATCGGAAAAGAGTAATGAAGATGTGTTTACTAATGTATTGCTTACCAATCTCACAGCATACACACACGCACACACGCGAACCCACCCCCACACACACATATGCGCTCATTCGTACCCACACATATATATACACACACACACACACATATATATATACACACACGCGCACACACACACACACATATATATATTTATACACACACATAACTTGGCACATTTAAAAACCATCTTTTCTCTTATAAGAACATCTAAAATGTATATGCATATGTATGTCTGAGAAGATAAAGCAAAGCTTTTTGAATTTTACTAGTAAAGAGACAGTATGGTCTGGTAACTTCTGGTCAAGAGACTGGGTGAGAAGGTGACCCTGGCTATACCTCCTGATGATGAAGTCATTCAGAAAGGTGGAAGGGAAATGGACTCTTGTGAGGGATGGACACTGGAACTATACAGCTAAGAAAATAAGAGTAGTGTTTTCAGTCGGTAATCTACACTTAGAACAAACACTCCGATAGTGAACACTGCTCAACAGTTCTGTAGTGAGTTTTGTTAGGGGAAAAGTCTAGAGGTTTTATGTAGTTTTAAAAACTGTTGTTCTTTTTTTTTTGAAGTGAATCTTGTTGCACAGCAGACACACAGGAAGAGAAGCAGCATGTGTGCTGGCGGGGGCTTGGCTTTCTCAGTAGGAAAAAATATGTTCGGCAGGTTATGAAGGGTAAACCAAAAATAATTACAAATACTGCCCTTCTAACCCCACGGGGGCCTCTCCGCCTCCCTGATTCTATTGACTCTATTCTGGGAAATAGAGGTAGGGAGGATGGCAGCCGTCTAAGTGCTCTGAGCAGCTGATTCATGTTCTATTACTTTGACCTGGTTGGGCAAGAAGGAAGAAAGATCTTTCCTGTTAAAGGAACTTAAGAGAGGCCTCAGCTACTATATCTGTTTAGGTCTCTGATGTAGCTCTTAGAGCTAAGAGAATAAATGGGATAGGGCTGGGATCTGGACCCTTCCCTTTGGATTTTGAATTTACACCTGGTCATAGGAAGCAGCTTCTTAGTGCTTGCAGGATCAGAGGGCAACCCAAAAAAACCCAAGCTGTGAGGAGCATCAAGTGCTGTAAAGTACCAATAGCTTGTGGCTATTCCAAATGTGGTCCTCCTCTCTATTAACCCTTAGGTAAAGCCTAAAGAGAAGTACACTCAACCGTCTCAGACAAGCCTCTTTCCTTTCCTTTCCTTTCCTTTCCTTTCCTTTCCTTTCCTTTCCTTTCCTTTCCTTTCCTTTCCTTTCCTTTCCTTTCCTTCTTCCCTTCCCTTCCCTTTCCACTAGCTCTGAGTTTATAAGTACCATGTCAGATCTGTGACCCCACTGCCCTTGTCTGGACAGAACTTTTCTGCCCCAGTCCATGTTCAGAGAGCAAGAGACTGGACTTGATGGTGCTGCTGGATCCCAGATGCTCGAGGTTCTCATCCTTTTCAGAGTCACTTCCGAAAGCTGTTTTCTGGTATAAACAAAGTGCGCCTTCGCA
Organism: Mastomys coucha; assembly: GCF_008632895.1. Classification (NCBI taxonomy): domain Eukaryota; kingdom Metazoa; phylum Chordata; class Mammalia; order Rodentia; family Muridae; genus Mastomys; species Mastomys coucha. The sequence goes on along the minus strand of NW_022196898.1, from coordinate 37,951,173 downwards.
GTTTCCTGCCGGACCCTTCCTCCAGCAGGTAGGTCACATCAATGGCTGAAATCAGAACCAAGACAGCACATCAGGTATCACTCTTCAGCACCGCATTCTGTATTTGCACTCTAGAGAACCCAGGGGCTCATGGTCTAAAGCATTACGCCTGCTCCTAGCCCTAAGGGCTTGTTTTGAAGCTGTACCCTGGCTGGCCCCCAAAAAGAAAAGAAAAATGGTTCTCTAGGGTTCAAAAGACACCATCTGATCTTAGCATCACTCTGAAGACATGACTGAGCCAAGTTTATGAAAGAATGAAACCATTTTCTTTCCTTCCTTCCTTTCTTTTCCCTCTTTCTTTCTTTCTTTATTTCTTTCTTTCTTTCTTTCTTTCTTCCTTCCTTCCTTCCTTCCTTCCTTCCTTCCTTCCTTTCTGTCTCTGTCTAGCCCTGGCTGTCCTGGAACTCACTCTGTAGACCAGGCTCAGAAGTCCAGAAGTCCACCTGCCTCTGCTTCCCAAGTGCTGGGATTAAAAACATGCATCACCACTGCCGGGCCACAAAACCATTTTCTTAGAATATGTTCTATGCTGGTATAGTAATTAGATGCTGTTCTAAATCCAGACAAGACTCAGTGGTATAATATAGTCTCTAACGCGCGCGCGCATGCGTGCACACACACACACACTCACACACACACACCTTTTTACCTCTTTGTCATTTACCTCTCATTTATTTTCTAGCCTAATTATGAGCCCGAGTCTTACCATTTTTCCCAGGTATTTTCTCAAGGAGGTTGAGCAAGATCTGGTTGAGCCTTTCCCTCTGGTTGTGCCTTCGCTCCTCAGGTGTGCTGGCTAGCTGGGGCTCTTGACTACTCTCCTCTGGTTTCTTCTCAGCATCACTGACATCCCCAGTGACTCTTTCCTGGTCTGGCTCCTCAGGGCTGGGCATTTCACTGGCTGCTTGCTCTTGACTAGCCAGCACCTCTTCAATCAACGGCAAAGCATCATCTTCTTGTCCCAGGTCTTTTAGGGGTGGCTTTGAGCGTTCAGACTTCCAGGATGATCTGCCAAGAGGATGTGTGAGTTCAGGGCAAGGCCAAACAAGGCACTTGGAGGGTGGGAAAGTGAAACTGAGAAGCCTTACGATGGTCTGAGACCCTGGAGTCTGCTTATTAAGAGTCGGGCTTGAGTTACAAAATCTGAATGTTAGCACTAGAACAAACCATCACCTTTCTCTGAGATTTAACTTTTTCTTTTTATGTTTGTGCATGCTAGTGTTCTACCACTTAGAAGTTAATTTAATTTCAATTCGTAAAAATTCTTTTTGTTCTCAGAAATCTGAAGCAAAAATGGGATAAAACACTCCAGGCCTGGTAAAACTGCTTAGTTACCTCTGACTGCTTCAGGAACACGAGGAAACACAGCCTATGACATCTCCAGTCCAACTACAGTAATATCTGAGTAGGATTTTACTGTGCTTCCATCACTCTTCACATCTGTGTGAATGTGTGCATTCACGTGTGTATGTACATGAGTGTAGGTGCCCATGGAGGCCAGGAGAGCGTGTTGGATCCCCTGGAGTGGGATTTACAGGTGGCCATGAACAAATGGACATGGATGGGAACAGGGAACAGAATTCATGTCCTCTATAAGAAAAGCACAGGCTCTTAACCAATGAGTCATTTCTACAGTCCCAGCAGTGGTTATTTATGCTTTTAACTGAGATACAATAGAAAAGCTTTCGCGAGGAACATCCTTCTCATTTATAAAACAAGCAAAGACTATAAACTAACTGTTAAATGCAAACTGGGCAATACTGACTGTATCTCTTTTAACAGATGCATCATCATTTTACAGAGAACTCAGTTCATAAAGATATGTTCTGAGACCATCTGCAGTTCTGTTGCTAACCTTGTTGTCTTTCTCTTATCTCTGCAACCCCCTGTTCTTGCTAAGGATTTGTAATGGGACTACACATCTCCCACTTTAGTGATAGGCATTACACTGGGCTATCCTACAGAGAATAGCCAATCCCAGTAGTAGAGACCAATGAGGAGCTACTGGCTTTCTTGTTCTATTTTAGCTCCTGGCTAACCCCTTACAATCCTTACATTCTTCTAGGACTCACCGTCCTCCGTTCCTCTTGTAGTTGTCTGGGACATAATGAGGCTGCAGAAAAACAAGGGGTGGGGGGAGGAGAGGGAGGTAGACACATTAATGTTGGATCTGATTTGGGGTCACTAGGGTAAGGAAGGCAAATTGGGTGGTTGGATGGCCGGTCGGTTTGTCTGTCTGTCTATCATGGAATGCTGACGTCTTCCTTTTTTGCTTTGCTTTTTTTCTTTTTCTTTTTTTACCACCAGGAGAAAAATCACCTTTTCTGCCTTATGTCCCTATCAAAATGTTCTGGGTTGTTACACAGGCTCACAGCAGTTACAGGAAACATGGGATGGAACCTCTGTAAGCCAAACTAATGTTTTCCTTATTTTAAGCAGATAACCTCAGGAAATCTGCCATAGCAATAGAGAGCTGACTAAAACACTCTCTCTATAAAAGGACACATAAGGATGAGGAGCCTGTCAGCTGGGTTTCATTACAAGACAGAAATGATAATGACCAAAATCCTATGGAACAATGAATGAAAGTCATTGGTCTGTATTCTCAACAACTAGAAAAAAATACCCAGGGAGGAGGCGAGAATGAAAAAAACGTGAACATAAGCAAGTATTCTACCATGAAGCTACTTTTCAGATTCATTTAATGATCTTGTCTTATATTTAAATTCATTCATTCATTCATCACATTATGTTTGGGTGTACAAGCACCACAGCTAACATGTGAAGGGTTCTTTCCTTCTACGTGGGCTGTGGGGTCAAACTCAGGTATTCATGCTCTGAGGCAAATGCCTTTATCCACTGAGTCATGTCTTTTTTTTTATTTTTTTTAAAGATTTATTTATTTATTTTATGTATATGAGTACACTGTAGCTGTACAGATGGTTGTGAGCCTTCATCTGGTTGTTGGGAATTGAATTTAGGACCTCTGCTTGCTCCGGTCCACCCCACCCACTCTAGTCGGCCTAGCTTGCTTTGGCCCAAAGATTATTTTATTATAAATACACTGTAGCTGTCTTCAGATGCACCAGAAGAGGGCATTAGATCACATTACGGGTGGTTGTGAGCCACCATGTGGTTGCTGGGATTTGAACTCAGGACCTTTGGAAGTCTAATCAGTGTTCTTATCGCTGAGCCATCTCACTAGCCCCACTGAGCCATGTCTTATGCATGACCTGTTTTAAAACACTATGTAGCCCTAGCTGGCCTAGAACTTGCTATACAGGCCATGCTGGCCTCAAAAAAAATATCTGCTTCTGCATCTGCAGGAAGGGATGGGATTAATGGTGTCTGTCTTCACATCCAGCCATGTCTTGTATTTTTGATTTAGACATAAGAAAAACAAAGCATCAAAGAGTTTTTAAGAGTTAAGATTGGCGTTCAAGGAAAGCCTAGGTTACATGGTGGTTGTGAGCCAAACCTGCACTATAGTAAGACCTTGTCTCAGAAACATAAAGATTACTTTTAGAGTAACTATCCTTTGTAAGCATGTATTGAGACAGGGTCTCACTATATAGCCTTAACTGGCCTAGAACCTGCTATGTAGACCATGCTGGATTCAGTTCCTAAAGATCTACCTGCCTCTGCATCCCAAGTGCACTACCACACTGGTTTCTACATGCTTCTTACAATTATGAATATGAAGAAAGGTCGGTGTAGAGGTACCAGGAGAATACTCCACAGACTCATTACACAAGCAAGAGGACCAGGGTTCAAATCACCAGTACTCACAGAACAAAGCAGGGTATGTCCAGTGCTGGGGGTAGGGTTACTGGAGTTTGCTGGCTATTAGTATCAGGTATAGTGAGAGCCTGTCTCAAGGGCTTATGGTGGAGAGCAGAACAGGCAAGCCAGTCTCCTCTGGCTTTCTTACCTGGGCTTGTAGACATGTACACACTCTATACATACTATTTTTTTTTTTTTTAAAAAGGAAAAAACAGAGGGGCAGTGGTGGCACATGCATTTAGTCCCAGCACTTGGGAGGCAGAGGCAGGAGGATCTCTGAGTTTGAGGCCAGCCTGGTCTACAGAGTGAGTTCCAGGATAGCCAGGGCTACACAGAGAAACCCTGTCTTGCAAAAAACAAAAAAACAAAACCAACGAAAAAACAAAACAAAACAAAACAAAAAAACAAAAAAAAGGAAAAAATAGTGATGCCTCAAGTATGATGCATTTAATTACAGCACTTAGGGGGTAGAGGCAAGAGAATTGAAAATTCAAGATCAGCTGAACCAAGTGGTAACACCCTGTCTCAGAAGAAAACCAAAGGTAACTTACTGAGAAGTCTCTTTTGGGAGTGAGCTTCTTGGGGAAATGATCAAAGGCATAGGGTTTGGTGCAGACAGGATAGCGATTCCGATGGATCTTGTAAAAAAGGTGTGCTGACTTGTCAAGCCGATAGTCACAGATATACACATCTTGTTCCTTTATTCCTTTGGGTCTCCCTGTAAATTCAAACACTGTTAAAGAAGCTGACTTCCCAGGCCAGAGAACTGGCTCAGCTGCTAAGAGTACATGCTGCCTTACAGAGGACCGCAGTTTGGTTCCCAGCACCAGGTGAGAGGACGCAGAGGTGTCTGTAACTCCAGCCACAGGGAATATGACACTCTCCCCCTTTGGCTCCCAAACACACCAGTATTCATACACAAATAGCTACACTTAGCCACATTATTAAAGACAAAATAGATCCAGGACCAAGAATGGTGGTGCTTTAATTTTAGGAGGCAGGAAGATCTTTAATTTCAAGATCAAAGAGGCCTGTTCTACATAGAGAAGCCCTGTCTCTCAAAAGAAAAAAAAAAAGAAAAAAAAAAAAAAGCAAACTACTACAAAAAGATCTGAAACAAGGATAAGTGATCGGATTTTCCTTTGTTCCCAAAATTCAACCCAGTGGAAAAGATCTATCTCAGAAAGAAATGACAGAACCATCGGAGGAGACACTGTAGTGATTAGCATTCTGTGGTTGTAAAGAAGATAGTAGAATTTAAAGTACTGGTATCCAAAGGAGTTGGAGCATAGCGACTGTAAAGACCCCAGAAACTAGACTGAATGTGGCAAGGGTTTCTGAGCAAACTCTGAGGGACAGAACAGATCATGGGGGAAGTTATGAGATAGAGCTTACTGCAAAGTGAATACTTCTTTTTAAATTGGAGAGCTGTAAGCAGTTTGTCAGTATGGAACAGAGTATTTATTACTGTAATAAAAGTTTTTGCTATATACTGAAATAAAGATACAGACAGCAGCCGGGTGTGGTGGCGCACACCTTTAATCCCAGCACTTGGGAGGCAGAGGCAGGCTGATTTCTGAGTTCGAGGCCAGCCTGGTCTACAGAGTGAGTTCCAGGACAGCCAGGGCTACACAGAGAAACCCTGTCTCGAAAAAACAGACAAACAAAAAAAGCTACAGATAGCTAAACTCTGGCTAATCATGGCAACAAACACAGTTCAAGCTGGCTATAAATTAGAGCTTCTGTAGATTACTTGATCTTCGTAAAATTCAGAAAAACCTGGTTTCAAATTAAGGAAACGTATGCTTGGCCAAGTATTTAGGCAGTAATGTGATGGAGCTGGATTTTAAAATTCTGGGCTTGAATGTTGGCCTGCTGACCTGAGTTCAATCCCCTAAGCTTACATGAAGAGAAAAGGTGGCGGTGGTATTGTGAGTACATAAGTACTGTAAAAGGGATTCTAATCCTTGTGTTTACACATTAAAATACGTTTACTAGCTGGCTATGGTGCTGCACAAGAAACCTTAATCTCAGCACTACAGAGTCAGAGGTAGCTAGATCTGACTCGAGTTCAAGGTCAGCCTAGTCTACATAGTCAATTCCATAGTAAGATCCTGTTGCAAAATGAATAAATAAGTAAAATATACTGTGGTTTATTAAAAAGAGGGGACAGGGATGGTGGCACACCCTTTAATCCTAGCACTTGGGAGTCCGAGGCAGGTAGGTATCTGAGTTGAGGCCAGCCTGGTCTATAAAGAGTTCCAAAATAGCCAGGGCTACAGAGAGAAATTCTAACTTGAAAATCCAAAAGAGTGGTTCTCTCTGATATTTCATAGCTAGTGTTAGTATTAGAGAATCCTTTTCTCAATATTTTTAGATTTATCTTTTTTAATGTCTAAGAATGTTTTGTCTACATATATGTAAGTGTACCATGTATATGCCTGGTACTCAAGTGAAGCCAGCAGCAAGCTTTGGATTCCCTACAACTGGCGTTACGGATGGTTCTGAGCTGCCAGATGCAAGAGCAGCAAGTGCTCTTAAACGCTGAGCCATCTCTCCAGTCCTAAGGATCACCTCATAACAAGCCTTCATCATCTATTTACCTTTACAGTATGTATAGAGGTCCAGCACACAGCAGGTCCCAACTACAGCCTCCAAAGGAATGATCTCATAGAGCGGCACCCGGAACAGCTCATTGTGATAGAACCGACGAGATGGGGAGTGATGAGTCTCATGGGGACGGAAATAATGGTGACCAAAGGCAAACCGTTCTTCTCTTTAAAAAAAAAAAAGGAAAATGAGGAAGTCGAGGTTAAGTCTTCCAGCAAGGCCTCAGTGCGCGTGCTCTGCTGGGAGGAGAAGAATCAGCACTTACTTTTCATTCTTCCAAAGCTTCTCGATTCTAAAGATGTCAAGTTTATCTCGATTAATGTGAGATAATAGTCTATAGGACTGACGGACTGGGTGGCCATCAGGTGTGCGCCGACTGTCCCTCATCAGGTATACACAATCACCTAGAAAGGTACAGAACAAAGGAGAATATTAATGCTGACCTCTGGATGGATTCTATAAGGAATCCCTCTATCTAATCAAGGCTCTAAATCAATGAGGGGGGTAGGCAGACAGTTCAGAAATTAAAAGAGCAAGAACCTAGGTTCAATCTCTAGTATTACAAAAGAAATCAAGAACAAGTAAAACCAGCATTGTGACAACTATTTTCAACTCTACACTAAAAATTATAAATGATCTTTTTATTTTTTGTACTTCCTGTATCTTTTTACTAAGTTTATTAGTATTTTTTTATTTTGCCTTTGAGACAGGTCTTACTATGTAGCTATGGCTGTTCTGGAACTCCCTAAGTAGACCAGGCTAGCCTCAAATTCAGAGATCTACCTCTCTCTGCCTCAAGATGGGATTAGATATTGTGCCACTATACCTGGCCAACTAGGTTTAAAATTATTATAAGGACTTTGGATACAGTTCAGTTCTCGGTTACTCGACTAGAATGCTTGAAGCTTTGGGTCAATAAGCAGCACAGCAAACAAAAAGCAAGTAGACAGAAAACTAGTATAAGCTAGGTAGAGTAGCTAGTACCTCTCATTCTAGAACTTGGGAGGTTAGGGCAGGAGGACACCTAGGACTTTGATGCTTGGCTTCCATTACTGAAGAGCTACTGACAGTGGTTGCTAGAGAAGTGGGGGTAGAGAGTCATAGTCCTCAGGGATACAGTCTATACTAACCTTCCCTTTCTGAAGTAAACGATACATCCTTCCACACAAGCCCAGGCAGGCAACCCTAATGAAATTCTGCGCACACACACACACACACACACACACACACACACACACACACACACACACACACACTCTTTTACTTACCCTGACGAAGCAGCAAGTCATCTCGGAGTAAACAGATGAAGTAGACACAGCCGGGCTGGGCATAGTGGGGCCTAGGGATCATGGGTACCTCCTGATAAGAGCAGAAAGTCAATGGAGAAAATATTACATTTGGCCCAATGTTCTCAATTTAAGAGAGGAAAAGAATTAAAACTTTTTAAAATTTCCCATCCAATACTTTAAAAAGTAATTTTATTAATACACCATATAAAGGAAGGAAACAGCTAGTCCTTAAATCCAGAGAAATTAAAGTAGATGACAAGCCTGACAGGTCCAGTATCTGAAATGATATTCTATGATGCATTAGTGCTGAGACTGCTGTGAAATCTCAGCAGCATCTGAAAATGTGTACAATGGGGACTTCTCATGACAATTTTGTCTGGAGCCCACTTAAAGGTATTTACTGTTCAAGGCTAGGGAAGCCAAACATTTTAAACTGCATCCCTCACAACAAATTTTCCAGCTCAATATGACAAGCACTATGGTTAAAAAATGCTGTCTAAACTGGGTAGTGGTGGCGCACACCTTTAATCCCAGCATTTGGGACGTAGAGGCAGGCGGATTTCTGAGTTCAAGGCCAGCCTAGTCTACAGAGTGAGTTCCAGGACAGCCAGGTCTACACAGAGAAACCCTGTCTCGAA
>NW_022196898.1:37915372-37942804 GCF_008632895.1 Mastomys coucha | reverse complement strand
AAAAAGAAAAAAAAAAAAAAAGAAAAGAAAAGAAAAAAAGAAAAAAAGAAAAAAGGAAATGCTGTCTTAAAACAGGTTTCTGAGTTGACAGTGAGTTTCAGGACAGCCACAGCTACATAGCGTAACTCTGTCTTGAAAAACCAAAAAAAAGAAAAGACAAGCTGCCTAAATCCTTCTGTTTATGGGGGTGACTTAGTCAAGATCATACATACACATGTACTGTGTCTGGACATGCATGTGTGTGAGGGCACTTGCTTGGCATGGCACATGTGTGGAGTCAGAGGACAATATGCAGGAAGCAGTTCTATCTACCTTGTGGACCCTGGGACTGGGCTCAGGTTGAGAGGCTTAGCAGCCAGAGCTTTGAACCATGGAGCCAACCTGGCAGCCTAAGACCATCTATACAAATACAGCAGTACCAAGGTAAGAACCACCCAACTTGGTCAAGTTACTGACTCTTACTTCAGTAAGTAAGACTGAGGGCAAGGGCTGTTTTCAACAAAATACTACCTGATAGAAATGACACTTGGAACTTTACCCCTGAGAGGTTAAGGAAAGAAGATGGTGAATTTGGAGCTAGTCTGGGCTACACAGTGAGCTCGTACCTCAAAAACAGAACAAAACAAAATGAATCTTAAGTTTTATATAGTAACCACCTCCACCTTCTACCCCCTCCCTCCAGATGGTTTCTCTGTGTAGCATGCCCTGCTGTCTTACAAGTGGCTCTGAAGACCAGGCTAGCCTTCAACTCAGGGATCAGCCTGCCTGCCTATAGAGTGCTGAGATTAAAGGTGTGCACCACCACTGCCTGGCTTTATACAGTACTATTTCTTTCATAGATCCTAAGTACTTTATTTCCTAACTATGGCTCAGCTTACCCTGTCCACAGGCCGAGGGTCACACTGCTCACAAAGGTAGTGCTCCACATCTGTGTTCACACCCATGCAGTCGCAGTGCTGCCACACCTATAAAACAGGCACACTTGACAAGGCACTTATACTTAGACAAGTCCTGAGAAATAATAATGGTGATAAAAGTAAAGCAGCAGACAGGGCAAGGTAAAAGAGGAATTATGCCAGAATGTTATGACTGAATTAGAAATAAATGAGAAAAATAAGAGGAAAACACAATGTGTGAATACAATTATACAAATCAAATTTAATATATAGATCTATACAAATAAACTGAGAGGTGAGGAGAGAAAATGAAGATGAATATCCTACCAAACCATCACTTGCTATGTAACATTATTTATGCTGCAGCTACTGTGAATGTCTGTATTCTCCTAAAGAATTCCCACTTTGGTTTCCTTGACGGTATCCTCTCAATAACCGGATGTACTATTCATAGCTCCATGAACACATTAAAGCAGTGTACAGGAACGGAGGACACTACAAACTGAGTCTAGGCCCAGGGTCTTGCAGTAGGAGCCCTCTGAGAACAAACTCATTACATACACTGGAACCTGCCTGCTTCCATGCTTCACACTGTGTGACTTCATGCTTTCAGGGAAAGCACTAGGTCAAATGGTACCTTTCTATGTGCAGCTTTTGTGAGAAACGTACAGTTAAAATGAGCAGAAAGAAGAGGAAAGGAAGACGTAAATGAAAGATAAAAAGGAGAAAGACAGTATGATGAACAGTAGAGGATAAACAAAAGCTGGGCAAAGAACTCACCGGCCAGCCAGAACTCACCATGCACTTGTCACACTGGATCATAAGGCCTTCATCCTTGTAGAGGCCACAAATGCAGCGGATAACATCATCATCCTTCTCATGCCCATTCTCCTTCTCAGAGACGGAGGTCTCACTGCTGTCTGCCTCACTGGCTGTTTCTCCCACAATCTCATCAATCTGAGCCGAGGCTTCATGCCGGGCACTGTAATAGGCCTTTCTTAAGCGGCAAACATCTCTGCCAATTGGGGATTTACGCCCATAGTACTTCTGAAGAAAACAAAAGAAAGAAATCATTTTTGCTTTTCTCCTTTTGGTTTAAAAATAAACCTACAGAGGCAGCATGACTTCCTTCATTATTCCATTTTGGTAAACAAATTGAACTATAATGAATTAAAATTAGAATGTAGATGTTTCATTTTTTTTCTATTGCTTTGTTATTGAATTTCTGTCAAGAGCCTTACTATCCCTTAAGATCAAATATACAGTGATCATTAAATTTTAATTAATGTTGCAAGCATAACATACTGTAGAAATTTTCCATTTACCTTTGTCTTGCAAATGCTTGGAGCACATAGTAAATGTCTGTGGAAGCTGGGTTAATAGAAAGCCTGGTTAATTCAAGATTGCTACTTACTCTCTTACTTCTTTAAGACCCTTTCTTATTTTGTCTTTCAGCCCCTCTTTACACCAGAGAATTTTCTTTTCTAGTCACTACACAGTAATACTCTAGGCTTGTTTTTGGAGGCAGGGTCTTCTTATACAGTCTGGTATGGGCTCAAACTTGACCTCACCTTCTTGTTTCAGGCTTTCAAGTGATTACAAGAGTGAGCCACCAAGCTTGGCTTCATATATACTTATTTTCATGAACAAAGCAATGCCAGATATACAATATATTGGTAAAGTATTTATATAATATAAAACTTCAGGGCAAAATTAGGGTTTTTAAAGGATTACATTTTCTTTGAGAAATGACTCAATCATCTATGGCAGAATTTTCTGTGTTGGTGCGTGTGCTGAGATTAAAGATGTGTGACTCTACATCTGGCCTTACCTGGTAATTTCATAAATGTTTTGAGATAACTTAGGTCCTCATGCTTATACAATATGACTATTTTTACTGACTGAGCTAATTTTTGATTAAAAAATTATTATTGGCATGAGGGCACATACATGCCATGGCATGCATACAAAGGTCAGATAATGGCTTAGCAGAGTAAATTCTCTTCTTCCAACATTATACCATGAGCTCTGGGAATACATTCAGGTTGCTAGAATTGACTTTTACCTGAAGAACTATCATGCTGAATGAGAAACCACCTGCCACCTCTGTCTAAGACAGGGGCTCACAGTAAGGAACTCTATGTAGATCGGGCTACCTTTGAACTCATAAGAGAACTATATCTGCCTCCCAAGTGCTGAAATTAAAGTTATATACCACTATACTTGGCCAGAATATTTTTAATAAATAGAATTTTATGTTACTTAGCAAAATGCAATACATACTCTTAAGAGTACTTAATGAAAATAAAATGTCTTGGGTCTGGAGTAACTAAGAGTACTAAGTGCTCTTGCACAGAAGGTTCAGTTCCGAGCTCCACATGGTGGCTCACAACCACCTCTAGCTCCAGTTCCAGGGGATCTGACACTTTCTTTTGACATTGTACACATGTGGTACGATTACATACACTGAATAAAAAAATAATTACTGTCAGGCTGATGAGGTGGCTCAGCAAGTAAATATACTTGCTGCCAATTCTGACAACCTGAGTTTGATCCTAGGGACCCACATGCCAGGAGGACAGAACTTATGCCTTTACATGCATGTTGTGACATGTATATATACATACAACATAGCTGGGGATTAGTTCTAATTTAGCTTTGAATTAATCTGGCCCCCAAAATTGAGAAACTGAGTGTCCAAACACTGAAGGTCCTAGTCCCCAATTGGTTTTTGATCAATCAATAAAGAGCCAATGACCAGGCAAGTAGACTGAGGTGGGACCTGTGGGTTAGGAACTACAAATGAGGAAGACCAATTGCTGTGACTTGGGGGAGAAGGATGAGCTGCAGGAGCTGCAGGAGCGGCAGCCAACCAGCCATGTAAGAATTCCAGTAAATAGCCACTGGCCACTTCAGTGATTAGGCCTAAGGTAGCAGGGGAAGGTTTAGGAGTCTCAAGAATATAGGAGGGGAGCGTTGCATTTGCTGGCAGAAGGTTTAGGAGTGCCCAGCCTTTGAGCTAGTCACAGCAAGTCGAAATCTGACTGATATGTATGTGTGTGTGTGTGTGTGTGTGTGTGTGTGTGTGTGAGAGAGAGAGAGAGAGAGAGAGAGAGAGAGAGAGAGAGAGAGAGAGAGTTTCATTCTCTCTGGCAGGTGGCTGGGAGTGTAACCCGCTGGGAGCACAAAGTGGTGTAGCTAAACTCACCACTACACAATGTACACAATTAAACCAAGTAAACAAATGTAGTAATGAAAAGAAAATTACTGCCGGGCAGTGGTGGCGCACATCTTTAATCCCAGCACTTGGGAGGCAGAGGCAGGTGGATTTCTGAGTTCGAGGCCAGCCTGGTCTACAGAGTGAGTTCCAGGACAGCAGGACTATACAGAGAAACTCTGTCTCGAAAAAACCAAACACCCCCCCCCCCAAAAAAAAAAAAAAAAAAAAAAAAAAAAAAAAAAAAAACCCAAAAAAAATTACTGCCTTTCCCAGGAGTAAATAAACTTAAAATAGTTCTTATCAGACCAAACTTCTTAAATTTGTACATTAAGTGAGTAAATACCTCAGCATTCCGAAAGACCTTAAGCATGTCGGCATCAAAAGCTTCTACTGTTTTGTAATACCCAATGAGAATCTGCTTTTCTATGGTGCTGAGATCCAGGGGGTCAGAGATCTTCTCATAATACTCAGCGTTTCTGGAACACAAAGCAAGCTAATAAATCGGTGCACTGACTTCTTTTCTGAGCTCTACAAGGCTGTCAGAAAAGTACACGTACTTTTTCTTTGGGGGAAGATTCAAAAGTGGAGCTGCAAGAGCTTGTTGAGAAGAATCTGCAGAAGAACACAAGGTTTAGTACACGTTTAAAAGACAAGAGTGAGCATTAGTCTCAATCAATCAGTCTCTCTCCCTCTCTCCCTCCTTCTTTCTCTCTCACTCTCTGTCTCTGTCTCTCTTACTTGAGATGGAGGTCTTGTTTTGTTGTTTAGACTGGTCTAGAACTCATGGGTGAAAAGAGTAGCTGGAATTACAACCACCTACCAGCATAGCTGGCTTATATTATTTTATTAAACTTTTATTTTTCTTGGCTAACTGTGATAGTCCATGCTTGTAATCCCAGCATTCCAGAGGCTGACGATGTCGAGTTTGGCTGGCTTACACTGTTTCAAAGAAGAAAAAAGAAAAAGACTTTTTTTTTTTTAAAAATCCTTTTTAAAAGAGGTGCTGGGGGTAGAACTGGGAGCCCTGTATAACTGAGAGTCCTGTACATGCAGCGGGAGGCGCCAGCCTATGAACATCCTCTCTTTTCTTTGTGGAGATAATATTTTTATGTGAATGAGTGTTTGCCTACTTTCATGTCCATACTCCACATGTGTGCAGTGCTCCACATGTGTGGAGCCATGTAGGTCCTGGGAATTGAACTTGAGTCTTGTCAAAGACTAGCCAGTGCTCTTAACCACTGAGTCATCTCTCTGGCAGAACACTGTCCTTTAAAAAAATATTTTATTGTTTTATGTGTATGGGTATTTTAGCTGTTTGTACATCTGTGTACCACATGTGTGCACGGTGCCTCTAGAGACCAGAGAGAGGACCGGGTACCTGGAACTGAATTACTGGCAGCTGCGAGTCATCATGCAGGCTAGGGATTCAACCTATATTCTCTATAGGAGCAGATAGTACTCTTAATAATACTAAGCCATTGTTCCAGATGCTAAAGATCTTTGAACTAAAACTAGAAAACTCCACATTGAAACTTGGAGGGGGAAAAAAAAACTACTCTGAGACTTGACAGTCAAAAACATCTCCCCTCCCCAAGAACAAGCAATAATTTAAAAATTGAGGGTTATGATGGATATATAGTGCATATTTAAAATATAACTAATAATTATAAATATAATTATATAAAATATTATATTATAACTAATAATAGTAAATAAAAATAATTTCTCATGAAGAATGTAAGCTGTGACTATTGAAACAGCTAGGCTATTTAGGAAAAACTCTTGCTTCTGTTCATCTGCTTGCTAGTTTCAAAGGACTATGCAAGCAAAGAGAATTTGAGTTTCGCAATCTTGTACTAATCCTGTGTCAGCGTAACAAGTATTTTTATTTTAGATGTATTGGTGTTTTGCTTGCATATTTATCTGTGTGGGGGTGTCAGATCTCCTGGAAATGGAATTACAGGCAGTTGTGAGCTGCTTTGTGGGTGCTGGGAATTGAACCTGGGACCATCTCTCCAGTACATCTTTTTTATTTTAAATATTTATTTGTTTTGATGGGCATGAATGTGCACCACCTGTGTGCACTGGGATGATCTTTTTACAACAAAAAGATTACCATATCCAAATATAGCTTTCAGCCTCTCATAATTGTTTGTAATTGATATTCCTGTTAGTGTAGATTTGACTGAATTCCAAATAAGAAATAATTTAGCAAATCTTTTCTAGAATTTATTTTTTCATTTAGTTATGTTGATACACACAGCATTCAGTGAGGGACTCTTTCTCAATTACTATCTCATTTCTCATCTCTTCCATCGCAGGCAAAACCTCCTCCACACATAAAACAAAACAATTAACTTAAAAATAACTTAGAGACAAATGTTGAATTCTCTCATCTAACAACAACAAAAATTAGACCCAATTCATCTCCTAAATTTATATTCCCCAAATATTGCTTGTTCTTAGGTCTAGGGTTCTCAAGAGGGAAGAGTGACATGCATACCTTTGTAGGAGATGATGCCATCACAGATTTCTTTGAAGATCTGTGCTAGGCGTGCTGCCCGAGCCACTTCCAGGTTTTCCTCTGCAGCTGCCAAGCGTCTTGTTCGAACAGATCTAGCTGTCTGTAGGGCAGAGAACTGGGTCATGAAGACATCTGCAAGGAGAAGGTAGAGAGCAATTTTAGGAAATGAAGAATTTGATATATATACTTTTTTTCTCTAGGTGACTCCTGCAAATTTTTTTCTTTCTCCTTGAGGATATTAAGTAAAATTAGTGGGCAGATAGTTGTTTCTCTTCCCCGAGAGAAAAATCAGAAAATACTCATGTTTCTGTAGTGGTGAATGCTACATAGTGCAATAGCTGCAGGTGTGCAGTTCAAAGTGAGCCTGACCCACCTTGCCCCTCCTTGGGTAATTCACTGTTTTTTGTTTTTTCTTTAAAAAAAATCACTCAGCAGTTAAGAGTATGTACTGCTCTTTGTGAGGACCTGACTTTCCCATATCAGGTACCTCACAACCTCCTCTAGGTCCAGCTTCATGGTATGTGATGTCTTTCTTTAGACTTACACACTTAAATGTAAACATCTGTAGATGAGCTCACAAGTGACTAAGTGAGTCTAGGCTACAGGCAGAACTCTTTCTCATGTTCTTGCAGTGCAGCTAAATATAGTGTCAAAACAAATGTGAGCAGGAACATGGCTAACAGGAGAGAGGTGGGGAGATGGGAGAAGGAGGGAGGGAGGGAAGGAGGGAGAGGGTGAGAAAGAGTGTTTATTTAAGGACAGGCGGTATGCCTAGCACTATATAGCTTGATTGTGTTATTCAGATGTGCTTACTTCTGCATCAGCTTTCTTTTTTTTCTTTTTTAAAGATTTATTTAAATCTTATTATTTTATTTATTGATTGATTGATTAATTTATTATAAATAAGTACACTGTGGCTGTCTTCAGACACACCAGAAGAAGAGGGCATCAGATCTCATTAGAGACAGTTGTGAGCCACCATGTGGTTGCTGGGATTTGATCTCAGGACCTCTGGAAGAGCAGTCAGTGCTCTTAACTGCTGAGCCATCTCTCCAGCCCTGCTTCAGCTTTCTGAATACTAGGATTATAAGAATGTGTACCACATGAGGCTCAAATAATGCTTTTTATGTTCATCTATTTAGTGTGGAAGCAAGCAATCATAGGGAATTGGTTAGTAATTTGGAACTCCTTTTGTTGGGCACACACAGTCTTCTTCTAACAAGCGGTAGCCTGAGACACTTAAGTGATCATATTATTCTTGTACACCACTCTCTGAATAACTCACCTAGCACCTTGTAAGACAGGACCCCTACTGGCACAGAGCTGCATAAACACCTACTCTTTGAACAATGGAATAAGTTTGTCCTTCAATTAAAAAATATCAAACTTAGATTTTTGTTGTTGTTGTTGTTGTTGTTTTTCAAGACAGGGTTTCTCTGTGTAGCCCTGGCTGTCTTGGAACTCATGTAGCCCAAGCTGGCCTCAAACTCAGAAATCTGTGCTAGTATCACAGGCAGGCATTACCACAGTCTGCACTAACACCTCATTTGGAAAGGATCCATGGTCCAGGTTTAGTTATGACTTTAATCTGAACACTTCTGAGACAGAGGCAGGTGGATGGCTGTGAGTTCACGGCTAGACTGGTCTACACACCTAATTCCCATGACAGCCAGGGCTAAACAAAGAATTCCTGTCTCAAATAACAAAACAAAGTAAGACAAAACAACAACAGGCTGTTCTATATAGTGAGTGCCAGAGTTACACAGTGAGACCCAGCTTCAAACACACAGACACACACATACACACAGACACCCTCTCCTCCCAAGTATCTCACTTGTTTTGGATACCAGCTTAAATAATGAAAGATGTTTCTAATAGTCAATTAAAAAGGAAACCAGATGCTTCTATATAAATAGAACCTATTTGAATATGGGAGAAAAGTATTTGAATTTATAGTTATGTTTTTTTTCTTCCCCATAATGCATTTGGCATCATTGGTCTGGTCCACATAAATAAAAGGAGTCTTAGAATGAACTGTTTAGTTCTCTAGTCTTCACATGTGTGTGCCACAAGTACCCTGACACTTGCACACACATTAAAAAAAAAAACAGGGGAGCTACAAGAGGATATCATCATGTAGTCTTTCTAGCCAGGCCATGGTGCTGAAAGACTTTAATCCCAGCACTTGTGAAACAGAGGTAGGTAGGCATCTGTGCGTTTGAGGCCAGCCTCGTCTACAGTTCCTATCAGGGCTACACAGTGAAACCCTGTCTCATAAGACAAAACAACAAATATTAAGCCTCCCCATGCCTTACCAGACTTAATGTTCCCGTCATCCCTACAGATGCCATTCCACCTGGTGTACAATGATGCTGAGTGGATGTCACGGGTATGTTTTACTTCCTCCTGCTTCTGATGGATCTTTTCCCAGTTTCGGACCAAGAACACATGATGCTTTAGCACAAAGTTCCTGAAAAAAAAAAAGAGAACAGTATTCCTTACATAAGACTTTATTATGTGTCTACACTCCATAAACTGCTGTTAAGAGATGTAGGTAGGCCAGGTGGTGGCGGCGTCTACACTCCATAAACTGCTGTTAAGAGATGTAGGTAGGCCAGGTGGTGGCGGCACACACCTTTAATCCCAGCACTTGGGAGGCAGAGGCAGGCGGATTTCTGAGTTCGAGGCCAGCCTGGTCTACAGGCTGAGTTCCAGGACGGCCAGGGCTACACAGAGAAACCCTGTCTCAAAAAAGAAAAAAAAAAAAAAAAAAAAAAAAAAAAAAAAAAAAAAAGAGAGAGAGAGAGAGAGAGAGATGTAAGCTCAACAGTGAATAGGGTAGACAGGGCAGCTCTGGGTACCAGCAGCTCACAGGCATCCCAGCAGTCAGGAGGCTGACAATGAAGGTTCAGATGTAAAAGCCTGCCTGGGCTACAGAGTGAGACTTGTAAAAGGCCAAACACCATTTTCCTATTTTATCTATAAACATCTGGCAAGAAGAGCCAAGATTCATGGAATGTTTGTACAAATCTTGTTCTGTTTAGGGTCTTGGACTCACTGTTGTAGTCTATGCTGGATTCAAATCTTGTAATGTTCCAGTTTAAGGCTCCCAAGTCCTGAGAATATACAAGTATACTAGAACATCCAGCTTTTGTACAAACTGTGTGGGTTTGTTTTAAAAAATATTCATTTACTCATAAACTTTATACCTCTGACTGACCATGGGACTTTCTATTTATACCAGGCGGGTCTGGAAATCACAGATATCTGCTAGTCTCTGCCTCCGAAGTGCCAGGATCTATTTTTATTTATTTTTTTGAATGTTTTGCTGGCATGTTCATATGTGTAACATATATAAGCAGTGCTCATAGAGGTGAGAAGAGGGCCTCGGAAATTCTGGAACTAAGTAAAGACAATTGTGAGTTATGGTGGGCATACTCTAACCACTGAACTATCTCTGCAGCCTCTCCAATGCTCTCATTGTTTTTTTGTTTGCTTGTCTGTTTTGTTTTTTTCGAGACAGAGTTTCTCTGTATAGGCCCGTCGGTCCTGGAACTCACTCTGTAGACCAGGCTGGCCTCGAACTCAGAAATCCACCTGCCTCTACCTCCCAAGTGCTGGGATTAAAGGCATGCATCACCACCGCCCGGCAAGTCTCACTGGTTTTTAATGAGGTATGTATATATATGTAACAGTGTGCTGTTGCTAAAAAACACCAGAGTTATTAGGTGCCCTAAAACAAACTGGGGTCCTGTGCAACAGTAGTACTCACTTTTAACTTTTGACACAGCTTTTCTGCTCATTTTAGATTTTCTTATATTTTTTTAAAAAGATTTATTTTTATGTGCACGTGTATAAGTGCCAAGGAAATCAGAAGAGGAAAATGAATACCCCAAAGAAAAAGTTATAGTTATCTGTGGATCCCCAGGCTATGAATTGCCCAATATGGGCACTAAGAACTAAACTAAAGTCTTCTGGAAAAGCAGCAAGTATTCTAAACCCCTAGTCATAGCTCCTGCCCTTTTAGCTCCTGTTAAATATTATTATTGTTATTGATTATTATTATTATTATTATTATTATTATTATTATTATTATTATTGTGTGCATGCTTACATTACATGTGTGTAGGTAGCATATGGACCACAGCAAGCATTTGGAGGTTAGAGGATAGCTTTGTGGAATCAGTTCTCTCCCTACGTGCCTTTATAAGGGTTCTGGGGAATCTAACTTAGGTCACCAGGCCTAATCCTTTATCTGCTGAGCCATTTCCACAGCCCTGACCTCGAGCTTTTATACTCCTGCTTATACCTCTCAAGTTCTAAGATGACAGGCCTGTGTCCCTAGGCACTTTTATGTGGTACTAGGGATCCAATTCAAGGCTTCTAACATGCTAGGCTAGCATTCTAGTACGTGAACCACACAAACAACAACAACAAAACCCCTTTTATTTATCATCATCACTGTCACCGTCATGTCTGGTAGAGGTGTGGAAGGTTAGTGTGTTATGGCATACAAATGAGACTCTCTTCTCTCCTTATATGATATGAGCCCCAAAGATCAAACTCAGGTCATCAGAAACTATTCTAACCCACTGAGATATCTGACTGGCTTTCTTGTTTCCTTTTGCTGGGGACAGTTCTTATCAGAATAGACAAGTGCTCTTAACTGCTGAGCAATCTCTCTAGCCTTAAGTTTGTTTGTTTCTTTCTTTTTGGGAGACGGTCAAAATTCAGACTGGCTTTGAACTCACAAAGATCTGCCTGCCTCTGCCTCCTGAATGCTGCCATTAAAGGTGAGCAGCCACATATGACTCAAGCCTACCTTTTATTTAATTTTTAAAATTTTATTTGTGTATGTACATGTGTGTGAGTGTATGCTATGTTTGTACAGGTAACTATGGTGACCAGAAAAGGCTGTCAGGTTCTGTGGAGCTGTAGTTATAAACAATTAAAACTCCAAAATTACAAACTAGAGATAGAAAAATGCTCTTCATTTTTTAATTTTTAATTCTGTTATGTGCATAAGGTTCTTTTGTTTGTTTGTTTTTAGCCTGTGCAGCACATGCATGCCTGGTCCAGGAGAGGGTGTCAGATGGCTGTGAGTGGCCATATGGATGCTGAGAACTGAACTTGGATCCTCTGAAAGAGCAGCCAGTGCTCTTAAACACTAAACCGCTCTAGCCCCAAGTCTAAGTTCTAGGAACTCACACACAGCTGCACTTTTGATCCTAGCACTTGGAGAAAGAGGCAGGTGGAACTCTGAGTTTAAGGTTAGCCTGATCTACAAAGCAAGTTGCCAGGGCTACACAGTGAGACCTTGTATAAAACAAAAAACAAAGCACATACACTTTTGACTATAGTTGGATAAAGACTCATGTAGAAAACAGTCCAAACTTCATGAAGTTCAGCAATATTTAAGTTAACAAGCAAATCACACAATTTAAAAAGAAGTCATTACTAAAAATCCATTTTACCTCTCTCTATTGGACATTGGCTTCATCTGTAACTGTGGAGTTAATCTAGTTGGGGTGTTGATGTTTTCACTGGGCTCTTCAGAGGGATGGCCTCTCTAAAAATTCATGTGGGGGAGAGCAAAGGGAGAAAAAGAAGACCCTGTTAGACATCACCTCTGAAATTATAAAGCCAGTGTTAAGACAAAAGTCTGTGGTGCCCCTTGTTCCAGTGTCTGAAGGGGACTAAGAGCAGCCTTTAGGAAGCCATGAGGTCATGTTTTATTTACCCTTTTCTTCAGCTTGTGCTTGGACTTCCGTTTCTCTTTCGACCGTGCAGACTTTCTATGTGTGCTTGAAGGCTGGCTGCCTTTATGGCTAGGGAGTCCATTCACCCGTTGACTTTTACCTCCAATGATTCCTCGACACTTCTCAAAACCACATTTACAAAGTTGCTGTAAAGAAAGAGGACTTTTTAACCTTGTACATTTCTCATTACAAGTTCAAAGAGGGTGCCTGAGCAGCTGGATCCCCAAAATTAAGCATGGATTAAGAAATTTTCTTTTCTTTTCTTTCTTTTTTTTTTCAAGACAGGGTTTCTCTGTGTAGCCCTGGCTGTCCTGGAACTCACTCTGTAGACCAGGCTAGCCTTGAATTCAGAAATCTGCCTGCCTCTGCCTCCCAAGTGCTGGGATTAAAGGCGTGCGCCACCACCGCCTGGCATGAATTAAGAAATTTAAATGTAAACATGAAAGTAATCAATTGAAGTCTATTCTGGTGGCTTACGTCTATAATCTCAGCACTTGGTAGATGAAGGCAGGAAGATCTAGAGTTCACCCTACAACAGAGGCTATCAGTGGGAAGCCTATCTCAAATAAACTAAAACGAAGGAAGAGGACTGGGAGAACAGTGAGGGAAGAACTGAACCTCCCTAACAGTGAAGTGATGATGCATGCCTATGACTTCAGCATTCTAGAGGCAAATCAGGATTCCCAAGGTTTCTGTTACAAATCAATCAGTCAACTGATCAAACCCATCAAAACCAATCAATATGAAACCATCCTGGTCTATATAGCAAGTTCTAGGCATGTCAGGGCTAGGCATGTCAGGGTTATATAGCAAGACCTTCTCTTGAAAACTGAAATCAAAAAAGGAAAAGACTAAACTTAAGTGCTGTGATACAAAAGGACAGGACTGAAGAACGACAGCAGAGTTCTGAGACAGTGAGACACACGTTTTAAAGAGGGAAAAGCAGACTTTCTCAGTGTGACTGGCTCTCAATGGCTCCCTATTCAAATTAAATCCCTACCTGTTTTTCTACATTGAAGGAATGAAAGTTGTAATCATAGGTGAGCTCTGTCCCAGCTGGCACATCCTTAAGTGCATACAGTCCAATACGGTACACTCCATTAACGGACCTATTTAGAAAATAAAGAACAGAATTAAAAGTTGGGACTTCTCATCACAAGATGAGGAAGATAACATGTATCTTATCATAGCATGCTAGGTGAACACCCCACCGTCACACTCCAGCCTTGCTTTTTCCTTTTATTTCCTGTCCTTTTTTAAGAGAGTCAACTGCCATCAAGCCTTTAATTCCAGCACTCAGGAGCAGAAAGGCAGACAGATCTGTGAGTTCTAGACCAACTTGGTCAACTAGCCAGGGCACTGTACAGAATCCCTGCCCCATTTCCCTTCCAAAGAGAAGTCTCACTATGCAGTCCTGGCTGAGCTCAAACAGAGAAACCTGTCAGTTTCTGTCTTAAGGACCACCCCAGCTTATTATTATTTGGCATGGTCTCATGTAGCAGCTTATGTTGACCTCAAACTCAAAGGGTAGCCAAGGATGATGCTGAACTTTTCTTTTCCTCAAAGATTTATTTATTTTATGTGTATGAGTACACTGTAGCTGTACAGATGGCCGTGATCCATCATGTGGCTGCTGGAAATTGAACTCAGGACCTCTGCTTGCTCTGGCCCCACTCGCTCCAGCTTAATACACTGTAGCTGTCTTCAGATGTACCAGAAGAGGGCATCAGATCTCATCATGCATGGTTGTGAGCCACCATATGGTTACTGGGATCCGAACTCAGGCCCTTCAGAAGAGCAGTCAGTGCTCTTACCTGCTGAGCCATCTCACCAGCTTTTTATTTTTGGTTTTCCATGACAGGGTTTCTCTGTATAGCCCTGGCTGTCCTGGACCTTACTCTGTAGATCAGGTTGGCCTTGAACTCAGAAATCTGCCTGCCTCCGCCTTCCAAGTGCTGAGATTAAAGGTGTAAACCACTATTGTCTGGCTGACCTTAAACTTTTGATCCTCCTGCCTCCACCTCCTGGGTACTAAGATGACTGGCCCATGTTACTACACAGGATTTATTTGGTACTGGTGACTGAACACAGCCAGGCTTCTGTACATGTTTTGCCAACCACCTGATAGCTGAGCTATAGTTCTAGTCCGCTGCCTTCAAAAGCAGCAAGTACTCTTAATGGTTAAGCCGTCTCCTCAGCTCTTGCCAACAGTTTTGTTGTTGTCATGTTTTGTTTATTTTTGAGATTAAGTCTCATTATATAGCTCCCGGATTGGCCTGCAATTTGCTATCCTTCTACCTTAGTTTCCTAAGTGCTCAACTTAAAATGTGTGCCACAACTGCCTTCTAAAAATTTTATCGATCTCTCTGTATGTTTATGTCTATGTGTGGCATGCAAACATCACAGCCTACATGTGATGGACAGAGGACAACTTGTGGAAGTCAGGTTTTTCTTTCACCCGGTGGGTCTCATGGAACACTTATCTACTGAGCCATGTTGCCTGGTCATGATATGTACACTTTTTGGATTTATTTATTATATGTAAGTACACCCCAGAAGAGGGCATCAGATCTCATTACAGATGGTTGTGAGCCGCCATGTGGTTGCTGGGAATTGAACTCAGGACCTACAGAAGAGCAGTCAGTGCTCTTAACCACTTTTTAACCACTGTTAAAATCCCAGCAACCACATGGTGGCTCACAACCATCTGTAATGAGATCTGATGCCCTCTTCTGGTGCATCTGAAGATAGCTATAGTGTACTTACATATAACAATAAACAAACAAACAAACAAATAAATCTTTAAGAAAAAAAAAGAGACTTGAATTTTCCTGCCCTTAGAGGAGTTGCAGCTGTGACTGTTGTGTCACATGTGCTTCAGTAGGCGTTAGAGAGGAAAGAGGTTATGTCTCTGCCTGTTCTGACCTGTGAACATCTGAATGATTAGTAGCCTACATTCCCAGAAAAGTGAGCCTGTGACCACTACCAGTCTGATGCCAGAGGGCCCAGACAGTGAGCTAGCCTGAGACAGCCACTACACCTGTGCCAGGCAGACCTGGAAGGGGTCCCAGGACAAGCAAGCTGGAGACTAGAAAAGCTCTGCCTGGTACCATAGGCCCCAGGTGTGAGTGAGCCCAAGACAGACTGGCACTTGGGTAGGCCAGGAGAGGAGTGGGTCTAAGATGAGATGAACCCCAGTCTTGTGCCATACTGGCCTGGGGGTACAGACCATGCTTGAGATGACCCTTTTCTGGTGCCATAATCCACAATTGAGCAGGGCCTAGAACTCCTGAGACCCCTCCTGACATGACCCCAGACACTCAAAAGAACCCAGATGTCACTAAGAGGAACAAGTGAGTGGTTGAGAAATGAAAGAAAAAGAGAAATAAGGATATGGTCACAACAAAGAGAGGCAGAACTGGACACTTATGGGTAGTGAGAAGCAGCCTTGTATGAATAGCCAGTGATCATCACCCGAGACCATGGTCAGGACCTGGCCTGTGCTACCACTGGAGACCACATCTGGGAGCCGTGGTCCATTGCCACCAAAACCAGGCAGACATCCCTGGTCTGGACTGCCAAGCGTGACCTTGTTGATGTCCAAGGGCTATGCGGAACTGGTCCCTCTCTTCACCAGCATTGTGGGAGAGCTGGCTGTAGAGGTGTGAGTGCAGGACCCCTGACCCTGACCCTAGCCATCTGCAGTGCTCAGGAGAGCAGCCCTGCACATTGCAGGACGAGCAGGTGAGGCTGGTCTGAGAATGTGTGCATAGGAGAGCTGGATCTACCACTCATCTCCCTGCAGTGGCTTGGATGAGGGAAAGATACCCTCCTCCCCTGTTCTTTCTCACCATCTACAGTAGGTGGGAGACCTGGGGTCCTGAGAGCAGAAGAGCTGGTCCTGTTCTTCACCAGCTGTAGTACTTAGAGGAGCAGCCTCTGCACCTCACTTGGACAGCACAGTAGAGCTGACCAGGGTTGCTGGGGTTATGGGTGTTAGAGCATGAGAGGCAGCCCTGTCTCTTGCCCGTTGGCTGGTGGTGTTGATGAGGAGGAAGAGACACCCTCCTTCTCCTCCCTTCCCCTCCCTCATTTCTGGCAGAGGAGAGAGCTAACCCAGGGATTATGAGAATGGAAGAACTGGCTGTGTCCCTCAGGATACAACACCTGGGAGAGCAGACCCTGCACCTCTTCTGGGCAGCAAGGTAGAGTTGGGCCTGGGTATGGGGCTGCAGAGCATGAGAGCCAGTGAGCTGACCAGGTCAGATACCTCTCAGGCCTAGATCCAGGGCTTTGAATTGGCCTATCCCAACATCTATCCATTGATGAATTGCTGGAGTGTATGAAGGGGCTGGTTCTACAGATCTCTATGACACAGGGCAACCACAGAGGAGTCCCAGTGAGGCCCTAGTATTGATAGAGTTGTAGAAGCCAGAGGACTTGTACCAGACCAACAAGTTACTGTAATGAACATGTGCATGCAAAGAAGAATGGACAAAAGGGTATAGTGTGGGACACACTGTAACCCACTACAGCTTCCACAGCGAAATTTTTTTTCTCTGTTGTAGGGGAAGTTGTAAGGGTGGGGGATGGGTCTGGGAGGTCTTGGGGGGAGATGAATGGGATTAGGGTGCATGATGTGAAATTCACAAAGAACCAATAAAAAATTTAAAAAAATGAAACTTAAAGTAAAAAAAAAAATGACTAGAAATTTGAGAAGACAAATCCGTACATTTTCTTTATCTGGCTTATCTTCTGCTGTCTTCTGTATTTGCTCTGTATGAAGTCACACATGAATTATCACTGTGGACAGTGGATAATTCAGATGATTTCAGCTTTCAATTCTCTCTATATAAATGATTTATTTTTATGTGCATTGGTGTTTTGATTACATGTGTGTCTCTGTGAGGGAGTCAGATCCTCTGGAAATAGAGTTACAGACAGTTGTGAGCTGACGAGTGGCTTCTGGAACTTGACCCAGGTTCTTTCGAAGAGCAGCCAGTGATCTTAACCACCAAGCTATCTTTCTAGTTCTCTTTCTCTTTCAAATAAATTATTTTTTTTATGTATATGGGTGCTTTGTGGCATGCCTGCCTGCTGCCTATAGAGGCCAGAAGAGAGGTTCAGATTTCTTGGGACTGAAGTTACAAGTAGTTGTGAGTCACCACATGGATGCTGGGAATCAAACTCAGGTCATTATGTTCTTAACCACTGAGCCATGGCTCACTCTAGCCCCATGGTTTTCAACTCTTGAGCCTTGTCTCTCCTTGTGAGGCTGGGATTAAAAGCATGTACTACTATGCCCAGATGTGTAAAAACTTATTTTGGGTCATGGTCCCATGTAGCTCAGGGTGGTCTCAGGAGTGGAGAATGACTTGGAACTATTTTAAAAAATTTTTAAATTTATTTACCTTTATTTTATATGCATTGGTATTTTGCCTGCATGTATGTATATGTGAGAATGTCAGATTTTGGAGTTACAAACAGTTGTGAGCTGTTATGTGGGTGCAGGGATTAAACCCCAGACCCCTGGAAGAGCAGTCAGCGGCCCCAACAGCTGAGCACTGAGCTATCTTTCCAGCCCTGACTTGGAACTTCTTTTTTTGGTTTTTGCTTTTAATCCCAAGAGCTGGGGTTAAAGGCATGCACCACAACTGCCTGGCTTGACTTGGAACTTCTAATCCTCTTGCCTCCTCAGCTTGAGGCCTGGAACTATTGTAACACAATGTGTTTTGAGTTGCTGGGCATCAACCCAAGGCTTTGTGCATCCTAGACAATTACTATACTGACTGAACTGTATCTCAGCCCTTGATTATTTCTTATCTACTGTGTTGGTGTGGTCTGAGACAGTGCTTTCCCAAGAATCTCATGCAAGCTGCTGAGCTCACAGGTCTGTTAATCCTATTTTATTTCTTCCTTTTCTCACCACATCTAGTTAGGTTTTCAGTGTAACAGTAAATTAAACTTGTTGACAACAGCTATCTTTGACATTGTTATTTGTTTTCAGTTTTTACTACATTTACTGAATGTGTGTGTGTTGGAGAGGACAACTTTAGGGAGCTGATAGTCTCCTTCCACAATTTAGGTCCTAGGGATTGGATGCAGATCCTTAGGGCAGGCAGCATGTGCCTTTACCCTGTAAGTCATCTCACCATGATGATAGCTGTAGATTTTAAGAATAGTCCTGCTATTCTCCTTTTTGAGACATTGTCTCCTGTACCAAATTTGACATTGAATTATACACAGGAGGATCAAGAAACTCAAAGTCAGATTGGCAAAATGGCTCAGTGGTTAGAGGCAACTGCTACCAAGCCTGATGACTGGAGTCTCTAAGAATCACATGAAGGAGAGAAATGATGTCTAGAAAGTGGTGCAATGACATCCACAGGTGCTGTCTTCAGTATACATACATACATTTACTGAGAAATAAGTAAACATACACATAAGTGTAATAAAAAGAAGTTCCTTCTCTTCAGGTAAATGAAAGGCTCAAGCCAGTCTGGGCTACAGGGAATCCTATCTCAAAAACAAAGGAAAAAAACACAAATTAAACAAATTAAAATATGTCTAAGTGTTATTAATGAAGATATGGGCCTCAAGTTTCTTTTGGTATACGATTTTAATTCTACATTCCATTTCTTGGGGCATATATTCAGAGTTTCCAGTTATATGATTTTTAGGAAAATGTGTTTTTGAAAGAATTTACCCTTTTCTCTAACTTTTTCTATATAAGAGTTCAAGGCAAAGTGAGTTCCAGGACAGTCCTGACTACAAAGTAAAGCCCTGTCTTGAAAAACCAAAAAAGAATTAAATTTATAAGATGAATCTATTAATTCATGAAACATCTTAATCTCAGGACACAGGAGGTAGAGGGAGGGGAATCTGGGCAAGTTGTAGGACAGGCTGGTTTATAAAGCAAGTCCCCAGGATAGGCAGGGTTACAGAGTAAGACCATGTGTCATCAAACAAGAAAAAAAGGTGTCAACTCTCATACCCAGGTCATCTCATTTTTATTTTTCAAACACTTATATCGTGTGCAGGCATATGCATGTATGTGTGCATACATAGGAATGTAGGGGCAACTTTTAGGAGTTGCTTCTTTTTTTTTTTTTTTTTTTTTTTTTTTTTTTTTTACCATGTGGGCATATCCATGAGAACATGGACCAAACCTCAGGTGTCAGGTTTGGTGGAAAGCATCTTTATTTACTAGCTGAGCAGTCTTTGTTTTGTTTTTGTTTTTATGTGTGCCTCACTACACAGCTCTGGCTGGCCTGGAACTCACAAAAGATCTACTGGACTTCTGGGATTAAAGGCATGTATCATATAGGTGCCCCTCAATTTATTTCTTTTTTTTCTTTTTCTTTTCCTTTTTTTCTTTTGGTTTTTCTGAGACAGGGTTTCTCTGTGTAGTCCTGGAATTCACTCTGTAGACCAGGCTGGCCTTGAACTCAGAAATCCGCCTGCCTCTGCCTCCCAAGTGCTGGGTGGTGCGCCACCACCGCCTGGCTTCTTTTATGTGTGAAGGCTTGCATGTATGTGTACTGACTGCATACCTGTTACTTTCGATGCTAGAAAAGGAGAAGCCAGATACTGTGGAGCTGGAGTGACAGGTAGTTATGCTCTTAACTGAACCATCTGTTTAGCCATTTAAAAAAAAAAAAAGAGTCTCACTATGTAGTCTAGGCTGGCCTTAATCTCAGTATTCTCAGGTTTTAAGCTTCTCAAGAGCTAGTATTATAGATGTGTGCATATGTGTGGTATACATGTCTGTGTTGTATGGGTATGTGTATGTTCTTTGTGGAGGCCAGAAATTGATGTCTTCTTTAGCTCTCCCAATCCCCTAAAATAGATTATAATAGAAACTAGATCAAAATTTATTTTGGAAGATAGGGAGACTGGCTGTGTGAGGAGAAGGGTAAGCTGGGTGTCATAACTCAGACTTGCAATTCTTACACTTGGTAGCAGAGGCAAGAGAATTGTTTTACATCTGACAATAGCCTGGAACAGGTACATGAGCTCCAGGCCAGCCAGTACTACACAGTGAGAGCCTAGTTTCGTTTGTTTCAAGATAAGAATGTACTCTGTAGCCCTGGCTGGCCTGGAACTCATGCTGCAGAGCAGGCTGGCTGAGGTTATGTGCCTCAGCTTGGGGAAGGTATATACCATCATGGCTGGCCTTAATTTAACTCGGCAGAGGTAGGGGTGAGTTCCTGTGCTTGCTAGGGAAGTGCTTCAACTCCAGTCTCTCACCTTCCAGAAATGTCTGCTATGTTTTGTTTTCACAGGGGTATGGATTTTGTGGATGAATACACTGGTAAAAATTAATACATACTTAAAACCTATGTATTTTATGTATGGGAATTACACTTTATTTTTTCTTATTGTATATGTATGCATGTGCATATGCCCAGTATGTGTATGTATGTGTGTCTCTGTGTGTAGGTCAGAGGACAACTTGTGGGAGTTGGTTCTCTTCTTCCACCATGTAAGTTCTGGGTATTAAAATCATCTTGCTAGGAGAAGTGAGAGGAATCAGATCCTCTGGAACTGGAGTTATAGCAGTAGTGAGACACCCAACTGGATGCTCAGGTTTTCTGTAAGAGCAGTATACTCTAATCATTGGCGTCCTGCATTGGCTTTCTGAGGGATAGGACTGCAAGAGTGCCCCATATGGTTCTTTTTATTATTTTAAAGATTATATGTATGTACATATGTTTCTGTGCACATGTGTATGTGAAGCAGTTGCTAGCAGAGGCCAGCAGTATTAAATCTCCCAGAGATGAAATTATATATGCTAGGTATCAAACTCAGACCTCTGGAAGAACTCAGTATGTGTTCTTAACTGCTAAGCATTTCTCTAGCTCTTCAATGATTCTTTGATTCTTTTCTTCCTCAATTAGAATTGACCATTTAAATGAAGGAATCTCACATCTCTCACATGTTTTTGACAAATCCACTAGACGGGTAGTAAGTTTGCAGTATGACCTGGCTGCAATATGACCTGGCACATGTCAAGTCATTATCTAGCACCAGTAAGCATTCAGTAAGCCCTTGGGCCAGTGTTTCCATGCCTGGGGAACAGCAGAAAGGGTAACCCAAGGAAACAGCAGAAGTTCCTCTGCCTGAAGACGTGGTGTAAAGCGTGCACCTTTTCATGCTGTCTTACCATTTCTGCATTTCACAATTTGGGTCACAGCTATGGTTGATGAATCTGGCCTCATTTCCCATGCGGTAACTGTCAATCACCATTCCGCTATCCAGATTTAAACAGTAGTGGTCACTGTGATTATGATACTGTTCAATCATCCTATTCCTGAAGAGAAATAATTGAAAGCCAATTACTGATTAAGTTGAAAGGCAGCTACTCTCACCATCAATGCTGAATCACAAATTAGTGATTAAAATAACAGTAAAGTTTCCATCTTTGATTCTCTAGCCTTACCTTGCAGACTCACCATTATATTGGAATATCATTATTTACCTGAATTCTTGTTCGCTGACAACTTCCCCTAGGTATTCAATGATGAACTGGCCAGCTTTTAGGGGTTCTTTGGTTCTAATTCCCCAACCTTTTTCCTCAGCTCGAAATCGTTCCAGACACTGCACCCACTCATGTCTCTGTATCCTCTGGTTACAGCACTGCTCACCACAGGGGCAAGTGTTAGGGGAACACTCAGCAAAGATCATCCTAGAAAGTAATAATTGTAATCAATTTATATAGTACATTTTTACTGTATCCACTTTATATATTCAAATTATTTTAAAAGTTAATTAGTGAAACAATTTTGCCAAGAGTAACTAAATATCTAAAGATAAAAACGATACATAATTTTAAAGTCAACTTTCATAATTTGACAACACTTTACTCCTGTGATATAAAATCCACCATGCTCTAGCTTGTCTCCGGAGACTGGGCACCTTAAGGCTGCTATGGCTGTAGATACGCTAATCTTTTTCTTGCTGTTTCCTTTTTTTTTTTTCAGACAGGATTTCTGTGTAGTCCCGGCTGTCCTTGAACTCATTCTGTAGACCAGGCTGGCCTTAAACTCAGAGATCTACCTGCCCCTGCCTCCTGAGTGCTGGGAATAAAGGTGTGTGCCACCATACTTAGCCCTTGATGTATACATCTTATTGTGGACTTGAGTGTTTTGCTTCATTTATGAATATGTACCATGTAAGCTTTGTTCATGCAGAAATCAGAAGAGGCCATTTGGATCTTTTGGAACTGGATTTATAGATGTTTGTCAGCTACCACATAGTGTTGTTAATTGAACTCTGTTCCCCTGCAAAAGCAGCAAGTACCCTCAACCCTGAATCATCTTTCCAGCCAGCACCTTTGATCTTAACGTAGCCTCCAGAATGCTGGAATTACAGGCAAGGAAAATGAGGCCCAGCAAAAAAATTTGAACATAACAAATGGATAAGTGTTTATATAACTTCTTGATGACAACAGGGCAAAGATGGCTAAGTGAAATAAAGGTCCTTGCAGTGTAGCATTGGTGATCTGAGTTTGCTATAAAGATGGACAGAATCAACTCCATGTCATTTCCTGCACATCACGCACAATAACAATGTCTAATTATTGGGAGGGTAGTGGACTGGGTCCTAAAAGATAGTGGAGACTGGCCTGAGATTCACACTATGTAGCCCAGGCTAGCCATGAATTTGAGATCCTCCTTTTTCTGTCTTCTTAGTTGTTGCTATTATAGACCCGCTTCACATGCCTTTTCAAAATTTCTGGATCTTTTAATTTTTTAAGACTGTGTGTGTGTGTGTGTATGTACTGTGTGTTACTGTATGTGTATATATATGTAGAGGCCAGTATTGGTATCTTCCTTTATTGCCCTCCAACTATTTTTGAGATAGGATCCCTTATTGAAATCAGAGAACCAGATTGGCTAGATTTGGCTTGTCAGTAAGGTCTGGGAATGTGATTACATCACTGCCACTGCCGGCAACACCACTGCCACCATGTTAGAGAGTCACAGACACAAGACGTGGGCATTTATGAGGGTACTGGGATTTGAACTCAGGTTCCTATGCTTGTACCACAGGCACTTTACTAACTGAGCCATCTTTCAAATTTACAGAGCATTTTCATATATGGCACTGACATGTACACTTCTATGGGCAGGGGAGATGGTTCAGTGGTGAAGAGAGCATTGAGTGCTCTCCTAGAGGGCCTGAGTTTGATTTCTAGGTGGCTCACACCATCTATAATTCAAGTTCTAGGGGATTGAAAACCTTTTCTGGACTCTTCAGTGTATTCACGCACACATTCATGAACACATGCACACACTTGTGCACACAGGATACAGAGACACACAAGATATAGTACATACACTATCAACAAATGTAACTGGAAAAAAATTTTAAAAGGAAAAAAATTGTACAGAAATTCAAAAAAAGGCCTTTGTAAGATATATACATACACAGTATTTTAGAGGGTATATAAAATTAGAAAAAAATTCCTTTCCATAACATTATTTATTTATTTATTCAATATATGATTTCACTATGTAGCTTGGCTATGTCAATCATGTTGGTCTCAAACTCACAAGATCCTCCTACCTGTGCCTCCTGAGTGCCACTACCACTCGGGTTTATCTTTTTTCTTTAATTACCTGTCACTTTTGATATTACCTTGCCACTCTTGTTTGGAGAAAATACACTTTAGGTAGTACCTGTTCAAAGACAACAAAGTTCAGAGTTTTAAGGCTGGTTTTTAAACTGGAAAGGAATAATGAACTATGAAGAATGATACTGAGAGCTTAACTTTGAAACTTATGCAACAATATTTTAAAATATTGATATGAAATAATTATAAAAGCTCATGTAATGGGCTGGAGAGATGGCTCAGTAGTAAAGAGCACTGACTGCTCTTCCAGAGGTCCAGAGTTCAATTCCCAGCAACCATATGGTGGCTCCCAACCATCTGTAATGGGATCTGATGCCTTCTTCTGGTGCGCCCGAAGACAACAACAGTGTACTCATACACATAAAATAAATAAATAAATAATAATAATAATAATTAATAATAACTCATTGAAGGATAGGTGTGATTATGAAGGTCTTTAATCCCAGCACCCAGAGGGAGAGGGAAGTAGCTTTCTATGAGTTCAAAGATAGCCAAAGCTACAAAGTGAGACCCCATTTTAAAACAAAACATTAAAACAAATCAACTCTAGTTAATATCTATTTACTTATCTGTGTATGAACAGAGACGCCCGTGCAGACACAGACCCAAAGACACAATACCACACACACACACACACACACACACACACACACACACACACACACACGGAAATACCCAGAGTGCATCACGTTCAGGAGTTTAAAAAGGTTGACAGGACTGGCAGCAGCTTCTTTACACTCTGCACCATCTCATCAGGCCTCCAGAACCCATCATCTACTTAGAAGAATAGTCCTGAATCACGTTTCTTACAGGGCAATTTGAAAATAAATACAATTCACCTATGTGATAACTGATCCTGCTGGTAGGGTACAGGTCACATATCTTCTTAATTCAGCACTCAGGAGGCAGAGGCTGGCAGATAGCTGAGTTCTAGGTCAGCATGGGCTACAAAGTCTAAAAAATAACAACAGAATGTTTAATTTTGTAGACACTTTAAGATTCTTGCTCTCGAAAAACAAACAAACAAACAAACAAAAAGATTCCTGCTATTGCTGGGCATGGTAGAACACACCTTCAATCCCAGTACACTGAAGTCAGAGGCAGGTGGATATCTGTGAATTCGAAGCCAGCTTGGCCTATAGAGCATGTTCTAAGACAGTCATGGCTACATAGAAAACCTGTCTCAAAACAAACAAACAAACAAACAAACAAACAAACAAATCAATCAACCAACCAACCAACCAAAACAAGATTCTTGCAATCTTACCAAATATTTACACAAATTTAAAAATATGAAAACATAAGGCAAAGACACCATAGATAACAAAAACTGGACTTCTTTCTTGTGCTGGAGGAGAGTAACAAAGGTGTGCGTGTGTGTGGGAGGGAACAGGGAAGGACTGGGAAGTGAATGTGATAGAGGTATAATCAACACTACATGTTAGACAGTTCCATCTAATGGAGACTTTGTAATGAGTTATTTGAAAAATCTATTATGCCATATAATTGAGTTTTTCTTATACATTTATGGACGTATCACATTTTTCATTGTGTCATATGTACTACAGATTTCTTTGTAATGAGCAGCCTAACATGACATTTATTTGTGAGCACTGTATCTTGGGTATTTTTTCAGGTTATTAAGTAGGCTTGTTAGTACTGAATAATACATGCCAGTCTAATGTGAAAAAGAAAATACCTGTGCCAACAAAAGTGATAGAAAATAACCAATGTACTTAAAATGTCGAATGGTCACATGCCAGTTTTGTGGTTCCATCTTATTTTTAATGTTCCTAGGACAGCTCAGGATCTTGCCAGTGAGGCTTACTTCCCAGCTCGGTTCCCTCTTTTCTATGTCCTAAGGTTAAGAAAACTGCAAAAAGCCAACAAAAGATAAAAGATGAAGAATAGACAAAACCAAACTAACCAAAGCAAATTCTCAAAATGTAAGGACAGGAAGTAAGGCAGATAAACCAAAGCCAATCCTAACAAACTACAATTATGGGGCTGGAAAGATGGCTCAGTGGTTATGAACACTGGCTGCTCTTGCAGACAAGCCTTCAGTTCCAGGGCATAATGCACCCTCTTCCAGCTTACAGGAACACCAGGCATGCATGTAGTGTGCATATAGACATGTTAGACAAAACCCTACATACATAAATAAAAATTAATTTGAAAAATTAAAATAGCTATAATTGCATCAAAATATTTCACATAGTTTTAAACTTTACTTGCTTTTTATTTTTTTGAAGACAGGGTTTCTCTGTGTAGGCATGGCTGTTATAGAATTTGCTTTGTAGACCAGGCTGGCCTTGAACTCAAGAGATACACCTGCCTATGCTTCCAAGTGGTAGGACTAATAACCATCACTGCCCTGCAAAATGTACTTATTAGCCAGGCAGTGATGGCGCATGCCTTTAGTCCCAGCACTTGGGAGGCAGAGGCAGGTGGATTTCTGAGGTTGAGGTTTGGTCTACAGAGTGAGTTGCAGGACAGCCAGGGCTATACAGAGAAACCCTGACTTGAAAAACAACAACAAAAAAGTACTTATTATAAAAATTCAAACTGTATGTTTGTCTGGCTTCTAATCTGTTATATACATAGATCACGCCAGATTCTAATGCAGTCTTCTGCCTGTGCCTCAGAAGTGCAAGGGTATATACAGGTACGCAGCACATGTCAAGCTTATTAGAAACATTTTAAAAATCATTTTAAAAAATGGATCTGGAGAGATGGCTCAGTGATTAAGAGCACCGACTGCTCTTCCAAAGATCCTGAGTTCAAATCCCAGCAACCACATGGTGGCTCACAACCATCCATAATGAGATCTGATGCCCTCTTCTGGTGTGTCTGAAGACAGCAACAGTGTACTTACATATAATAATAAACAAATCTTTAAATAAAAATCACTGTAAAAGATGTTTTATTTATTTTATATTTATGGGTTATTGGCATATATGTACATATATGAACAATGTGCCTGTGTGGTACCCATGGATGTCAGAAACTACAGGGAGTGAAATTCTAGGCTCTGAATCTCTGAGCCAGCTCCAATAGTGACTTTTTTTTTCCCTTTTTTGAGACAGGGTTTCTCTGTGTAGCCCTGGCTGTCCTGGAATTCTGTAGACCAGGCTGGCCTCGAACTCAGAAATCCGCCTGTCCTTGCTTCTGAAGTATTGGGAAGAAAGGAGTGTGCTACCATATCCTGGCTCCCAGAGACATTTTTAATAGTGAGACACTGAAAATAAAGTAGCTGACCAAAACAGAAGAGGCCAATTTTGGCCTATCAACTTGACAGATGATAGAAAGTTCCTCAAAGTGATGATGTATAAATCTAAATGTCTGTAAGTAGCCAGGACTGGTTATTATCATAAAGCATAAAATGTACACACACA
>NW_022196898.1:37909667-37915362 GCF_008632895.1 Mastomys coucha | reverse complement strand
GGTGCACA
The DNA here is from genome assembly GCF_008632895.1 of Mastomys coucha. Classification (NCBI taxonomy): domain Eukaryota; kingdom Metazoa; phylum Chordata; class Mammalia; order Rodentia; family Muridae; genus Mastomys; species Mastomys coucha. The sequence goes on along the minus strand of NW_022196898.1, from coordinate 37,915,354 downwards.
ACTTTAATCCCAGCATTTGGGAGGAAGAGGCAGGAGGATCTGTGAGTTCGAGGCCAACTTTGTATGTACAGCAAATTCCAGGATAGCCAGGGCTACATAGAGAAACCCTGTCTCATAAAAACTAAACAACAACAACAAAAAAACCAAGACAGGCTAAAAGCTAAGACAAAAAGATTGTTTTGCATTTGAGGCCAGTTTGGGCACATAGTACTAGCTTAGACTGAGCTATAAGATAAGGTCCTGTCTCAAAAGTAAAAACAGAACATTTGTGAGTGAAAAGTCAGTACAAAAAAAAAAAATACTTATAATTGGGGCTAGAAAAAAATTCAGTCAATAGTTAAGAGCACTTGGTTGCTGCTCTTGCCAAGGACAGGGATTCAGTTCCTAGTACACACAGGAAGGCTAACAACTATCTGTAATTCAGCTCCAAGGGATGAAATGCCTTCTTCTGGTCTTTTTCTGTTCCTGCATACATGTGGTGTACATAAACACACACACAAACACACACATATTTAATTCTTTTCTAAAAACTTACTATCTATACCAACATTATTACCAATAATAAAACTATATTTATGTATAAAATATCTTCTATGCATTTACAGTAGTATAAGTCAGGAAAGATTCCCAACTGGCATGTTCAAACGAATTTCTGCAGTGGACAGGGCAACTAAGGACTTCAGAAGCAGTTACCTTTGGTGAAGATCATGATGTAAAGGATACTGGAAGTTCTGTTTTTTTGAGACAGGGATTAGCTATGTAGCCCCAGCTGGCCCAGAACTTACTTTGTAGAGCAGAGTAGCCTAAAATTTGTGTGGTTCCTGCTGTCTTAGCCCTTCCAGTGCTAAGATTATAGGTGTGTGATGTCACACTGGAATATTAAGTTCTTTTTTCTGTAAATTTATCTGCATTACTAAAACCCACAAATTCTATCTCTCGTCTTTCTCTTTCTATTAGGCATTTCCATTTTATGCCTGGTAGAGTATGCTTAAAATTTCAGCAATTGGGAGGCTAAGTGGGAAGAGCAGAGCTCTAAGACAACAGAAAACAAATAGATCCCACTAAAAATAGTCATTATGTCCAAGTGAGTTAATCCCACACGGACAATGTTTCTGTGACATTCTTACTCTCTCCTAGCATCAGTCACTGACCACATGCACACTTATACATGCTAACATTTTCTTAGCATAGTTTTCCTTGAAAATTGTGCCTTTCTTTTGGACTGTCCCTACCAAATGTTGAAAGCTAGGAAGGCACTTAACATTTTGCTTTTTTTTTTTTTGGTTTTTTGAGACAGGGTTTCTACGTATAGCTCTGGTTGGCCTCGAACTCAGAAATCTGCCTGTCTGTGCCTCCCAAGTGCTGGGATTAAAGGCATGTACAACCACTGCCTGGTCAATGCTTTGCTTATTAACTACTTGATGGTGGCATCTTTTATCCCAGGACTTGGAAGGGTAGAGACAGGCAGATCTCTCTTGAGTTTGAGGCCAACCTGGTCTATGAAGCAAGGTCCAGCACAGCTAGGGCTGGCACACAGAGCAATCATGTCTCAAGAAAGTAAACAAAAATCAACCAACAAAATAAAGAACAGAAAATATTTTGTATATTAATTAATAGATTACAACATCTCATTTCATCCTCAGAAACTTCCCCCAGGGAAGGTAGCACAAAATTAACCATCCCTACATTTCATCAATAGTAAGATTTTAAGTTTAGGCACACAAGATTCTTTCTGACACTGCTTTCAGTCTGTTAGTATCAGTGAACTACATGTAAAGAAGAAAGGAAAGGTCATATTGCACACATATACAGCCCTCAGAACTTAACTGTAGAGAAGTCAGTTACAGTACCTATTGAGGCAGTCATCCCCACAGCCCTTCCTGGTGTTGTCATCTGGCTTCTTACAATTACAGGTGGTAGCCTCATAACCAGAAAGAGGTTTGACATCAACGTAGACATCTAAGAAGACAGGAAATAATAGTTTTTGAACATACAGAATTATCTTTCAAGTGTCAAGACAGGAAGAATATTGATGTTTTGTAGGTGGAAAAAACATCTAAGTTACTCACTTGAACGGATTTTTTTATACAGGGGGACATCTGGCTTTTTGTATAGCTAGAAGAAAAAAATATTGATAAAACATTTCAAATGACACTGTGGCATCAATTCCTAAAAATACAGGAAGTGTCTTCTGTTTATACAGAAACATCTGTAGGATGCTGGGTATGATGGCTCCCTCTATAACCCTTGGGTAGGAGGACCACTGTGAGCTTAATTTAAGCTACACAGTAAATAATTCTGAGATTTTCTGAACTCATTATGAATGAGGAAAATACAGAATGATCTTTTTTATTTCCTCCCCATAAATAAAGGGTGACAGAGAATTAGAACTAATAAGCAAATAGTTTACAAAAAGTTACATAAACAATCTTTTGAGACACCATCTACAGCCTTGGATTGCCTGAAGTTCCCTATGTAAACTCTTGGCTCTTCTATGTCCCTAACAGAGTACTGGGATTAAGGTGTGTTTAATAACATCTGACTTACAGCAATGTACTTTCAATTTTTTTTCTTTAGCATGTTGCTGGATAACAATCGAAAAAAAGCACTCTGAAGACCAAAGCTATTATTCACTTGCATAACTTAAGATTCTACTTGCTCCTATGAAAAGAGAGGGAAGGGGTTGGGAGTAAAGATAATATAAAGTAAAGATAGAATGCATGTTCAAGCCTCAGCATAACCCCTCCCCCAAAGCACAAAACTGTGTAAACCCTAAACATGTGTAAGGTTTTGTTTATAGGGCAATTAAATGAAAATAGGAAGATTAACTGGCCTCTCAGCCAGTTAATTCCTAAAAATACAGGAATACACTTGTTGGCTGAGAATGTCTAGTCATCAAGCAGAATGTGTTGTTGGTGTTTATCTGCAATTCCAGCACCATGGAAATGAAAGCAGGAGGCTCAGAGGTGAAGGTCAGCTTTAGCCACATAGCAAGTTCAGTGCTAGCCTGGGTAATACAAAGAGCTCTAATGTTTGAATTAAGGTGTGTTGTGAAAGAAACAGCAATTTGAACTAAACTCCATCATTTAGTAATGTGTTACAATTTATTTCATCACTTTTTTTCAGTGCATGCTGAAAGCCCCATCTCCATAATCAAAAATGAGGAAAAAATCCTAAAAACCAAAAACAAAACAAAAAACCTGCCTAAAAACAAATTAAAACAAAAGCAATTCTTCCAAAGATAATAAAAACAGACACAAATATTCAATTTCTTCACGTAGGCTCAGGGTTTTCCATCTGCACACAGTTGCCAAAATAATGACTCTGAGACCTAATAATTTATAAATAAATGCATAGGCCATAAGCTTTGGCTCATTCCTACTAGCTCATAACTCTATTAGGTGAAGCCTAATCTATGTCTGCATAAGGCTAGTTACCTTTCCTCAGTTTCGTGTATCTGTCTTCCTCAGAGTCAGGGCTGAATCTCTCCATCTTGATTCTTTTCCAGATTCCTTTCTCTCTCTGCCGGATGTCCCACCCTCTATTTCCTGCCTCAGCTAATAGGCCATCAGCTTTTTATTGACAGGTGATACTTCTACACAGTACACAAGAGATTCTTTCTACATTTGAGACTTGTTGTTGCTTTCTAGTCTAAAAGGAGATACAATAATCCACCCTTTTAACCTTTCATCTCTATTCTCCTTCCCCCCTTCCCCATATTAATACTCTAAGAATTAAGAGACAATCAGAGAACAGGAGGCAGAGGAGACTGAACTGGTTTTGGTTTTCCAGAGTTAACTTTTGTTTGGAGACAGTGTTTTACTCTGTGGCACTAGCTGGCCTGGAACTCACAGAAACCTACTTGCCTCTGCCTACATAAGGAGCTGTCACCATCACACCCACCAAGATAACTTTTCACATTATTTTAGCTAAAGTCAAAAACCAAAAACCACCTGTTGTTTATTTCATTTGTATGAATACTTCCATCCCCCATTGATTATTCTAAAGATAGGGCCTAGAACCTTTAACTTAATTTAAGGCCTGAGGATTTTTTTTGAAAGTGTCGTTTACAGTTCATCTACATTCTCCTAAGACCTGCATGAAATAGAATTTGTACAGCACAAACTCTTTGCTAACAAAGCAATAAGAACAGAAGTTTGCCCATTGAAGCAGGAACATACTGTAATTCTGAAATGTGAGCAAATGCTTTGCACATTAAATATGTACATAAATTCATTTTCCTTAGTTTCTAACCTTTTATAAGGACAGTCCTCAATATATCCTAAGATTTCATCACAAGGAGTCAGAGGAAACAAACTTATTCTCCCTAATCCCTAACCCATATCACTTAAAAAGAAAACCTGGTAAAAGAGGCCCTATGTACCTGATTGTGTTTCCACTGCCAGAGGATGTCGTAGGGAAGCTGGAAGTCAATTCTCTTCTGTCTGAGATACTTTCCTGAAATTAAAAAACACTGTCAATTTCAACAACTATTCTGATATGCAGTCCATACAAAGAGAGCAAATATTCACACACAAAACATATTTTACATTTATAGTCATCTCTAGAAAAATCACATTAATGCTACAAAAAAAGGGATAAGGGCTGATGAGAAGGACAGGGATCAAGAGCTCTTGCTTCTCTTGTGGAGGACAGGATATCTGTCAGACCTGTTTCAGGGATCTGATGCCCTCTTCTGATCTCTGCAGGCAGTAGTATACCAGAATGCACATAACTCCTTGCAAGTAATACAGTAATATACATAATAACAACAAAAACCTAAAAATATTAAAGGGAGAGGGGTGTAGAAATCCAGGCTGGCTCATGGATAAAGTTATTTGCTATCAAGCTCGACTAACTGAATTCTATCCCTGGAGTAAACACGCTGGAAGAAAGGAGCTGGACTTCTACAATGGTTCTTTCATCTTAATGCGCCACTGTGAAACATATACTCCCACATACAAAATTAAATAATAAAAAAAATGAAAAGGGACATACTTGAATTTACATTACTGAAGAATACATGTCACCCATGAGATGGCTCAGCAGGTAAAACACCTCGACTCTGGTCCCCAAATTCATGGTGGAAAGAGAACCAGTTTCTGAACAATGGCCTCTGACACATTATATATACGAAAAGAGATGGCTCAGCACTTAAGACTGCATAGCAGTCTCTAAAGCACCTAAACTTGGATCTGAGCACTTACACAGGTGCCTCACAATTGTGCGTGATTACAGCTTCACAGGACCTGACATCCTTTTCTGGCTGCTGAACATGTAATATACTCACATATAGACACAAATACCCCCACTTTAGTCACAGCATTCAGGAGGCAGAGGTAGGGGCAGGCAGATCTCCTTGAGTTTGAGGCCAGCCTGGTGTACACAGTGAGATCCAGTACAGTTAGGGATACACAAAGGAGAGGAAAAAGTGCATAGAAATGGATTTAAGATGCTGTAACATTTTCCTGCACCTTGAACTACTACTTTCTTTTTTTCCTTCTTCCTTCCTCTTTTCTTTTCCTTTCTTTTACAGACAGTTTCTCTTGTGTAGTCCTGGCTGTCATGAAACTCACAGATCCTTTGCCTCTACCTCCTGAGTGCTGGGATTAAAGATGTGCTGCACCACCACTGCCGCCACCACCACCACTACCACTGCCACCACCGCCGCCGCCCACCACCTGTGC
>NW_022196898.1:37874165-37909343 GCF_008632895.1 Mastomys coucha | reverse complement strand
GAAAAAAAAAAAAAGTAATAGTCTACACTGGTCCTAAGAAAAGGGAGTCAGGTCTTACTACACATTCTAGAGTGTACTTGGACTTTCTATGTAGACCAGGTTGGCTTTGAATCACATACATTTCTGGGATTAAGGGCATGAGCCACCATGCGTGGCATTACTCTTTTGTTTGTTTGTTTTTTGAGACACAGAGAACAAACTTTTTTTTGGTTTTTCTGTGTAGCCCTGGCTGTCCTGGAACTAACTCTGTAGACCAGGCTGGCCTCGAATTCAGAAATCCACCTGCCTCTGCCTTCTGAGTGCTGGGATTAAAGGCATGCACCACCACAGCCCGGCGAGAACAAACTTTTTATGAGAACAGTTGATTCTATTGTTTGCCTGCAATACTTGTTTTTTTTCTAGAAAATGCAAAGACAGACAGAAAGGTTTTGAACTTCTTTAAAAAATTGTTTTTCCTTATAGGTAAGGATTCATTCACATCTACTCAAACTGACTTTAAAACAAGAACTCTGCTTGCAGGCCCCATCTAACATTTGCATAGGATCAAGACTCCAAGACTGAATCAAGGCTTCCTAGCAATACTCACATTCCTCTTTGTCTAATGCATGCAATGATGACACTGAAGAAAAAAAGAGAATTCAGGCTAGTGTTGAGAAAGCAACTGTAATTGGTCCAGAGCTTGGCACCACTGTAGGGAAGCTGTGCTGCACTGGGACAACAGGACAGGTGTCCTGAGGGTAAAACGCACCCGCCCAGAGGCTACAACTTGAGAAGATCCAAGCTCATTTGAAGGAAGGCAGCCTACAATGAAACAGAAATCTGCTGAAGGAACTCCTTGTTCCCCCTCAAAGCACTGGCTCAGAGGATGTAAGATGGATTATATAGGTCTAAGTACTTGTGTAAATTTGATGACCAGAGTTTGATCCCTGGAACTAATATAAACATGGAAAGAGAGAACCAACTTGACAAAGTTATTCTTTGACTTCCATATACACGCTGTGGGATGAACTTCCTTCACACATATATGCACGCACCCATATGACATATATATATATATTGAAACCCAGCAAAAAGTGGCTGGAGGGATGGATAGCTTAGTGGTTGAGAGCACTGGCAGAGGACCCTAGTTTTGATTCCCAGCAACCACACAGTAGCTCACAATCATCTGTAGGTGCTCCAGTAATAGGGAAATCTGATATCTTCTAAGTACCTGTCATTCACTGAATGCAAAGACAATCGTAGACAAAACACTCAGACATAATAACAACAACAACAACCAAATTTAAAAAAAAAGCAGGTACCTAAGGATGGCATATAAAAGCTGACAGAAGCTGGCAAAAGGGGGCCAGGCTAGATGCCAAGAAGCTAGAAGACTTAGGCACTGTTGTACATTGCTGGTTTTGAAAGTAAGAAAGATGGGGCTGACGAGAAGGCTTGGAGGGTAAGAGCACTGACTGCTCTTCTGAAGATCCTGAGTTCAAATCCCAGCAACCACATGGTGGCTTACAACCATCTGTAATAATATCTGACGCCCTCTTCTGGTGTGTCTGAGGTCAGCTACAGTGTACTTATTTATAATAATAAATAAATCCTTTAAAAAAAAAAGAAAGAAAGATAGATGTAGGGCTAAAGGGGTTATGGAGTTTTCTGTGTGGTTTCAGAGAGTAGCTGCAGCCAAGGAATGTACAGTAGTAGGGTTGGTATTCTTGCAAGGGGGCATAGGAGGGCCAGTGCTTCAAGCTGTGAAGGCAAAGCCTAAATTGAAATGGAGATTCCAGGAAATTGGAAATACCTGGACCATGGGTATGCAGAGGAGTGGGCATGGAATGGAGCCACCTTAGAAAAGAATCCAAATATTCTGCTTGTAGTAAAGAGGAGGAACTGGTTCTGCCCATGCCTTCTGTAGCCCAGTTGACTATTTTAAGAGCACCAAATGACAGATAAGGAGGTATAAGATTTAGTTTTTGCTTTGCTAGATTTTTATTTTGTCCTGGTTTGAGTGTTCCTTGCTATGCCTAAGTTCTTTCCTTTTAAAACAGGAATGTGGGTTTGGTGAAATGGCTCAGGGGGTAAGAGTGCTGACTGTTCTTCCAAAGGTCCTGAGTTCAAATCCCAGCATCCACATGGTGGCTCACAACCACCCATAGTAAGATCTGACACCCTCTTCTGGTGTATCTTATTTATAATAATAAATAAATGTTTGGACTGGGGCTGACCAGAGCAAGCAGAGGTCCTAAAAGTCAATTCCCAATAACCAGATGAAGGCTCACAACTATCTGTACAGCTACAGTGTATACTCATATACATTAAATAAATACATAAATCTTAAAAAAAAAACAGGAATGTGTTAATGTTGGAAATATGTAAACATTTTTTTTATTGGAACTCATAGCTAGAGAAACTGACTTTATTCTCTTTTGGAGATGAAGTCACACTATGTAGCCCTAGCTGGCCTTGACTTCACAGACACCCACTTGCCTCTTCTTTCCAACAGCTAGGAATAAAGGTATGCGTCATGCCTGACTTTTAATGTGCTAAAAGTTTTAAAAACTTTGTGGTCTTCTAAAGTTGGATTGAATGTATTTTATATTATAATATGGTAATAAGCCAATGAACAAGATAGCTTAAAAATGATGTGTGCCTCCTGAGTGCTGGGATGAAACACATGGTCCGCCACTGCTCAGTTAAGACTTCATCTTAAAACAACAAAAATAAAACTCCCAAATAAATAAACAATAAAAAGTAAGATCCATCTAAAGAATGTCTTTGATCAATTTCAGTTCAAAATGTGTCCCAGGAGAACCTACTCAAGATTCTCATTTGGGGGGCTGGGCTGGAGAGCTGGCTCAGAGGTTAAGAGCACTGGTTATTCTTTCAGAGGTTCTGAGTTCAATTCCCAGCTACCACATGGTAGCTCACAACTACCTGTAATGGGATCTGATGTTCTCTTCTGGAGTGTCTGAAGACATTGATAAGTATACTCACATACATTTAAAAAAAAAAAAAAAGATTCTCATTTGGAAGAAAAGGAATAATGTCCATTACTTAGCTACTACCCATTTTAAAAACAAGAAAACCAGGGTTGGTGTAGAGATCAATGGTTGAATTTTTTTCCTTTCTTTCCTTTAAAAAAAAGAAAGAAAAAAAAAAAAAACAGGGTTTGATGCAATTCTGGATGTCTCTACATTGTTGTGTAGCTGTGGATGTCCCTGAGCTTCAGATCCTCCTGCCTTCATCTTGAGTGCCAAAATCACATGTACATTGCCTGCCTAGTCTTGCCCCTGGTTCCTGCAGTACTGGAGAGCCAATCCAGGCTTCCTTCTCGTCAGGCATACACTCTACCAGCTGAACTAAATTCCCATGTCCTTGTTAAGAATTCTTGGGAATTTCTTGGTTTTTGTTTTGTTTTTGTTTTTGTTTTTTTCTAAAATGGTAAAAGAATTTGAACCCAGCACAACACAGAATATAGGTACTTTCCTAAATTCAGAATATACAATTTCTTCTTCTCAGTAAGTGATATGGACTGATTACTCACCAACGTGAATGGGTGCTGGGAATAAGCCATACTCGTGCTCTCCTGGAGTGTACTCCAACTTTTCTTTCTTTAATTGGATTAATCGGCTCTTTGGGCTGTGATGAGAAAATGAATAAGAAACAAAGCCAATCAAATATCTTCCTGAGGCCAAATGTCAAGAGATGAAATCTGGTAAGGTGAGTCAATGGCTTATGGCATTTGCTACAGAGAATGACAACCTGAGTTAGAGCCCGGGGAACTCTACTGCTGAAAGAGTCAACTTCTTAACACTGTCCTTTGTCTTCAATGTACATGTGTGCAAGCCCATTTCAATGAATAAATACAAAGAAAAATGTTAATCTAAAACTTAAAAAACTCAGCAGTTAATAGTATTGCCTATTCTCTATAGAGAGGACCTGAGTTCTGTCCCCAGAACCTATATCTGCAGAGGGAGAGGATCTGGTATCCTCCTCTGGCCTCTAAAAATATTGTCATATACCTACAAGCACCTGTGAATACACATAAATAAAAATAAATAAATAAATTGTAAATTCAGGAAATCTCCTTTAAAAGAGGTTCTTTAACACTGTATAAATTTTACAAAAAGAATTTGAATATCAGATCTAATTTTATTTTATTTGTTTAATAACAGCCCTGGCTGTATAGGTAAGATGGTCTTCAGCCATGGAGCCAGTGGTGGGAGCAGAGAATTCACCTCAGCCTTTTTTCCACACATGCACATGGTCACCCACCCACACTCATGCAGACATATCATACAAAACAAAACAAAAAAAGCATTTATTTTATATGCGTTTTGCTTGTATGAGTACAGTTGTCACATGTATGCCTGGTGCTTGCAGAGGCCAGAATCGGGCAATGGATCCCCTAAAACTGGAGTCCTCTGCAGGATCACAAAGTGCTAATTACTAAGCCATCTCTCGTTCATTTCTCCAGTCCTTTGAAGAGAGGGAGGGAGAGAAGGAGGGAGCGAGAGAGAGAAAGAAAAGAGAGAGTCTCAGAGAGAAAGAGAGAGAATGAGTGTGTGTGTGCGTGTGTGTGTATGTGTGTGTATATGTGTGTGTTTCAAGACTGGGTTTCTCTGTGCAGCCCTTCCTGGCTGTGAACCAAGAGATCTGCCTGCCTTTGCCTCCCAAGTGCTGGGATTAAAGGTAAGCATCACTAACAATCTGGCTGGATGAGAATTTTAAAAATGAATTTCTTTATGATTTATTATCAGTAAATGTTGGGTTAATATACTGCTTGGTCCAACGTGGGCCTATAAAATAGCAGTGCTGGCGACAACATTGTAAACAAAAGCCTAAACATAATCCCTTGGAATTCTCAAGATTCTGTTTACCAAGAAAAGTACTACCTTCCTTATCTCCCCCTACCTATAATGGTCATCTACCTCAGGTAAAGAACACCTCGGGCTCAATTCATCAAAGCAGCCTGCATCTTGCCATCTATCCTATAAAACATGAGTACTTTGCTGCCAAGTTGCTCTTTTCTGCTCCTGAGACAGTCTTAACAGTTTGATCCCCAATAAACTTTCTTACTACCCAGAGAAGGTCCAGTTTGGTATTTTCAATCTTTCTCACATGAACCTATTTTACATGTATATATAGATGGGACCATGTAACTTTTTCTTGGGTTAAAAAAAAAAAGACTGGAAAGAGCAGGACTGTGCTAGACAAGTGCTCTATGAAGACAGTAACCCAAGCCGTGGGTCTGTGCTGGACAAGTGCTCTATGAAAACACTAACCCAAGCCTTGAGTCTCTTAAATCTAATCTTCTTTCAGTTTTATACTTTTCTGTTCAAACTCATAGAGATCCATCTGCCTATGCCTCTCAAGTGGTGGGATTAAAGAAAACTTTAGAAATATGTCCCAAACCTCCTGGCTTAATGACTGTTTCACTTTTTTTTTTTCTTTTAAATAAAAAAAAGGAACTGAAAACTGAATTCAGGCCATATGTGGCAGCCCATGCCTATAATTCCAGTACTTTACATGAGGCTAGTTTTTAACTTTACCATGAACACTTCCTTGGTGTTTAAAAATCACCATCCCCACCCCCCACGCCCACCTGTTTAAAAGACAGGGGCTCATGCAGCTCAGGCAGATAGAGTTCTCTGTGTACTTGAAAGTGGCTCTCACCATTTGCTCTGCTAACCCTCTTTGGATTATAGACAAGCCCAATCATATACAGGTATGAGGCACTAGATATCAGATCTGGGCTTTCAGCTTAAGCAATTTACCAAGAGCCAGCCCAAAGCTTTCTAATTAACACACACCTGTGATCACAGGGCAGAGCTGGATGGCTGGTCTACACTGCCAGTGCTTGACTCCATTGCAATAAAGTAACAAAGGATTACTTATCAAGCTGTATGAGGGATTTATAAAGTTCTTCGAACAATGCAAGAAAATTTATTTATTTGACAAATGATTTAATCAACAAAACTCCAAATGCATTTATCTGCACAGACAGTGTTATTTAACTTTCTTCCTTCTTTCCTTCATTTTTGAGAAATGTCTCGTTATGTAGTCTGGCAGGATGTAAAGAATGATGCCCTTGAACAGTGACAATCTTCCTGTCTCTGCTTCCAGAGTGCTTGGATTACAGGTGCACAGCATCACACCTAGTATTCTTTCTTACTTTTAAAACAAAAGGAATAATTAGAACACGAACCACAGAATGGATGTCAGGGGGGGTTAAACATCAAGAACAATAATTGTAACTCTATAACCCAGTGCAGCATCAACAGTACAGGGAATACAATGGTACTTGAGAGTGTTATACATACAAAATATATTACATATATAATGTATATTAGATTATATATAATATGTGTGTGCACATACAAATGTGATACATTTTTTACCTTTTTAAAAAAAGATGGGTGGATAACAGGTATCAGAAGATATAAGCTTACAGTCACTACTACTTATTCTGTAGTTTTGTAAACGTCAGAGTACAGCCCAGCTCTCTGGTATTTCTTACTACTTACTCTGTGGTTTTGTAAACGTCAGAGTACAGTCCAGCTCTCTGGTATTTCTTCTTTGGAGGACGTGGGGCTTTCTTTTCTCGTGGGATGAGAGCCAGCACAGGTTGCAAGGTACTTTCCGGTTCAGAAGGTTCAGCCAGGGTCTCAAGAGGACTAGGAACTTCAATTGGTGTTTCTATAAAGCTAGAAAAAAAGTCTGAAGATGTTATTGTGAAAAATAATTATGTATACTTATAATTATTTACTTATATACATAATTGCTTTATATATAATTATATTTCATATTTTATAGAATACATATATGTGATATATATTGGTAGAGTCTTGGCCTTGAACTTGCTATATAGCCAATAATGGCCTTAAACTCTTGACTCTTGTGCCTCCCATTCCCATGTACTGATATTATAGCCATGCTTCAAGCATCTTGATGCTTACTTTCAATGTCAGAGTCAGGCACAGATAGTTCTCTGAGCTGGAGGCCAGCCTGGCCTATACTACTGAGTTCTAGGCCAGATAAAGCTATATAGTAAGATCCTGTCTTAAAAGAAAGAATTGTCGCCGGGCAGTGGTGGTGCACGCCTTTAATCCCAGCACTTGGGAGGCAGAGGCAGGCAGATTTCTGAGTTCGAGGCCAGCCTGATCTACAGACTGAGTTCCAGGACAGCCAGGGCTACACAGAGAAACCCTGTCTCAAAAAACCAAAAAAAAAAAAAAAAAAAAAAAAAAAAAAAAAAAAAAAAAAAAAAAAAAAAAAAAAAAAAAGAAAGAAAGAAAGAAAGAAAGAATGAATTGTCAAGACACATGAGTGTGGTGATCAGTGTCTTTCATCCTACTGCTTAAAAGAAGCAGGGGCTGGAGAGATGGTTCAGTGGTTAAGAGCACTGGTTGCTTTTCTACGGGTCCTAGGTTTAATTCCCAGCACACACATGGCAGCTTACAACTGTCTGTAACTCCAGTTCCTGGGGATCTGACACCCTCACACAAACATACATGCAGGCAAAACACTGATGGATGTAAGATAAAATTAAATAAATTCATTTTAAAAAATTGATGCAAAAGGATCAGGAGTTCACTCATTCTTGGCAGCACAGCAAGTTGAAGACCACCCTGGATTAGAAAACCACAATCAGTGCAGTCAGGCGTAGAGGTTCACACATGGACTCTCAGTACCCTCGAGTCATAAGTTTGAAGGACTGTGTCTGAACAATAACAATCTCCAAAGGAAGCCTGGTGATGGTCCAAGTCTATGAACAAAGCTACTACTTAGGCTGAGGCAGAGGGATGTCAAGTTCAAGGCTAGCTTGGATAGCTTACTGAGACTTTTTCCAAAAAATTAACAACACACAAAAAACGACTCGGGACTATGGCTAAGTTGTAGTTCTATACCTTATAATATCTTACAATGTAACAACATTCAAATTGCTTTGGCTAAAAAACTATTCAAATTTTTATAAAAGTATAACCTTTTTTTTTTTACAGGATACCACAAGAAAGATCTACTCAAATAAAACAAGGCAAATCATTAACAAATTTACTGAAAGTCAATGATGAAAAAAATACAAGACAGTAAGAGGAGGCAGGGGCTCAAGAATTTCAAGGTTATCTGGACTACACAGAAAGTTCAAGGCTAGCCTGAGATAGGGCCCCATCTCAAACAAACCAATTAATCAAAACCCATCAAACTCACACATTAGAGATGAATCATGCTTTAGCAAAGGCAGAATTAAGAAGGAAGAGTCAGAAAGATTCCTGTAAGTTCAAAGTTCAGAGCATCATTAGTTCAAAGCACCAGTGGTCATGAGAAACTGTCTTAAAACAAACAAAATGATGTGATCATGTTTGATACAATGAATAACATTTAAGAAATCTAGGGTTAGGGAGATGGCATACAAAATGCTTGCTATACATGCACGAGGAACTGTGTTTCACCCCCAGAATTCGTGGAAAAGTATGACAATATGTGCTTGTACTCATAACACTAGAGAGGCAGAACAGTAAGTTCCTGGGGTTTATTGGCGAGTCAGCCTCAGCTAAGCTAAGCCCCTGGGTACCCTGAAAAACCTTGTCTCAATAAACAAAGTGATGGCTCTTAATGACGGAAACCCTAGGCTGATCTCTGGCTTCCACATGTATGTGCATACATGAGCATCCCCACACATGAAAACAAGCCATCTCTGCTCCTACTATAAAAAAAATCTAAATAAGGTAAGGTGACAATGTAGCATACACCTTTAAACCCAGTACTCCAGATGTGGGGCAGGAGGGTCTCTGAGTTTGAGACCAGCTTAGTCTACATAGCAAGTTTCAGTTGAGCCAGGGCTACATAGTGAAGATAGGAAGAAAAACTACTAACAAGTTGAGGAAAACCGGTATAGTGGCCATGATATCTGTACTCTCAGGATTTGTGACTTGAGATACTATGCTTATTGCGAATTTTGAGGCTAACCTGAATCCAAGTTTAAGACCCTGCCTGAAAAACAAACAACAGCAACAAAACAAAACCACAACAAAAAATTAAAGATATTTTTGGTTCCAACAAAGATGGGGCAGGCATATTGTTTATTCATGTTAGCACTACTAAAAGCTGAAAAAGTTATAAAGTAGAAGCAAAACATAGCTACAAAATGGTACCTAAGTAACCAACCATCCAGAAGTTTCCCAGATATTCTATTTGCCTCTCACAAAAAACTTGAAGACTTAAGTGGTTTTATTAATGTGAGAGCTAAAACAAATGCCTGTCTCATGAATATTTCATTGTAAATGTCTTTAGCCAGTGCAAAAAGTTGAGATTAAAAAAGACCAGAAATGAGGAGCTAAAGAATAGCTTACAACTGCCTAAAACTCCAGTTGGAAAGACTGCTCAATTGGTAAAGTTGTCCCATGTAAGTTGTTTGCCTAAGTAAAACAACAAACAACAACAACTACTACTACTACAATAAAATAACTTACTACTATTACAACTATAATAAAACAACTGTTTACTTCCAGCACGGGGGAGAGGAGTAAACCCTAAAGTTTTTGGGCCAAAGACTCTAGCTGAATCAGCAAAATCCAAGTTCAGTGAGAGACCCTACTGTGTTAAAAACTAAGGGGAACGCAATTAAGACACCCAACATAAGCCGGGCAGTGGTGGTGCGCGCCTTTAATCTCAGCACTTGGAAGGCAGAGGCAGATGGATTTCTGAGTTCAAGGCCAGCCTGGTCTACAGAGTGAGTTCCAGGACAGTCAGGGCTATACAGAGAAACCCTGTCTTGAAAAAAAACCAAAAGACACCTGACATTGACCACTGATTTTTGTAAAAGTGTACTTAAGAATGTATGTCTGCACATGCATACTTAAGAATGTACCCCTACACATGTACCCACACATAAACACATATATAAAACTGTAATGAGAATTCTGGAATTTTGATTTCTTTAAAAAGCACAGAAATATTTTGTTTTAATCAAGGCGTGGGGATGTGGGGCTGCTTCACAGCATCTGACTATGATTTGCATCATGCTCTAACAGAGGCGTGGTTTTGCCAGCTGCAGATAGTTTCTGCGATTGTGTGAAATTTGGAATTTTGGGAACTTTTCAGAAGGTATATAAATTTCCTGCCACGAGAGGCAGAGCTGGTGGTTGCTTCAGTTTGTTAGTAACTGTGCTCAATGAAGAAACAAGAAGAAAGAGTTAGATTTAGATCTCTTTCCCCTGACCCCAATCCCTTTTTCCCTCTGTTATATATGATAGAGGGTAAAACTGGGGGTGGGAGAGAGGAAAA
Source organism: Mastomys coucha (assembly GCF_008632895.1). Classification (NCBI taxonomy): domain Eukaryota; kingdom Metazoa; phylum Chordata; class Mammalia; order Rodentia; family Muridae; genus Mastomys; species Mastomys coucha. The sequence continues at coordinate 37,899,065 of NW_022196898.1, read as the reverse complement.
AAGGGTGGGAAAAGAACCCATTAAGTAGTAAAAAGACCAGCTACAGGGACTGGTGAGATGGCTCAGTGGTTAAGGGCACTGACTGCTCTTCTGAAGGTCCTGAGTTCAAATCCCAGCAACCACATGGTGGCTCACAACCATCTGTAATGAGATCTGATGCCCTCCTCTGGTGAGTCTGAAGACAGCTACAGTGTACTTATATATAACAATAAATAAATCTTAAAAAAAAAAAACCCAGCTACACAAAACAAAGACAATAAAAGAACAGCCAGATAATGTGGTCCTATGTAAAGGAAAGAAATGCAGGTAAAAGATAAGTAGAGTGCAGACATAGGACTGATTACTTTTTTTTTTTAACTTCTAAAATAACACTTTCTGCTCCAGGAAAGGATCAGAGTTTGGTCCTCTGATCAGTAGCTACTTGTTGTGTCATCTTCTGGCCTCTGCAGGTACTCACGTATAATGCACACACCGAGGCTGACTAAATAGATGAAATAGTTCCTAAGAAATACACTTAGCCAGTAAATATATGAAAAAGGTTAATATCAAAGGATGAAAAACAAACTGTCAAGCAAATAGGACACAGTAACAGGCAGGCGTTCATATATCAGAAAAAGTAAACTTCAGGCCTGGTGAGATGGCTCAGCGGGTAAGAGCACTGACTGCTCTTCCAAAGGTCCTGAGTTTGGATGCCAGCAACCACATGGTGGCTCACAATCATCTGACGCCCTCTTCTGGTGTGTATGAAGACAGTTACAGTGAATTACCCTGGAGCTAGTGGGGCCAGAGTTCAATTGCCATCAGCCACAAGATGGCTCACGGCCATCTGTACAGCTACAGTGTACTCATACATATAAAATAAATAAATAAATCTTTTAAAAAATAAAATAAAAAGTAAACTTCAAACCAAAACTACTAGAAGAGATTAAAAGAGACATTACAATTTGAAGCCCCACAGTGGTGGCGCATGCCTTTAATCCCAGCACTTGGGAGGCAGAGGCAAGCTGATTTCCAAGTTCAAGGCCAGCCTGGTCTGCAGAGTGAGTTCCAGGACAGCCAGGGCTACACAGAGAAACACGGTCTTAAAAAAACAAAAAACAAAAAACAAACAAAACAAGAGAGTTAAAAAAAAAACATTTAAGTGATAAATATGGTAGCCCCTAAGTTCATAAAACACTGAAAACATAAAAGACCACCTAGGTCCTGATACAATAATAGTGTGGGACTTCAATACTGTGCTCTCATGTTTAAATTTTCCAAAATAAAAATAAGTAAAGGAACATCAGCACTAAACACACTAAACATCAGTGGTTTTCAATGTTTCCAATGCTGCGCCCGCAGCTCTTTAATACAATTCTTTCTGGTGTGGTGACCCCAAGCCATAAAATCAATTTGTTGTTAACTTTAGTACTTTTGCTACAAATAAGAATCACAATATGATAAATACTTGATGTGCAACCAAAAATAGGTCAAGATCCACTGGTTGAGACCTACTGGCAGGCTTACAGATATATAGAGAATATACCACCCACCAGATAGGGAATATATAATCTCTTAGCTGTACATGGAGCCTCTTCCAAAACCAACCACGTCATAGGATACAAGTCAAATCTCACCAAATACAAAACTACTGAGACAAGTAATTCCTTGTGTACTATGAGACCACATGATAAAATAGGAACCAACATTAAGACCAACTGCAGAAACTATAAAGATATTTGAAGACTGAACAACAACACATTTGTATGAATAAACAACAGGTCAAGAAACCAGAGGAAATTAAAAATTTCCTAGAGACAAATTGTAATAAAACACAACTTATTCTGTCATGCAGCCAAGGCAGTCCTGAAACGTGCATATCAATTATGTGCTCATATTTAAAAATCTGAGAGGGGGCTGGAGACATAGTCTAGAATATAAGATCACTGGCTGTTCTTGCAGAAGATTCAGGTTCAAGTGCCAGCACCCACATGGCAGATTACAATCATTTATAACTCTAGTCTGAGGGAATCTGATAACCATCACTCTCTGGCCTCTACCGGGGTACCATATATATATATGCAGTCAAAATACCTATATAAAATAAAATATTTTTTTGAGCTATCAAACAACTTGATGATGTAATTCAAGAGGCTTAAAAAACAAGTAGCGAATCCTAAACAGAATAGACAGTGAAAAATAATAAAGGTAAGAGAAGAAATTAATGATACAGATTAAAAATCAGCCAAAGAGCTGGTTTATTTAAAAATAAGACTAAGATTAACAAATCCTTAACTAATCTGACAGACAGGTAGTCAAAAGAATGTCATTACAAAAACTCCAATGAAATAAAGAAGGTTATTAGAAATTACTATGAAAATTTATCACCTGGCCACGCATAGTGGCACATGCCTTTAATCCCACCACTTGGGAGAGAGGTAAGGCAATCTCTGTGAGTTCAAGGCTAGCCTGGGCTACAGAGTGAGTTAAAGAATAGCAAGGGCTACATATCGAGATACTGTATAATAAGTACATAAATAAAATTTATAAGCTAAAAAGCTGGGTAATGAGAAGAAAGAAAAGAATTTCTAAATGCATTTCCACTACAATTCAGTGCAGACAAGTAACTTAAAGAAACTCATTACAAGTACCGACATAGAACTGGAATCACAAGCCTCCCTCCACCTGAAGAAAAGCCAAGACCAGACTCACTATTACATTCTATCAAACTTCCAAAGGAGACTGTATGCCAATTATTAATGTGTTCTACAAAATAGAAAGAACCCTATCAAATCCATTCTATGAATAAAATATTATTTTGAAATCAAAACCAGATAAAGACCAGCTCTGTTTTTGTTCCTCTGTTTGCTTTTTGTTTTAAAGGGAAACAGAGAAGTTGATCTTGGCAAGAGGGGAGGTAGAGGAGAGGACTGGAGGGCGGGTGGGATACGAAACTGTGGTCTGTTGTGATATATGAGAGAAAAGAAAAGTTAGAAAGACCTTGGTGGTTACAGAGCATAGCTTTAATCCCAGATCTCAGGATGTAGGGACAGGTGGATCTCTGTGAGTTCAAGGCTAGCCTGGTCTACAGAGCAAGTTTCAGGACAGTTACACAGAGAAGCCCTGCCTTGAAAAAACAAACCAAAACCCAAAAGACTCAACCAACCAAAAATGCCTCCATCGGATCAGAGTATAGCCAAGCCTGGAGGGCATTTTCTTAATTAGTGACTGATGTGGGAGGGAGGCCATTCTGACTGGTGCTACCTATGAGCTGGTGGTCCTGGGTTCTATAAGAAAGCAGGTTGAGCAAGGCAGTAATCAGTAGCCATGCATGGCCTCTGCATCAACACCTGTCCTCCAGGTTCTGCCCTACTTCAGTTCTTGGCCTTGTTGCTTTTGATGAAGAACTGTTAAATGGACCTGAACCTCCGGTCTTCCTAGCATATGTGAGGTTGATTAGAAATTAATCTATCTCCTTTTTGAATATTTGAAACAGACTTCATCTCCTGACTTTATTCAATGATAGACTACAATGTGGAAATATAAGCCAAATAAACTTCCCTTCTCCAGTTGAAAGGTCATGGTGCTCCATCACAGAAATGATAACCCACTAAGATAGAGCTCTAAAATGAAAAATTTAAGATACTGAAAAAGGAAATGAAAGACGTAAGATAATGGGAAGACCTTTATGCTCTGGAATTGGCAGAATATTAGGAAAATGGTTATCTTACCAAAATTAATTTACAGGTTTAAATAAATATCTGATCAAAATTTGGTGTCACATTTCACAAGTTAGGAAAAAACAATACATGAATTCATATGGAACCAAAAAAGACCACAAATAGCCAAAATACTGCTAGGAAGAACACTTTTGAAGGCATGTTGATAGCAGTCCTCAAATTACACTATAGAGATAAAGAGCCTGGTGCTTCCAGGTAGACCAATGGAATAAAACAGAGGATTGAGAAGCATAAGGACAAAGCTATACCCACGTATGTAAAAACATACACTGGGAAAAATACAACATATTCAATAAATGATGCAGGCAAAAAGAGTTATGTACTGATACAGAATAAAATTAGACTGTTGTCTTTCACCAGGCATAAAAATCTATTCAAAATTTATCAAAGACCTTAATTTAAGACTTGGAACACTTAGTATCTGTAGTAGTCAGGGTTTCTATTCCTGTACAACATCATGACCAACAAGCAAGTTGGGGAGGAAAGGGTTTATTCAGCTTACTTCCACCTTGCTGTTGATCACCAGAGGAAGTCAGGACTGGAACTCAAGCAGGTCAGGAAGCAGGAGCTGATGCAGAGGCCATGGAGAGATGTTCCTTGCTGGCTTGCTTCTCCTGGCTTGCTCAGCCTACTCTCTTATAGAACCTAAGACCTCCAGCCCAGGGATGGCACCACCCACAAGAGGCAATTGAGAAAATGTCCCACAGCTGGATCTCATGGAGGCACTTCCCCAACTGAAGCTCCCTTCTCTATGATAACTCCATAGAGATACTCCATGCTTACTGCTGCTCTTTCCAAAGTTGTCTGATAACAAATGGATGGATAATGAAAACCTGGTACATATATAAAATGGTATACTACTAAGTTTTAAAGAAAAGTGTAATTACAGTGTTTTAAAAATTGCATGTTATTAGAATATACAATATTAACATCATAGACTACAGACTGTGTTATAAGTGTATATGTATACAAATGTACATATGCTACAGTATAACATATTGAGAGGAACGGGGCGGTGGTGCCACACACCTATAATCCCAGCACTTGGGAGGCAGAGGCAGGCCTATTTTTGAGTTCTGGTCTACAGAGTGAGTTCCAGGACAGCCAGGGATATACAGAGAAACCCTGTCTCAAAAAAAAAAAAAAAACCACAAAAACAAAATAAAAACAAAAAAAGCCCAAACCATATTGTGTTACCTCCCCCATCCCCTCAGCCATTGGACTTCTGGCAGTCTCTGCTTGGAGGCTACCACCTGGGGAGCTAAGACAGATGCTCTCTGTTGACTGTAGGTTCGTCTTTGAAGCAGCAGCCTGAGCATGCCCACGGCTTGAGTACGCCCACCGCCTGAAGATCTTCCGAACCTGGGGACTTTGGCCCTGAACCTTTTTTGCAGTATGCAAATATCATGTAATCTAGAGATTTGGTTTTGGTTTCTCTGTGACTATAAAAACCCTGGCTTATCCTAAGTAAACTGAAGTCTTGATTGGGCTATTTCAACTTGACTTCGGGATTTCTCTTTGCATTTCAAACCCTCTATTTCAGGTCCTTTGTTCCCTTCTCTGAGAGAACCCCAGTTCCTGAACCTGCAGGCAGTTTCAATATTGAGAGGAGAAAATTGGTAAATACTAGGGAGGAGGAAGGGTGGGAGAGGTCATGGATACTTGAGTTATGAAAGAAGATATAAACTTAACTGCTTTTCTAGTTTTAGTGTTTTGGGGGAGTGATGGTGGACAAGTACATAAAAATATACTTGATAGTGAAAGTGGAAAATCCACTGAGCACTGGTGGTGCATACCTTTAATCCTAGCACTTGGGAGGCAGAGGTAGGTGAAAGTGAGTTCGAGACCAGTCTGATCTACAAAGTGAGTTCCAGGATAGCCAGGGTTACTACTCCTCCACCCCTCTCAAAAAATAAAAAAAAATAATAAAAAAAAGTGTAAAACACAATGTGAAGCTCCATAGCTACTCTCTAATTCATAGAAGGTTCACTGAAACAGACAAGACTTTAGGTCTTTTACTTTTGATGCGTTGACATTTTTTTTATTTGGAAGATCTTTAAAATAAAAGTCTTATTAACATAAAAAAAATTGCTTTAAAGTTAAAGCAATTCTGTACTCTTCTTTCACATTATGTATCCCCCTTCCTCCCTTCCTCTTCCCATGAGGGGATCAGACAACCATGCAAGCTTCCAAAGGAAGGGAGCAATCTACCAGCTCTGATGCCGTGAATCACGCCACCGCCCAGTCTAGCACAACTGTAACTTATCTTGGTGGTAACCAACAGCTCTCTAATGAGACCCTATAAGATCCAGGAAATCATGTCCATCACTGGATGATTAGCCAATTATCCGGGGCTAATTAAGTAAGGTTCTTGGAGGAAATCCTACAACTGCTGCTTTCTTTAACTACCCAATACCTGTAACTTTTTTTCAAAACATATATTTAATAATGGTTCTTAAACACTTTAACCTCCCTTACAGCCCACCACCCACCAAAGGTAGTGGAAAAGAAAGGATATGGGTAAAGTGGACCTGCTTAGAAAGGTTCTTTGGACACCTCCCATCTGTGCTGTCTAGAAATCGAAAGTTCAGTTAGCAGGTTTTTAGCGACAGCTCGATCCAATCTCAAACACCACAGAATCAGGATAGCAAACACAAATCAGCAATGAGCAGTGATGCTACCTAGCAGAGACAGCAGGAGGGACCAGGGCCAAGAGGAACACCAGTAAAAGCTGTCGCTGTGCCTGTCACAGTGAAGCAAAGATCAGTGAAGACTCGAGACCAAGGAGCATTACACAGTGAGCTCCATAAGCAAGCCTAGCTCAGCCTCCATCACTGTCCACCAAGCCCTTTTTATACTCTCTTGCCTGTCATCAACTGTCAATAAGCCTGAGTCCACAGATGAGGCAAGAAACTGTAGCACACCACAAAATGTTTTTTTTTTTAAGATTTATTTTATGTATATAAATACACTGTAGCTGTCTTCAGACACACCAGAAGAAGGCATCCATTACAGTTGTGAGCCTCCATGTGGTTGCTGGGAATCAAACTCAGGACCTCTGAAAGAGCAGTCAGTGCTCTTAACCACTGAACCATCTCTCCAGCCCACCGCCAAAAGTTTTACAATGCACTTCTCTCAATGAAGTCCCGACAAATGGAGCTCAAGTACACAGTGTAAGGCAGACCAAAACATGTGTGTTGTTAAACAAAGAATCCTTCATCATGTGTCCTTTTATAAGCTTGTTTCAGCAGAACATCCTTTTTCCCTATGTCTGCTTCCTTCAAAGTCTGTCTAAGTCTCTCACCTGTGTCCACTTTAGGAAAACATTCACGTGTTTGTCCCAGGAAAACACCATCCAACACTTAGGTTTCTACTTCATATACCCACTAAGTCTAACTCTCACCTGCCATCAAGAAAAGCTCTCTTTGCAACAAAGACCATTACAGAAAACCACAACTGGTCAAAATAAAGAGTTATGAAGCCCAGTCATAAAGGGTACATCTATAACACAAGTGCTACATGTGATGCACTTGGCTTATTTCATTTGGTTTATTTCACTTGCATTTCATCTTTTTAAAAGTTTACCTAGGGTCAGTGTCTTAGTTAGGGTTTTAATGCTGTGAAGAAACACCATGACCACAGCAACTCCTGTAACAGACAGCGTTTAATTGAGGCTGGCTTACACTTCAGTGGGTCAGTCCCACTGAAGTGGTGGGAAACATGGCAGTGTCTAGGCAGGCATGGTGCTGGAAGAGCTTAGAGTTCTATCTCTTGTTCCAAAGGCAGGAAGAATGTGGTTAAGAGGAGGGTCTCATTGACATACTTCCTCCAATCAGACCACACCTCCCAATAGTGCCATTCCCTGGGTCAAACATATTGGAACCACTACAGCAAGATGGCTCAGTAGGTAAAGCACCAGCTATGCAAGCCTGACACCTGAGTTTGATCTCCAGAAAGAGAACTGACTACACAAAATTGCCCTAGGACCTGAGACTGCTCTGACAGGATAAGCTCATGTGCATAACATACAACAGAAAGGGTTTTTAAAAAGTATTATTGTTTAAGGCTAAATAGTAAGTCATTACATGTAACACTATCACTCATCTCCAGTAACACTCTGGTGCTTGCCGTTGTCTAGTTATCCACACTGGTATGTAAGGCCAGTCTATTACTTTGAGTAGACAGCTAGGCTATCTCCATATTCTCCAATATTTTTCCATCCTCTATCCCAAATCAATGTATCTAATATGAATTATAATGGCTATAGAGTATTAGTGCTTCTTTGTGGTTTTATTATTCATGCTGAGTATATATTTTTATATTCTCTCTGAGAAAATGTCTATACAATTCCTTGGTCAATTCCCTAACTGTGTTTTCTTTTTCTTCTTGAGTTTCAGAAATCCTTTATAGGTACTGATCAAAAATTTTATCTCAAATGTTTTGGAATGTATGCTCACTGCCATGTTGATTATAGAATGGGTCATTCATTCATGTGAAACAGGGTGTCACTCTATAGTCCAAGGTAACCTGGAACGCATGGCAATACTCTTGCCTCCGCCTCTTGAAGTCTGGGATTATAGGAATATCCTACCAACCAAGCCACACTTTTCTATTTTTATAAGATATCTTTGGGATTTAGATGGATAGTTTCCCAAATCTATATAGCCCATTGGAAAGCTATGACATCTAAAGAGTATTTAGTTTTCCAACCACCAACCAAGTCTGAGTTGTGTAACTGCTGAATTCTCTCTCTAGCTCCTCACCACTTTTCATGCATTTGTGTGTGGTGTATGTGTAAATGCATGAGTATGGGAGTGTGTGTATGTGCAAATAAGTGGTCTGGAGGTAGATATGAGGAATCATCTTCAATTGCTTTTCTACCTTATTTGATAAACTCTCAATCAAACCCAGAAGACTATGAAATGGTGAAAACAGCTCGCCAGCTAGCTCTGAGGATCCCGTGTCTCCCTCCACCTTCTGTGGCTGGAAATACAGGTGGGCTTTCATGTCTATCCAGCATTTATGTGGGTCTTGTGGGATCTGAACTCAGGTCTTGAACCTAAGAGCCATATCCTTAGTCCGTATTATTAGACTTTTTTTTTTTGAGGCAAAGTCTGGCCCAGAACTCAGAATGGTACCTGTGTCAGTGCTGAGATTACAGGGTTGGTTTCCCATTTCCAGTTTTGCTGTAGAGTTGATTTGTGACCCTCCTACAGCAGAGGGCTGATTCTATCAGACCCCACCTTGCCACAGATAGTCAGGCCTCTCTGCCCACCTCCTGCTAATTGCCATGCCTCTCTCCAAGTTCAAGTTATGCTGGAAGTCCCTCCAGAGACTGAAGATGAAGCTGCTGATTAGGCCAAGTTGCTGACGAACTTGGGGGAGGGGTTTTGCTTTACCTATTTACCTGTTTGCTTGTAACACAGAACTTCAATGAATGATGGCGGACTGAAAGCACACGATGTGTTGGTCTAATTTTTTCAAGCCCTTCCCGGATTTCCGGTACCCTTAATTTTCAGGCCCTGACTCCCATTCCTGACGACTCATTCATATGAGTGGCTGCAGGCAGCCACATTGATTTTTCATTAAAAGTATTTTATTTTTAAATAATGTGTCTGTCTGTCTATGCATAAACACTGGATCCCCCAGAGCCTGAGTAACAGGTACTTAACCCCCCCCCTTTTAAAAGTTGTGAATACAACTTATATTTTGTCAAATGATGTTCCTTCATCTATTAATATAATAATTTCCTTCTTAAGCCTATTACTATACATTTATTTCAAATGTTAAATTGTGCATATATAGGATCTATCTCACTATGTTAGAAGATAGTTTTTTTAACTGCTATCCTTACAATCCAAATGTTTTCATTCCTATGTCTGAGATTACATTTCATTCTTCTGCCTCAAAAAACAAATGTTTTGGGACTGGAGAGATGGCTCAGCAGTTAAGAGCACTGACTGCTCTTCCGAAGGTCCTGAGTTCAAATCTCAGCAACCACATGGTGGCTCGCAACCATCAGTACAGCTACAGTGTACTCATATACATAAATAAATAAATGAATAAATCTTAAAACAAAACAAATGTTTTCTGATTATCATGTTATATATATGAATTTTTCATAGTAGTAATATTTCAAGTGTTGCTCATGGAACATATACATCAAATCATGTTTGGAGTTTGTTAGCTATGAACATGTCAGAGTGAGGGATGTAACTCAGAAGAAGAAGAGTAGGTATTTAGCATGTGTGAATACCCATCATTTCAAACTAAAAAAAAAAAACCTGAAACAACTCCAGGAAAAAACAAAAGCAATAAAAAGAAAGGAAAGGAAAACAGATGCTAGAGGCTAAGACAGAAGAAAGGATGGTGAATTCAAGGCTCGTCAATACTATGAAAGCAAGGTCAAAGTCAAATCAAACAATGCAGTGAGACCACCCTACCTACAAAGACAAACCACAGAAGCCAAGTACCTGTATCCAGAATGTCTTTAAGTTAGCTGTGAGCTCCAGGATGGATCTTTGTTTTCTGGCCCACTCTGGCCCGCTTGCTCCAGCCCCAGGATGGATATTTTAAATAATCTTGGTGGTCTTTGACATATTACCCCAAGAAGATCTCTCTACAGAAGTGCTTCTCTGTTCCTGCTCAGGCCCTAACACTCTGGTTTGGATTGCTATCTTTTCTTCCTCATGTAGAGCCAAACTGATTCCAGTCCTGCTCCAACATCCAATTGTAAGTAATATGGTGACTATAATCTGTGAGGACATCAAGGTTTGAGATCTGTTTCATTCTGGAGTGAAGGGGGCCTGGGGATTGAACACAGGGTCTGTAGCATGATACTGAAGAGCTCTATCATTGAAATACGTCTCTTCTAACTTTGGGTTTTGTTGTTGTTGTTGTTGTTTGTTTGCTTGCTTGCTTTTAATTTTCTCAGACCACACTGGCTTTGAATTTGCTACACATCCAAGGATGATCTAGAATTCTGGATCTTCCTGCATCCACCTTTCTAGAGCTGGAATTTACAAGAATCCATCATCGTGCCAGTTTTATGTGGTGCTAGAGATCAAATCCATGTTAGGTAAACCCTTCTTCAACTCAACTACAGGCCCAGAGTGTGGGTATTTCTCTCATGTACTGCAGGCTGACTCTGAACTTACTATACAGGTGAGGCTCATCTCAAACTTTTGAACATAGCCATGTCTTGTTCCTTAGGTTGTATTTTTTTTTTTTTTTTTTTTTTTTTTTTTTTTTTGCTTTAAGATGCAGTCTTGCTTTGTAATTCTGCCTGAACTTTCATTACAAATTGCAATAATTCTCATACCTGGTTGTTTGTTTTTGTTTGTTTGTTTTTTGTTACTGTTTCTTAAGACAGGGTTTCTCTGTGTAGCCCTCGCTGTCCTGGAACTCACTCTGTAGACCAGGCTGGCTTTGAACTCAGAAATCTACCTTCCTCTCCCTCCCAAGTGCTGGCATTAAAGGTGAGCACCACCACTGCCCGGCTTCATACCGAGTTGTAAAAATGGCTCAGCAGTTTAGAGCTCAAACAGCTCTTTAAGACGACCTGAGTTCAGTTCTCAGTACCATGTATAGCAACTCACAACGGCTTCTAAGTTCAGCCAAAGGTATCTGAGATTCTCTTCTGGCCTCTGTGGGTACCTACATTCATATGTACATAGCCACACAGGTAATTCAACAACAACAACCAGAGATCCTCCTGTCTACATCATGAGTGTGAGATTACATCCATCCACCTGTTTTCTTTCTTTATATATTCTGTAAATTATGAACAGCATGTCTTCTAAATATACCCTACCATAGTGGAGTTATGTTTTACTTGTCAGGATGTTTTTTGGTATACAGAAATCCAAAGTTACAACCCAGAATAACAATGTTTTCTCTTACGGTTGCTGTTTTTGAGATTCCATAAAATAAAAGACTTAGGGGGTGGAAACATGGTTCATTGAGGGAAGAACACTTGCTGCTCTTCCAGAGGGCACAGGTTCAACTTCCCAGCAATAGCATCCATATGGTAGCTTACTACTATCTGTAACTCCAAGTCCAAGTAATCTGATGCCTTCTTATGGCTTCTACGTGCGCGCACACACTTCCCCCCCACCCCCCACCCCCACCCCCTACTGCCCTTCATATTACCTTTAAATCTCTTGGAAAATAAAACAGACTTTATAAGTATCAGACAATTTTTTCAGGGGCTGGAGAAACAGACAGCTCAGAAATTAAGAGCTCTGGCTATTTTTCCAGAGGTCCCAGATCTGATTCCCATAACTTACATGGAAGTTTACAACTGTCTTTAGTCCCAGCCCCATGAGATCTGACATTTTCTGGCCTCCATGAGCATCAGGCATGCATGTGGTGCATACACATACATTCAGACAAAATACCCATATACAACAACAGCAACAAAAAAACCAACAACCATGAATTACATTTTGGGATGGAGAGATGGCTCAGTGGTTAGAGCACTTGTTCTCAGAGAGATTCAATTTCTTGCAGACAAATAGTGGTTTATAACCAACCAGCTTTAACTCCAATTCTAGGGGAACTTGTCTGACCTCCAAGGATACCAAGCCTGCATGTAGTGGCACATACATATAAGCAGGTAAAACACTCACATATGAAATGCATACATCTAATTTAAATATTTTTTTATAGATTTATTTATTTTATTTATGTGAGTACACAGTCACTGTCTTCAGACAAACCAGAAGAGGGCATCATAGCTCACTATAGATGGTTGTGAGCCACCATATGGTTCCTGGGAATTGAACTCAGGACCTCTGGAAGAGTAGTCAGTGCTCTTAACCTCTGAGCCATCTCTCCTGCCCTTTGTTTTGTTTTTTTTAAACAGTGTTTTTGTCTTTTTGGTTTTTTTTTTTTTTTTTAAGATTTATTTATTATTGTAGAATTTCTAACCCCAATCCAGGGTTTCTACCCCAACTTTGACTATTTACTCCATGGATAAAAGACACATACACAACCTTTATATTTACAAAATGCCTTACACAAGAGCTGGGCAAATATCTACCCTTTATGTTATTAAAATCTCTTTTTTATCTACAACCCCGAGTTATTATTTACTATGTTTCATCTGGGCTGCTCTTAATTCCAATTGGCCAGCCCTCAGAGCCATGTTTTCTTAACTCCTAACCCATGGCAACTTTCTCTTCCTCCTTATCTGCACCGCCCCCATGGTACCCCACCCACCCACCCACCCAGCCTGGAAACGCTAAAACTAGACTATGTCTCTTCTGCCCAGGTACTGGATGTTGGCATCTTTATTTACCAATCGGAAATAACTTGGGGGCAACCATGTTTTGAGGGCCCGCAGTTCGTATTACACTACACAGTCAAAGACCAAATCTCAACAACTAATCAATGTATTATTCTTGAGACAATGGTCTCCCTCTATAGTCCTAGCTTCCCTGGCACTGGCTCTATCTACCAGCCTGGCCTTAAACTTAGAGATCCTCTTGTTTCTACCTCCTGAGTGCTGGGATTAAAAGACTGTGTCACAATAACTGACTAAAGAAAAAATTATAAAAATGTTAAAAAGAAAAAAGAAAACTTGCAGGGGAGATATCTCCACATCTCCACATCTGCCCGGAGGGAAGAGATGGAGAAGAGGAAGAAAGAAAGCCATGCCTTTTTGAGTTATACCCAACGTTTAAACAGCAGCCACATGCCAAAAGAAAGGCAGAGTCAGAGGAGTGGACTGTACTAGGGAAAACATATTTTAGGTTCTGGCATTATACAAAAGAAAATGAGTGGAAAAGTCAGGACCTAGAAAAGGAAACAGACCCAAGAGTCTTTATGGAGGCTCTATAGCAACTCCCTTTGAGGATACCATATTCAGTGAAATAAACCAGTCACAAATGGACAAAACTATATGATTTCATTAATAAGCAGTACTTAGAGTAGCCAAAAATCACAAAACATAAAGCAGGATATCAGGTTTTAGGGGGTTAGGAGGCAAAAGGTTTTTTGTTTTTGTTTTTGTTTTTTTTTTTTGTTTTGTTTTGGCTGTGTATCACAACATTTAAATTCATTTCCTAAAGGTGAGTTTTGTATTTTGAATCTTTAAGCCCTTCTACCTTCTATATGTATAAGTGGGTTTTTTTTTTTTTTTTTTTTTTTTTTTTTTTTTTTTTTTTGGCCACCTTATGTTTAAGAAAGGGTCTAACTATATTATATGGCCTAGGGTGCTAGGCCACATAATACAATGTTAGTACAATGTTAGTACAGCTTAGATTGACCTTACTCTAGATCATTCTCCTTCAGTCTGGAATCACTGGTGTGCCCAAGTACCTCACGCAAACCATTGTCCATAGTAAAAGGCAGGTTTTAAGACTTGACTATATAAACTACATTTGTAGACACTCAGGCTAGTTAGGGAGATAGGTCACCAGTAAAGATGCTGGCTGCCGAGCCCAATGACCTGAGTTTGATGCCTGGGACCCACAAGCTGGGAGAGGCCCATGGGTTGTCCCTGGGGTTACCCTACACCTGCCATAGCATGCATGCACACACACAAGAAAAAATAAGTCATAAAATAAAGAAGTTAACTGCTGTTATTCAGATCATAATATTTTAAGAAAGATATTACCTTTTATTGTTTTCTTGTTCTTCTTCCTCTGGTACTGTCTTCTGCTTTTTCCTAGTCTGTTCTTCTAACAGCCAATTTTTCCTCTTCAACCCCTTCTTATGTTCTGAATTAAGGTTCACACTCTGAACCACAGCCTCGATCACATCGGTAACTGTGTCTGGACTTAGATGCAGGGACACTTCTTCGCCTTCATTCAATTCTGGGTTGACAAACTGGGCAGCCTGGAATGCTTGCATTGATACCACTGCTTGGAGGGGACATTTCCGAGGTCGACCTGGTCTGCGTTTCACAAAATTGTTTCCTGTCCTGGCCTGCCTTTGAAGTTTTTTGGCTTTTAAAATTTTATTAACATGGTCCAGGTTTTTCTTGGTGGCCAAGATTTTGTCATAATTGCACATTTTCCGAGCTTGGCGCTGCATAGCTTCAACTACACTTCTCTTGATATGATGAGGGGAACACCTACTTGCTAACTTTTCAGAAAGAAGTGGGACATTATTACAAGAGTCACTTGGGACTGCAGGCACTAGAAGGCTGTCTGATTTACCTAGGGTTCGCTCCTTGCTGTAGCTATGGCCTGGACTGGAAGAAGGTGGTGCAGACACAGTTGTAATGGAAGCATCACCATTTTTCTCCACAGACTCTTGCTCATCGTGTTGTACTATCCGCTGCAACAGACTGTCTACAGAATCATCCATAGAAGCAACCAATCTGGGACTTCTGGAAGGAATTCCATTCACTAAAAGAGACAACACAGCACACAGACAAAAATTTGATCACTTCGTAATCTAAATTATTTTGTCTCTTTATGTTTGCTTCTCAGCCTTTTGAGACAAGGTTGTGCTTTGAAGCCTCTGCTGGCTTAGAATTCACAATGCAAACCAGGCTGGTTTTGAACTAACTAATGACTAATCTTCCTTGCCTCTACCTCTTGAATGCTAGGATTATAGGTAAAAAACCCCAGCTTTTAACTTTATTAAATCTTTATTTTGACTTATGCATATGTGTATTACATGTTCATACAGTTGCTCATGGAAGCCAGGAGAGAGAGTCATGACTGCTAAAGCTGGTGAACAGCAGAGCTCTAACGACCAACCTATCTTCCAACCCTTATTTACTTTGTTAAGATGGGTTTTCTGGAGCTCAGGATGGCCTGAAGTCTACCATGTTTGAAGTACTCTATTAGTGGATTATCTTAAATCCTAATCTTCATGTCAATGTCCCCACGTGCTGCAATTAAAAGTGTGTACCATACCATACC
Organism: Mastomys coucha; assembly: GCF_008632895.1. Classification (NCBI taxonomy): domain Eukaryota; kingdom Metazoa; phylum Chordata; class Mammalia; order Rodentia; family Muridae; genus Mastomys; species Mastomys coucha. Next base: position 37,883,467 of record NW_022196898.1, on the reverse strand, counting down.
TAGCTTTCTATATTGACAAAAGATAAGTACCTAAGGCTAGACAGAGACTGGATAAAGATTCAAACTTGTCTTTCTTTCTGAGCACTGGGGATCAAATTCAGAGACTTGCCCATTTGAAGCAAGTTGTTTACCACTCAGCTAAATCCTGAGTAAGATGGGTTCTGTCCCTTCCTTCTCTAGTGTTTTTAAATAGGGTGTTATACTGTTTCCAGGCTGGCCTGGAATTCACTATATAAGGTTATCCTCCTCCCTTAGGCTCCTAGGTCCTAGAATTAAGTCATATACTATCTTGTGGTTTTTGTTTGTTTATATGCTCACGTTGATCCAAACTTACATTTTTGTGGGAAGCGAGAGGAAGGAGGAAGGATGTTAATCTTGGGGTTTCTCACAAGATAGCCATCTTATTATTTTTAATTGGGACTAAACACATATCCTTTTTAAAAACATTAAATGTGGTAAACCACTAAATCATTTCTCTAGCTCCAAGACTAAGGACTTTTCTAGGGACGGAGATTTCAAAAGTTGGACTGACTACATTTTACATCCTGAGAGTGTATGGACAAGGGATGGAAGTTATAACTTAAAAGTGGATATATTTGGGTGTCAAGCTGAGAAGGGGTGATGTTCTGGTGGGATTCTGAACATGCCTGTAGGAGATTATCTTTTTAAAAGAACTTTTGTTTTATTTTGTGTGGATAATGTGCATGTGTATATGGAACAGTGCATGCACGGCGATCAAAGGACAACTTTCTGTCTTCAACACTTCCTCCACTTTGATGTGGACTTTGGGGTCTGAACTCAGGTTCTGGTTCAAGCAGCTTCTGCTTACTTGTTGCGTCATCTCTTCAATCCAAACTTGGTTTAGTTAATTAGGAAAGACACCCCCCACCCCCGTGAGTGGCATATCTTTTCTAAACAGGATCCTATACTGTTACGTACTGAGAAATGAAACAGAAGCAGCTTGTATTTCTCTCTCTCCATTTCCTGATTGTGGACACCATATCAACAACTGCTTAGGCTCCTGCTGCCTTGACTTCCCCACCAAAAAGGACTGTACCTTGAAGTTCCCGTAAGTTTCTTCTGGCAGGGCATTTTTAATCACAGGAAAAAAACTAAGACAGTCCCTAAACTCATGGACTACTATTAATATCCACAGGTCATAGCTTTTTAATCAGTGAATTTATTTACATGTTTTAAAACTGGGATATTAGCTGACATGCATGGTGGCTTCTAACTGTAACCTTAGAATGCAGGAGCCTGACCCAGAAAAATTGCCACAGGTTTCGAGTGAGCCTGAGCTATATAATGGGGACCAGAACAGCCAGCTATAGTAAAACTCTGTCCAAAAATATTAAAATTAGTGCCAGATGATTTGGGATAGACTTGAAATGGTTCATCAGATTAAAAAGTATTTGCTGATAAGCTTAGGGTCAATCCTAGGGCCCACAGTGGAAATAGAGAACTAATTTCTCTAAGTTTAGGAAACAAACCTAGTAAGTGGGAGAGGGGTAAGGCCAGAGAGCAGATATTTAAGTAACTAACTTTGAGGAGTCCAGTCTGGACTACAGGAGTCCCTGTTCAAAAACAAACATTGGAGGAAAAAAAATCGCATGAGGTGGCTTTTTGTTTAGAATTTATTTTACTTTTATGTATGAGTGTTTGTGTGTCTACATCACAGGGGTACAGATGCTCTCTGAGGCCAGAGGACGGTACTGAATGCTAGGAACAGAACTCAGGCCTTTGGAAAAATAAGTGCTTTTAACCACTGTGCTATCTATATCTCCAGCCCAATTCCAGATATTTCCCTATTAAGTACTAGGAATTGTAGAATAATTTATCATATCAGAATTTGCTAAGATTCCCAATAATTTGGTGTTAAAAATCCTTAAAATGAACAAGGTATGGGAGTGGATCTCACTTTCTCTTTCCTATGTGACAATGTGGCCATATTGAACAAACCTCCCTTTCCTGCTTTTAGCTTTCACTATTGTGTCTTTAAGTGGCTTACTGAGGATGGGTGGGAGAGATTAGCTCTTTAAGGCTGTTAGAGGCTAGTCTCTGACCCTAGCCCCAAGACCCAGGGTAAGAACTAGTTTCTGAAAGTTGTCCTCTGAACATGGCTTATATGCGTGCACAAGTGCACAAAAACACCTTCCCTACTGCCCAACACAGAAAAACAAAACCATTTCCAGTGATCACGGGAGCAGGTCAATGAGTACCCACTGCTTGTTTCTCTCCATATGGATGTTTGTGTCTCTAAAATTTCATATAATGGAAAACTGGAGAACAAAGTCTTATTATTTGGTTGTATTTCTGAAACAGGCACTTGGAATCTGTCTTAAGCCTTTCTGCCTTCTTTTTGTCTGTCTTTTCCTTTGGATTACCCAATTAATTCTGCATATAGGCAGGTTAATCAGTAAAGGAACTGTTTGTCTAGCCTATCTCATCTCTTCAAAGCTGAAGGCAGAAAGAAGTCACTATGCTAAATCTGCAGTCATTTTGGACCTAGGAAGGATAATCACTGCCCCAAGTGCCATAAGGGTAATTACTAATGAGAGTAAAGACTCATCATGGAGCGAAAGTACCATCTGAGACCAACAGTACCCCTAAATCAATAAGGACTTCTTGGAATTATTTTGCAGAACCAAAACTGACATCAACAACAAAGCCATATCCTGATCAGTACTGATAAATAATTCTCCTCCCACAAACCTCTTTCATTCTCAATTCTTGTCTAATGAAAGTGTATCCTGTAAGCCATTCTAGTAAATCATATGTATATAAGATATATGTATATGTGTATGTGTCCCCCCCCCCCCATTAAATGAGTTCTGCTCCTCGAGAGAACCCTGACTAATACAGGGAGTAAATTTATTAGCCCCTATTATAGCTGTAGTTACATATATGTTCCTCCTACCAAATGACCATCTAGTTCCAAAAGGTACATGTTTTGTCAAACTTCTAACCCTTCTCTGTTCCCAGAAATGGCCTCCCAATACTTGAAAAAATTTATAATTTCACTTCAGCAAGACAGGTCAGTGTATACAGACACTTGCAGCTAAGCTTGAGAACCTGAGTTCTAGTTCCAGAACCCACATGATGAAAGGAGAAAATAGACCCCAGTGAGCTGTCCTCTGACCTCTACACACACATGCATACACTATAAATATATATACAAGTAATTTAAAAAATTAACAATTCTGCAATTTTAAACTTTGAGTTTATGTGTATAAGTTTTCCCTCTCAGTTGTTCCTGTATTTTGTCTTTATTTTTTATGTTAATTCACTTTTATATGTTTTATCTCCATGTCATACCATGTACATACTTGATGCCTGTGGAGGTCAGAAGAGGCCTGGAAATGGATTTATGCATGTTGTCAACCATCACGTGTATCCTGTGAACTGGGGTCCTCTCCAAGAGCAAGAAGTGTTGGGATCTCTACAAGAACAAGTGCTCTTAGCCACCAAGCCAGCTTTCCAAGCCCTGCATGTATTTAAGTGTACCAAATACATGAAATTCCTTCCTGGGCTAAAAGACAGAGATTGTATTCCTACCACTGGAGTCAGGCTGTAAACAACTCAGTGGATAATGGGAAAGGAATTAAGGTCCTCTCTAAGACAACAAGTGCTCTTAACTGCTGAGTCATCCATTGGGTCCCTCTATATCTTTTTTTTTTTTTTTTTTTTTTAAATTGATTAGCCAGGTTGCTTTGGTGGCTCATGTCTTTAATCCCAGCACTCAGGAAGCAGAGGCAGGAAAATCTCTGAGTTTGTGGCCAGCTTGGGACAGCCAAGGCTATTCAGAGAAATTCTATCTGGAAAAAAAAAAAATTAAATTGATTGATTGAATGAAAATAGAAAATCATGGGGTATAAAATTTAACTTACTTTGTGTGAAGTATCTGTGCAAGAGCTCATGTATGGAGAAGTCAGAGTGTCTCTATCATGTGAGGGTCTTACATAAAAATTAAGTCTTAAGGCTTAATAGCACGTGATTTTAGTGAACTATCTCATTCTTCCCTATTTTCCTTGCTTATATGCAAATCTTTTTCTTTTCTTTTAAAATGAAACACAGTCTTATTATTTAACCCAGGTGGGCCCAAACTCATGGACATTCACCTGTCTCTTCCTCCTGAGTGCTGGGATCAAAGGCCAGCTTGCTTTCCTCTTCTTAGACTCAGTCAACCACCTTTGCTTGTACTTTTTACTTTCTCCTCTCCCTATTCTTCCTTTGGCTAGCATATGCTTTTTTGCCATCTTTCTATTTCTCTCTCTCTCTCTCTCTCTCTCTCTCTCTCTCTCTCTCTCTCTCTCTCTTTTTCTCTCTCTCTCCCTCTCTTCTTCCTAAGATTCAGCTCCCTGTTTTTACGGTCTCATGTAGCCCAGGCTGGCTTTAAACTCCTGCATCTACCTTCCATCTGACAGAACTACAGGCATGCATCAGCACACCAACCTTTCATCTGTCTTCTTTTTTAGGGGGATAGAATAGGGTGGGATATCAATGCATAGTCCAGGCTAGCTAAGAAATAGTAGTTATACTCTCTAGTGGTAGGAATATCAGTCTTAACCAATAATAAAAAGAAAATGTTTCTTTTTTAAACTAGTGAAAATGTTATTCTTTTACTTATTTGACCCCAGTTACTTAGGCTTAAGCCTAAGGTCTTACATGGGCAAGTCATGTATCAGCCTCTAGAGTAGCAGGGAGCATAGGCCTACATAAGCATTGAAACTTCAGGTGTGAATCACATTCATGACCCACTAAAATAATATTTCTTCGCTTCCTCCCTCCCTCCCTACTACGAATGTATTAAAGGCTGGTTTCAAAATGAAACTGTCTCTAGACCCCACTGCTGGGATTATACGCATAAGTCAAAATGCTATGCAAAATACTGGACCTCTCTATGTACTCCAGGTTGATATTAAATTCAAAGTGCTCCTTTTACCCTAGTCTCCACGCCTGGCTCAGAAATCTTGGTTGAGTGGTAGTGGAGCACACCTTGGATTAGTCCCAGCACTTGGGAGGCAGAGGCAGGCGGACCGGTGTGAGTTAAAGGCCATCCTGGTCTACAGCCCAAGTTCTAGGACAGGCAGGGCTATACAGAGAAAATCTGTCTTGACAGGAGGTGGGATGGGGTGGGGGAGGTGGAAGGAAATCTTTGTCTATTCCAAGGTCAAGAACATTTTCTTTTATGTTTTATGGTTTTAAAATTTTCATAGAACCCTATTTCAAGTTAAACTTTCCATGGAATATAGTCCTCTCTCTTTAGAAAGCCAGCTAACTGTTATTGGAGTTAAAAAGACTTGTTTGTGAGGAATACATTGAGAAAGGGCAGGAGTGTTAGCTCACTCTGCAATCCTACTTTTGAGGTTGAAACAGGACTTCTTTAATTTCTATCCCAGGCTGAGCTACACAATGATTCTAGGCCATCATTCTCAACGATACAATAAAACCTTGGGTCTTAAAACAGACAGCTGAACAACCCATCCATAACCACAAACAACACCCCAACAAGAAATGAATCAAGAGGCAATGTACAGGGTCATCCACATAGCTCAGTGGGTAAAGGCACTTGCTACCAGGTCCCATGACCTGAGTTCCATCCTTGGAACCCACAAGGTGGAAAAATGTTACTGACTTATAAATTGTCCTTTGACCTCTGTCCTGTGCCCTTGCCACACAAATAACTTAATAAATGAATAAATATAATAAAAATGTTTTTCTTTTTTTGTTGTTGTTTTTTTGTTTTTGTTTTTTTTGAGACAGGGTTTCTCTGTGTAGCCCTGGCTATCCTGGAACTTACTCTGTAGACCAGGCTGGCCTCGAACTCAGAAATCCGCCTGCCTCTGCCTCCCAAGTGCTGGGGTTAAAGGCATGTGTCACCACTGCCCGGCTTAATAAAGATGTTTTTAAAGAAGTATATATGAGTTCTATTTTTGGTCTTTTAAAACTCTTTAAAATTTTTATTCATTTGTTGTAATTCAGATCATCAGCCTTGGAGACATACACTGTTATCTACGATACAAGCACAAAGACCCAATTTCTAGACTTTCTGTTTTATTAAACCATATTATATGTTATAATCCTGGCAGGAATAAATTCTCTTTTTCTTTTCCTAGAGACACAGTTTTACTATGTACGCCTGGCTGGCACTGTCTCCCAGAGTTCTGGCTGTTTCTGTCTCTCAAGTGATTGGACTAAAGGACTGTCTCTCAATAGATTGGACTATTCTATTACTGTGAAGAGACACATGACTAAGGCAGTTTATAAAAGAAAGCATTTAATAGAGGACTTGATTACAGTTTTAGAGGGTGAGTCCATGACCATTATAATGGGATGCACAGCAGAAGGCAGAGACTGTACTAGAACACTAGCTCAGAGTTTACATTTTATCCAAAAGACGGAGGCAGAGAGCAAAAGAGACTGAGCCCACTGTGAGCTTTGGAAACCTGAAAGCCCATTTCTAGTGACAGAGCTACTCCAGGCCACATCTCCTAACCCTCACCAAGTAGTCCCAATACCTGTAGAACCAAATATTCAAATAGAAGAGCCCATGGGGGCCGTTCTCATTCAAAATATCACACAGGGCAAACAAACTCCTATGCCCTACTGTTTAGCTATCTTTGCTATCAGAAAACTGAGACAATTTTCCCTCATAGAAATGGCTAGGGCCCTTGAAAGAGCCAGAGAAGAAAATTTATTGTCAGGAAAATTTTACCAATACCAACACCTTGCTGAAGCCTGGAGACTGAATGATTTCTTTCTTACTTTTTGTTTGTTTGTGACAGGAACTCACTATGTAGACCAAGCTGGCCTCAAACTCAGAGAGTTTGCCTACCTCTGCTGACTGAATGTTGGTGTACATGACCATGTTTAACTTAAAATTTTTCCTTTAGGCTTATTTATTTTATTTTATGTCTGTGCAATGTGATCTTAAAAGATTAAAGAGGGGCTGGTGAGATGGCTCAGCGGGGAAGAGCACCGACTGCTCTTCGGAAGGTCATGAGCAACCACATGGTGGCTCACAACCACCCGTAATGAGGTCTGACTCCCTCTTCTGGTGCATCTGAAGACAACTACAGTATGCTTAAATATATTAAATAAATAAATCTTTAAAAAAAAAAAAAAGATTAAAGAGAAAGTGAGTTCCAGGACAGTCAGGGCCACACAGAGAAACCATCTCAAAAAAAAAACCCAAAATAGCCCCCCACCCCCAAAAAAAGGAATCCCAGGTCCCCTGCAAGAGTAAGTGCTCTCAACCACCTAGCCACTTCTCTAGCATCAGGACTGGTTTTTTTTTTTTTTTTTTAATGCATATTACTTATCATCTTTGTAAATCTAAACCTCATGTTAGGACTCTGATGACAGACTGAGGGGAGAGGCCCAGGATCTGACTGCACTAATATATCATACTGTCTTTTTGAGGGTATGGATGCTGTATGTACATGTTTGTGTAGGTAGTATATGTACATATGCATGCAGGTACACATATATATGTATATGCTTGGAGGGGCCAGAGCCCAATGTTGGCTGTCTTTCTCTATCTTCACCTTTTTTTGTTTTGAAACAGAGTCTTGAACTAAACCTACAATTCATCAGTTTGACTAAATTGGCCTGTCTCCATACCTCTAGCACTGGACTCACAGACACATTTGCTGTACATAGCCTTTGTGTGGGTGCTGAGGCACCAGCTCAGGTCCTTGTGCTTGTGAGCAGGTACGTTACTACCCGAGCCATCTCCTCAGGTCATGTTTTACATTAAGCCATATGGAAGTCTTCAAATTTTATTTCTAAAAGAATGAAACTGTTCTAGTATTTTACGTCTGGTTTATACCTCTTCCACTTTGTGTATGTGTGTGCGTGCGTGTATTACTGGTGATTGAATGCAGGGTCTTATGCAACATGACATGTATGCGTATGTGCAATCACAGACACACAAGTAATATGTAAAAACACAGCAATGCAACTAAATAAATGTGCCATTGTATGGTGTGGACAAAAGCTTTATATGACCAATGAGTCAAAAGCTTTATATGACCAATGAGTTAATCAACTCATGAAATCCTTATCAATCTACATTTTAAAAATACAATGAAATATATTTTAGAATCAGCCTGTCATTCAAATCAATTTTACTAAGATCACATTGCACATATAGACTGGTTTAGAAAATTATCTTTTAAACAATGAAATGTATTTCCCAGCAATGTTTTCTAATTATTCTTTTGAGAGTAGAGCCTAGACATGTACTATATACATAGGGCTGTGTTGAAGAAAGAAACCAGGGTTTCGTGCATGCATGCTAGAAAAGCACTCTATGAACTGATCAAGATTTTTGAACCTTATAATTATTATCACATGTATATTTTAGACAGGGTCTTTCAAAACTGGCCCCAAACTCATGGCAGTATTTCTTGCCTTACTCTCTCCAGTGCTGGGATTACCAGCTCACTTTGCATTTTTTAATTGAAATACTTAATGGGACATTTATCTTTAACTATTTAATGGGTGACCTTGAATTCCTAATCCTACTTCTATCTCCCAACTGCTCAGATTATAGGCATGTAACAACATACCCAACAACAAAAATTTATTAAAGGGCTTCCAGCCACACTATTACAGAATACACTCTTTTACATCATTTCAGTTTAAAAAAAAATGTGTGTGTTAAGTCTGAGTACGTGCACATGTGCAGAGCCCTACAGAAGCCAATAGAGTCAAATCTCTATGGTCAGGTCCTCTGCAAAGAGAGTACATGCTCTTAACTGCTAAGCCATTGCTTCAGTATCCTCTCATTTCAATTTCTTGAAAATAAAACTATTGAATTTTTTCAATAGACATTATCAGTGATACTGAAATGACAAGGCCACTTTTGTTTGCTTTACAGATTTGTTAATCTCAAATTCCAGATAGGAAACTATTCTGAAAATCTAGTAAAAAAAATAGCACTCACCTGTTGAAGAAGTACTCTCAGATGAAGACCTTTTACGGGTAGGGCTACAATTTGTGCTTTCTGATGATCGCTGGGAAGGTTTATCGGAAGCTGACTGGGAACCTGGGAAGAAAGAAAAAGAAATCATAGGACCATCCATGACTACATGTCCAAGCATGCTGTGTTACAACAGTGAATTTCAGCTGCTGTCACTGCCATTCTCTGTAACAGCATGACATGCAAGCTCACAATAAAAATAAGCAGAGGATAAACCATGCTAGATGTTGCTAACAGAATTTCCAAAGTCCTGCCGGGCGGTGGTGGCGCATGCCTTTAATCCCAGCACTTGGGAGGCAGAGGCAGGCGGATTTCT
>NW_022196898.1:37861795-37874083 GCF_008632895.1 Mastomys coucha | reverse complement strand
AAAAAAAAAAAAAAAAAGAATTTCCAAAGTCTCATGAAATTTTATATAGCTGAGAGAAAACTAGTTTTAAAGGTAAAATAAAAATAGTGATTTAGTTTTATGTACCATCACTATGAAGTATTAAAGTATTTGCTGATGAAAATCAAGTCTAACCTGTTATTTTTTATTAGAATGAACAATATAAATCAACAAACAAAACTTATAATACAACTAATTGAGAAATAACTGACGTGGGAAAGGCATATCTAACTTAGGCATCTCATTTAATGAATTCAGATAAAAAGGTAGGTGGTTGGGTCTCAATTCCATCAATTTATACAATTCGCAAATTTTTACATTCTGATTTCTTCTATAGAAAATTCAAGAAGACCTGGTTATTAACTTATTTGTGGAATACATCTTTAATGGTATACACTTAAGGTTACCTCATAAAAACATTCAATTTCCCTTCATAAAGTCTTATAATTTTAGCAAAAACTCCAAATTGATGCAGCATAATTAAGTATATCTCTTGCTCAGGAGAAAATGATGTTCAGAAATTATTATATTCCTGCAAAAAAAATTATTTGTTTTTGCCAGGCGGTGGTGGAGCACGTCTTTAATCCCAGCACTTGGGAGGCAGAGGCAGGTGGATTTCTGAGTTCGAGGCTAGCCTGGTCTACTGAGGGAGTTCCAGGACAGCCAGGGCTACTTAGAGAAACCCTGTCTCGAAAAAAAAAAAAAGAAAAAAAAATTATTTGTTTTTAGTACTTCTTCCCTAACAACCCAAAAAGCCAGCTGTTGAAAATAACTATCGATTTTGTATTTGCCAAAGAATTAGAAGTATTTACTTTTTAAAAATGTATATAAAATAAGCTTCAACAAATAGCTGGAGGTACAGAAGACAAGAAAGTAAAGACTTGAAGAGAAGAGTATTCAGACTTGAGTCTACGATCTAACTCTCTAATGAAGACAAGATTTAATTTCTGAAGGCCAATACAGTACTAGAAGAAATGAATGGAGCTAAGTTTCTATGATTTCCCTTTCTCTAGGAGGAAATGCAAATTATGAACTTTTTTTTTTTTTAAACAGTTTCTTAAGTCACACCACAGCAATCATTCTCTTAGTAGGCTACTGGCAGTACTGACTAGGTAAGATGTATAACTTGCCATTCGAGAGGAGATGTCAGATACTGGGAAAATTGATGTTGTAAACAGTGCACCTTACTTCTAAAACACACTGATAACTGATATAAGATCTACTCAAGAATAAAGTTTAGTCTTGAATTTCAAAGAGATACAAAAGAGATTTGAAAACTAGCAGTACAGTAAATCCCCATGGAGTGTGGTTCAGATAAAGAGTTCTCTATAGAGCTAAACAGTATGATATAATAAACCACTGAAGAAGGTCAAAGCATCAATGAAAACTACGAATTAACACAGAACACTTGATATACAGACCAGATACATTCTTCCTACCCAGACATGCATCCAAGACAGAAGACAACAGTGACCAAGAAGCTGAGCTAGCTTGAGCTCTATCACCATTCCTGATGAATGAGCAAGCAAGGTAGATTAAGTGCCAGGGAATAAAAGGAGTTGGTTTAAGAGGACTCTTAATGAAGTCTTCTCTCTCATTTATAAACTGAGCCCTGCTGGGTATATTTCCCACGCCTGGTGTTTGGCTAGACACTATGGAGGTGGAAGGAAGGAGGTGGAAAGAATAGCACACTGGTCTGCCCTCCAGGAACTGACTTAAGGTTATACATGTCATCATGCACGACATTTCAGATGACATTTGGGCCTTCTGTTCTTGAGCTCTATCTTCAGTTTCTAGGCTATTTGTTAACTTTCCCCAAATTTCTTGGTCATCTTCAAGACACTCTTCAACTATACCTTTGATCATCAGGATATCCTGAGAATCACCCTGCCTGGCCTCACCCACCTCAGGGTAAAAGAGGGTACAGGCACTTTCTTCAAAGCTCTTTCTTTTGGTGGCATCTGGAGCTGCTGAAGAGGCAGTGGGAGGTAGAATGGGGGTCAGATCCCCGGAGATCGTTATTGGCAGCACTGTACAGCAATTCCTGAGAAACTGAAACAATTGAGAGAGAGATGGCTTAGCTCACTTAGCTTCTGAGCCATTTTTCATTTTCTGAAAGCAATGGACGCCAGCACCCTACTCTTAGGATTTAACAGAAGAATGGAGTAAAAATTCAGGAAGGCTTTCATTTTTTATTTTTAAAAGTATGCTCAAATTCCCTGTTCATAGAGTAAGGCTGTTCTTAACAATGGTGCAGTTTAGAGAATAAAGTTGTATTATATCCCTGAGATATGACCATAAAGAGTGCTAATAGGAATAGTAAGAGGATGAGGATCCTGAAAAAATACTGTTCAATGATGTAAAGTAAACAGATTTAAGACTGGAAAGCAACGTTACAACTTATAAGCAAGAAGTAGAAACCTGTTAAAGATGTACAGAGTATTTTAAAATTGGCCTAAATCATGTGAAAGCCATAAAAGTACTGCCTTAAGTTTCATTATGCAGCTGGGTGATTAGGGAAGAATAAGAGACTATTCAAAGAGAACTCACATGTCTATTCTAGCAGGGACCCCAATTTATCTGTATTTCCAAATATAAGACAAAATGAAATGCAGAGGAGAATGCAGGACCTAGTTAACTATATGGATTATGGAGAAAAGCCTGGGTTTGATTCTTCAGTCTTTAGCAAATTAAGAATCAGGATGAAGGCAAATAAACATACCTAACTCAGGCTTATTAAAGTCACTCTACATCACAGGGCTGTGTTGAGTCCCAAAGTGGAATACTGTAATACTAATATTACCTTATAAAATCTAGTGTGGCTTATAGATATTAATGACTACTACATATGAAGAAGGTCCTAATATTAGTCATAGGCTATGTCTTTCTTGGGGAGAGAATGTCAATGACTGAACCCAGGGTCTTGTGTTCCACTACACTACAATCAACATTATTATGAAAGAATTTTTAGATGTTAAAGACATATGTAACTCACACATTTAAGTGAACATTCAGTATTAAAAAGTTAAAGTAGAACAGACAGACACTTATGCTCAACTAGGGAGCTGAAACCAACTTCTAGTTATTAAACATTTACTTTAAATAATACAAAGTAAATACAATTAAAGATGTCTTCCTAAACAAGTATGCCCAGGGCAGGCAAGTACTTGCAAGACAATCAGAAAGGCATCTGAAATTAATTTTTTTAAAGATTTATTTTATTTATATGAATACACTGTAGCTGTCTTCAGACACACCAGAAGAGGACATCAGATCCCATTACAGATGGTTGTGAGCCACCATGTGGTTGCTGGGAGTTGAACTCAGGACCTCTGGAAGAGCAGTCAGTGCTCTTAACCACTGAGCCAACTCTCCAGCCCGAAATTAATCTTTTTAATCTCACCTTCGCTTCTCTAGGGATGGGGTGATGATCTAAAACCTCAGCATTTTCTGCTTTCCTACTCATTTTTTGGTTCTTCTCATAGTCATTTTCGAAGGGGAGTAACTACTTTGCTGCTACTTATGGTAAGGTTCCAGCTAAGATGTGCAAAGATTCTATTCCTCACAGAATAATATGTTGGTATGAATTTAAGTTTAGGAAAATCTGATACTGCCTCAAATACATACACACACACACACACACACACACACACACACACACACACACACACAGAGGGGGAGGGAGGGAGGGAGAGAGAGAGAGAGAGAGAGAGAGAGAGAAAGAGAGAGACAGACAGACAGACAGACAGACAGAGAAAGAAAGAGTAACAGAGAATAGAACAAAAAACAAAGTAGAGATCAGAATTTTCCATAATTTCCCATCTCTATTTAAAACAAAGACATAATGAAATACCTTACAAGTAAAAAAGGAATATAGTTGGAGAAATTTCAGTTCATTGGATTTTTGGCTAGAAACATTATTGTATCTCAGCACCCAGACCACAGCCTAGAAATTTAGAAACTGCATACGCATGAGTAAAGTAATAATTTCACAGAAAGAGAAGATATGCTTAAATATACTGGACTTTTAATACTAAAGGTATGGTAATTCTTGGGAGATAATTGTTTGTTTTAGTTTGTTTTTTTTTGTTTTGTTTACCGAAACAGGGTTTCTCTGTGTAACAGCCCTACTGGCCCTGCAAACTTGCTCTGCAAATCAGGCAGACCTTGAACTTAGAGATCGACCTGCACAGGAGTCAATTCTCAATGTTTGCTGGTAATAAGGCATTTGTATAATGAAGAAAGAGTACTACTAAGGGGGGAAACTCAAGCTATCTCAAATTAAGATGATACATACGATATATAAGAACTAAGATATGTGAAGAAGCCTTTTTAATTATAGGCTTTCTGAACTGCATTTATTCATTGTGCAATAAACTTATTAGACAAGGCTTTGAAAAAATATTTGTATCAATTTAAACAAAAAGGGAAAACTGGTATAGGTTGTACATACAAAGTATACAAGGTAAAATGTCAGAAAATTGAAAAGGGAAAGAAAAAGAACTCCCTGGCTAGAGAGATGGCTCAGTGGTTAAGAGCACTGACTGGTCTTCCAGAGGTTCTGAGTTCAAGTTCCAGCAACCACATGATGGTTCACAACCATCTGTAATGGGATCTGATGACCTTTTCTGATGTGTCTGAAGAAAGCAACTGTGTACTCACATAAATAAGTAAATCTTTTATAAAAAAGCTCTGGAAATGAATTACTCATAACTGGTATATAGGCTGATAAAATGTCTTTAAAAAAAATCTAATCTTACACAATCCACAGAGATAAGTGAAGACCAAAAAGCTGTCCTAAGGTTGATTTATTATTTGTGAAAATCTTGATCATATCTACTATAAAAATGAATACTATTTTCAAATATCTGGGTATAAGCAAAGAGTCAAACAGTTGAAGTTATTACAATCATTAGAGAAAACTGCCATTGGTGCTAAGTGTCTCTGTACGTAGAAAACTCACAAAGAAAACATGAACACACAATCCAATGAGTTGACTCTAAACAAATTCAAAGTACTTGCTGAGCAAGCCTGACCACCGGAACTGAATCCCGGAAGCCATGCCAGAGAGAACTGATTCTCAAAAGTTCTTCACACATCTTCACACACATTCTAGGGCATACACCCTCCCCCACTTTTATTTTAAAGACAGGGGTTTTCTAGGTAGCCCTGGCTGTCTGGTAACTTGCTTTGTAAATCCACCTGTTGCTTGCTGCCTTCCAAGTACTGGGATTAAAGGTATGGGCCATCATTCCCAAATGTAAGCAAAGACATATGCATATGTATATGGACACACACACAAGACACACATTCTCACGCAGACTTGAATAAAAATTTTTTAAAAATTAAAAAAAAAACTATGCATGGTGGCACAAAACTTTAATTCTAGCATATGGTAGAGATAGGTGGATTGCCTGAAAAGCAAGGATATAGTTAAGATTCTCCTCTCAGAACAGAAAAATAATACACACACTATAAAAACAAAAATTCAACCTAACTACTTCATTGAGGCCCTAACCATTCCAAACTAAATATCAATTTTCATGATGCTAAATATGAATTAGAAAAGAATACAGTAAACAGGCATGGTGGCAATATGCCTTTAATTCCAGCACTCAGGAGGTAGAGGCAAGCTAGCCTGTTCTACACAGTGAATTATCAGGCCAGCCAGAACTACATAGTGAGACTCTTGCCTCAAAACAAACAAACAAACAAAAAAAGAAAATCTGGAATCTGGTCAGATAAAATGTATTTCTTCTGTCTAAATTTATATTAAAGGCTTTTTACAAATTTATACACTACATGTTTTATATACCTTATTTGAAATTTAACAATAGAGACTTTTTACAAATTTATATACTATAGGTTTTATGTAAACCTTATTTGGAGTTTAACAGTAAATACTCTACTAAATAGGAAAGTATTTAAATGAACAAAATGTCTAATGTTTCCAATGCTAAAAATATCTTTGGGCTAACCATGGAAGAACAGACTAATGTGCTAGATTTAAAATGATGCTTATTAGTAAGTTAAAAAAATACAGACTTACTTCAAAACAGTATTTCATACTAGATTTATAACAAATCACTTCTCCCCAATACAATTAAAGCATGGCATGAAATTTTAGTTTTATGTGTGTGTAGTGTGCATATGTGTATTGGTTTGCATGTGTAGGCATACATGACTGTGGGCACATGTGTACTTTGGTGTGTCTGACTGAGGCTGATGTTGGGAATCATCCCCAATTGCTAATCAACCTTAGTAATTGAAGCAGGATCTCCTTAATCAAACCAAAAGCTTGCTGATCCTGACAGTTTTGCTTGCCAGTTGCTTGGAGAATCCCCATCTCTACCTGCTAAGACTAGGATAATAGGCAGGCTGCTATGTCCACTTTACATTTATGTGGGCTTTGGCATTTTAACTGTTGAGATATTTCTCCAGCTCCAGTATTTGAAGACATTGCTAAAGGTTTTGTTTGTTTGTTTGGTCCTGGATTTATGTTCTGAATCTCTTGAACAGCATTAAAAGTTTCTTGTCAAGTTGAAAAATGACAAAAAATGGCTCTTAATAAAAACGGGTGTTTCTGACTATGACTACATAGTCCATATACCTCATCAGTTCAATGCACTGCAGGAAGAAAGGATTCAGGGTGCTGTG
The DNA here is from genome assembly GCF_008632895.1 of Mastomys coucha. Lineage (NCBI taxonomy): Eukaryota > Metazoa > Chordata > Mammalia > Rodentia > Muridae > Mastomys > Mastomys coucha. Next base: position 37,867,408 of record NW_022196898.1, on the reverse strand, counting down.
CTGGTCAATTTAAAGCTAAAAACAAACAACAGAAACAACAAAGTGTTTTTCTTCTCACTAATTAGAAAATTCCCGACAATTCCCAAGTTAGATCACATTGAATGGAATTCTCCAGAGACTTCCCAGAACCATCACAATCTATTTTAAACTTTTACCTCTGCATGCTTATACTTTACCACTTGCACTTTTCTAGAGAAAGTGTCAAAACCAGGATATTTTCACCAACTGATGCTTATCCCCTTCAGGTAAAAAGGAAACCAAACTAAGTATGCTTTGGAATAAAAGAGAGGGAGAAAGGGATGGAGGGAGGGGGAGAAGGGAGAGGGACAGACAGACAAAACCAATGTGTCTTCAGAGTGATTACTTTTCCAAAACAAAAACTTGTAGTCATTTGACTTATTCAGGAGGGACAAAATAGTGGAATGACTGAAATATATAATATGTAATGTTTACCTGTAAATAATCACTTACAATACTATCCCACTGTCCACTCTTCTTTGTCCATTTTGAAATCATATTGTTCTGCCATGCACAGCTAGTTATGAGCTAAATATACTACAGACAAGCTCAGTTTGATTGTATGTGCCTAAAGTTTTGGTGGCACACTCCCACAATACCAGCATTCAGAGGCTGAGGCACGGGGACCCTGAGTTTGAAGCCAGGCTGAGCTATATTACAAGATCTGCCTTTAAACAAACAAGCAAACAAACAAGCAAAACCAAACCAAACCAAAAACCAAAAACCAAAAAACTTGCTTGTTATCCTGGTACACACCTTCAATCCCAGCTCTTGGAGACAACGGCAGGTATATCTCTGTGAGTTTGAGGCCAGCCTGACCTAAATAGTGAGTTCTACAACAGCCAAATCCTTGCAGAAAGACCCTGTCTCAAAACAAAGAAATCCCTAAATAAGGTCTGGAGAGATAATCCAGAGGACCGAGGTTCAAGTCCCAACACTTACACAGTAGTTCATAATCACCTATAACTTTTATTCACTGTGTATTTGATACCTTCTACGTGCTTCTGAATGCAAATGATGAAGACGTATATGCAGGCAAAATACCCATACACGTAAGACAAAAAGGAAAATTAGAAGAAAACCTCAGTTAGTGTGTAGAGGAGTGGCTGAATGTTGACGGCACTTAGTGCTCTTTCAGAGGGCTTCTATTCACTTCCCAGCACTCATATCAGCGGTCTCACAATCAGCTGTAACTCCTACTTCAGGAGACTTGATGCCTGAAGCTCCCTACTTGTAGCATGTCAGGGAATATACAATCACTCTGCCTAGTCACAGGTTAAGTTAACCTTATCCTTCATTACTGTGTGTCACCTCTCCAATCTATTATTTGAAAATAAGTCAGTATGTGCAGTTAACATGCAAGAAGAGAAGTCCCAGGGCTGGAGAGATGGCTCAGTGGTTAAATGCACTGGCTGCTTTTGCAGGGGTTTCAGGCTCATTTTCCAGCTCCTACAGGCCAGTTAAAAACCATCTGCAATCCCAGCTCCAGAGGATCTAACAGCCTCTTCTGGCCTTGAGGGAGACAGGACACTACATGTGGTTCAGACACATGCAAGCAAAACACCAAATACAAATTTAAAAAAAGACAATAAAAAGAAATTCTATCCCCCAAAAGGGGGAAATCTTCATGTATCACTACAAATTGCTCTGTACAGAACTTGTATCCTTGCCAATCATTTAGTTCTATCAGCATGAACACATGTATATTTATTTTAAGGTTATATCCAACATTAGCATTATTTAGTCACTTGAATTGTTATAAGTCTTGACATTGAAAGTTGTGTCAGAATTATAATTTTCCAAAGGTGATGATTTTTTTTTAACACTGCGAGGGGGGCATTTTCAACATAATGAACTTTAAGTTATATAAGGAAAACAATGCTAAACATTGGAGATCAATTTAAAACAATAGTAAAGACTACCACAAAAACAACCACAAACAAAAAAATTCATACACACACAAACATGAATGCACAAAACAGTAAACAAACCCATTAGATTGCTCTGAAAGTGTTAAGGCATGATTTAGAGAGATAAACTAATTTTTTTGAGACAATCTATATAATTCTGGCAGACCTAAAGCTTGCTATGTAGACCAGTGTAGCGTCAAACTTATAAAGATCTGCCTGCCTGATTCCACAGTGATGGGATTAAAGGTATGTGCCACCATCCTAAATGATACAATTCAGCTTTATCTACATTTTTTTCACTTTCCATCTATTCTTCAACCTGCAGAAACTCAACAAACTGCTCTCAAACTGAGACAATATAACTGATAAAATAAGCCAGCTGTATACTTTGTTCTTTTCCAATCCATCTTTCCAGGCTATGACATATTTCTTACATTGTTTCTCAGTCAAGGTACTCTAAAGGCTGATCTATAGGTGCCTCCTGGGTGCTTGGATTTAGAGGCTTGTGCATACTCCACATGCAGCTAGTCTAGTAATCATGACAGTAAGTTAAGAAACCTAGAAGGCTGATGATAGAGCATGGAATGGTACTTACCACCAAATCTGATCCTAGAACATACATTAGAAGGAAACAACTTACTCTCTTACAAGTTGTCTTCTGACCTCCACAAATATTAACCCCTTTTTATTCCCCACACAAAATAAATATCCTGGGGTGGCAAGCATGCCACAGCATATATATGTGGAACTCACAGGTCTTTAGTTTTCTCCTTTCACAATGTGGAGTCCAGGAATTGAACTCAGGTCACTAGATTTGGCAGCAAGTGTCATAGAGCTGTGCTATTTTGCCAGCCCCTCTCTACTTTATTTCTTGAGATAGGGTTTCTTATTGAGCATGGAGCTCATGGATTAGCTAGATTGGTTGGCCAATGAATGCCAGGGATTGGCCTAGGTCTCCTCCAATCCTTAGTTGTAATTACAGGCACATGCCACCACACTTGGATTTTACATGGGTGTTAGGTCTATTAAGATTAAGGCACCTCTCTAGCCCTTTTACCTAAGTTTTGACAACCCCTCCATCCAAGCAGGTCTTTGAGAAAAGAACTTGTTATGCAGTCTTGCTATTTGCTATGTAGCTCAGCATGACCTCAAATTCTCTAGCCTGTCTTCTTAGTGTTGCAAACTGTTTCGCCCTGCCCTGCCCCCCAGGTTTATTTATTTTATGAGTGTTGTACCTGCATGTGTATCTGTATACTATATGTGTGCCTGATACCCAAGAAGGTCAGAAGAGGGTGTTGGAGTCCCTGGAACAGGAGTCACAGATGTTTGTGAGCCACCGTGGGGGGTGCTGGGGATATAACTTAAGTTATCTGCAAGAACAAGTGTTCTTAACCACTGAGTCATCTCTTTAGTCCCTGTGCCTTTCTAACATGCCTATTGTACAATATTTATCTTTAGATGTACTCTCTCACACACATATTTTGAGACAAGAAAGAAAGACAGATAAGGGGACAAGGAAGGGAAGAAGACGAGTATCTCAGGACCAGCCAAGAATCAAGAATTCTAGCACAATTGAGAGTATTTGAAATGGAGACTACATTTCATATATAGAGATACTTCAAATAATTATCAAAACAGTAATGAATCATCAGGCCCAAGCATATAGCTTTCTTTCTCAGTTATAGGCCTGCTATTTACTAGAAATCTCACAAAACCCTCCATTTATAATAAAGGACAAGTCTTAACACCTTGTGAAATATTGTGACCTACTTAAGGTTTACACCTTATTGGATTGGACCCCATCCAAGGCACCCACACAGCCACCTACCTATATAACCTCACTCACAAGGGAGGATTGCAGCCCCATTTTTAAAAACAAACCCATTTTTAAAAACATAATAAGACTCTGAAAAGGACTTATAAAAATAACAACTTAGACTGTTGCAGGCAGCAATACAGAGTTTATCTCTGTCCTCTGCCCCACATCATATAGGCTTAATTTCTCTTTAAGATACAGATCCATGTCTCGTAAGATAGAAAGAAGGCTAAAGCTGTTTTGTTTTGCTTGTTTCTGTTTTGTGAAAACAGGGTTTCTCTGTGTAGCCCTGGCTGTACTGGAACTCATGCTGTAGACCAGGCTGGCCTCGAACTCAGAAATCCACTTGCCTCTGCCTCCCAAGTGCTGGGATTAAAAGTGTGCGCCACTACCGCCCCTTTCTTTTAGTTTTTTAAAAATGTAGTTATTTTTATTTTATATGTATGAATGCACATATTGCACATATATGCACCACATGGATGAATGGCACCCAGAGTCAAAAAAGAAAGTCATCAAATCTTCTGGAATGGGAGTTACAGCTGTATGCTAAAAGCTAGGTGCTGGAAACTAAACTCTGGTCCTCTGTAAAAGTTGCCAGTATTGTTAACCACTGAGCCATCTCTCCAGCTCGCTAAATCTGTTTACTATCTCTAATATTCTCCTCTGTGTAATAACTAATTTCACTTCATCTCATTATCACCCAACTAAATGCTCCCAAAGAAGTACACTACCCTAAAGCATACCTTTTCTTCTCCTAAGTAGTCTTAAGCAAACAGATGGATAAGATTATGCTTGTTAATCTACCATTTCCACATTGCTGTCTTGTCATTGCAAGGACTGATTGTCCTTCTCCTTTAAATCTGAACACTGGGGGCAAAGAGCCTAGAGCTTTACCCATGAGAGGCAAGTACTCTACCACTGAGCCTCCCGAAGTCTTGACATATGTTGTGCATGCTATTGCTACATCTTTCCCCACCCTAACCCCCTACATCTCTCAATAGTCTCTTTTCTTGAATTATTGCATTCATTCATATATGTATGTATATGTGTGGGTATATACACACACACACACACGCACACGCATGCACACACACACACACACACACACACACACACACACACACACACACACACACACACACACACACACACACACACACACACACACACAGTTTTAAGTTCCTTTCCAGTTCAGGATGTTCAAAATATCCTTTTTGCCCTACATTTCTCATGCCAACTCTTTCATCCTTAGGCTGTGTTAACTCTGTAGGTAATTAACTCTCTCCCATCTCTTTTTTTTTTGTTTTGTTTTGTTTTTGTTTGTTTGTTTTTCGAGACAGGGTTTCTCTGTGTAGTCCTGGCTGTCCTGGAACTCACTCTGTGGACCAGGCTGGGCTCAAACTCAGAAATCCGCCTGCCTCTGCCTCCCAAGTGCTGGGATCAAAGGCGTGCACCGTCACTGCCCGGCCTCTCCTATCTCTTATTCTAATTATTCTATAATACTAACTACACAACACTTCTCTCAGTTACATTATTATGTTTTTGCTTACCCCTCTATCATCTGACATCACAACACTGAGAAGGATGAGGAATCAGACATCAGATCTTTGCTTACTACTGCATGTCAATAGCTAGAGCAGTGCTCATGTTTCTGGAATTCAATAAATGAATGAAAAAATTAATGAATAAATAAATCTACAGGATTCTGTTTCCCCCAGTAACTGCTGCACATACTGAGTGTCCTATTTTAAGTCTTTTTCTCAGGAAGTCATTTTTTGAATTAGTCTCCTCATTTCAAAGAATCTTATGCTCCCTCTTTTATATATTTTATCATCAAAAAAACAAATAAAAACCCTGAACTCCCCCCCC
>NW_022196898.1:37842857-37861785 GCF_008632895.1 Mastomys coucha | reverse complement strand
CCCCCCCCCCCCAAAAAAACCCAAAACATTCCCTCCCAGCCCCCCGGTTCGGGACAGGTTGGACTGGAATTTGCTACACAGACCAGGCTACACTTCAACCTGAAGTGATCTTTCTGCTTCTGTTTCCCAAATACTGAGATTACTGGGTGGGACATACACCACCAAGCCCTCAACTTCACAATTAAGGAAACCTAATACAATTTTTGTTATTATTCCTTTCTTCAACAGAAAAACAAGGGCCCCAAAGTAAAACACCTGGCAAATATTTGATAATTCAAAAACTGGCATCAGTTAAATATTTGTATAAAAAAAATTCTGTCAAATAAAATAGTTACAGAAGTTTTTCCTTCTACATTCAGACAGAATATTGGGCAGGAGCAGTGTAACTGTACAACAGAGTAACAGATATTAAAAACAAAGAAACAAAAAAAATCTTCTTGAGGGTTACATTAAAAAAGAAGGGGTGGGGGGGAGTCTAGCATGGTGTAGACTTCAGTCCCAGCAAGACACAAAGGGTGGGTTCTCTGTGAATTCAAGGTGAATCCAGTATACACAGTGGGTTTCAGGACAGCCAGTTCTACACAGTGAGAACCTGCCTAAGAAATAAAAAACAAACAAATAAATAGTTAGGGTGTGGTGGCATACGCCTCTGATCCCAGAACTCAGGAGGCAGAGGAAAGTGGGCTCTCTGTGAGTTCAGGGTCAGCCTGGTCTACACATAAAGTTGTAGGGCAGCCACAAATGTTTAGAGAGTCCCTATCTCAAATTAAAAAACAAAAATGAACAAATTTTGTATTTTATTTTAATGCTGTTTAAGTGTTTTGCCTGCATGAAGGGTCTGTGCATGATCTGTATGCCTGGAGCCTAGGGAAGAAGCTGCTGCATACCCAGAACTGGCGATACAATGGAGTCACTACCTATGGCTGTGAGCACTTAGCCACTTCTCCAGACTCCCTTTTATTCTACTTTTTTTTTCTCCTGTCCTTACTCTACATTTTTTAAAGAAGTAAATCTGTCTTTTCACTACGACATAATTTTGATTTTTCAAAGTTCATGAATAAAGAAAACTAGAAAAAAAATCTACTTGTCTCTGAAGGTTCTAATATTACAAATTTTTACCCTTTAATGAAATAAGTAAATAAATGAACAACTCTTTGCTCACTGTGGTGAACACTACAGTCACACTCAACTCTAACGCTCCTGCCCGAGTTATCTCTGGGAAATCAGACACAGCATCAGACTTTACATTTACAGTTAAAGTACTAGCCTTGTAAAAAGTCTAGTAATTACTACTAATAAGTTAGGAACATCCTTTATTTGAATAAGCAATGATTTCAGTTTTATCTCCACCTTTTCTATTCTCAAAAAACATTTTTTGAAGAGCAACAGATGAATTATGTTTCATGTCTTTTTGTATCTAATTGAAATAACTTTTATGAGGATATCTGAAAGTACTCTGGGACATAAAGCCTGTCTGAATATTCAGTCAAATCTTAGTCCTGAAATGGTTAAATTTCAATGGTTAAATCTTCACTGAGACATGGGACTTCTCTGTACCACAGAAGCACTCAACTAGCACACATTCACACTAGCACCAGCTAACAAGCACTAGGAGCCAGTTCTCACTGAAGGAACCAAGCAAAAAAGATGGAGTAGTTTCCTTGGTTTCCAAAAGTTTTTTTTAAATGATACCTAAAAAAATATAGATAGACAGATACACAGACATACATACATTAATACAAATATATTACTTACCTTACTTCTTAAATCCAAGTAAAATAAAAATTTGGAGATTTCAAAATATACTTATAAAAACAAAAATAAAGTGTAAACTTATTATAAAGGTCAATACATGAATCGAGAAACCAGCGAGAAGATAATTTATTATTGTAACACAAATAATAGACAACAAAAGTAACCCTCTTACCTGCCAACGACTGTATTGCCCTTTCACTGGAAGGCAATGGTTCCTTTCTGTGAGCCCGATTTAGTGCAGTATCTTGTATAGGAAAGAGTCCAGGGCTGTCAGTTAATTTCTTCCGGCAACTGGAGTTAGGGTTTGAAACTCTGCAGCTGCCTATTGCACTTGTAAAAAGGTTCATATGTTCATCACTGCTGGCTGGCTCAGAATTGGGAGTAAATCCTCCAAGGGACAAACTTGGGGAACTTTCCGAGCAGTCAATCTGTAAAGGTGTTTGCAATCCCAAGGCTAAAGAACTTGATTCTGAAGGCTCTCGAGAAACCCACTGTTCTTCTCTGTTTATTAAGCTTTTTGAAGGAGAGAGATGAGGGCAGGACATGTGACACCTGTGCTTTTCCTTATGCTTATATCGATCTCCAACAGCATCCTTACCAAATCGGTAACGTTTCAAAGACTCCAAGACCGATCTGGAAGAGCCACTATCCATGGAAACTTGGGGCTGTTCAGAACGGTGCTCTCTGTGTTTGTGACGGTGTCTGTGTTTGTGCTCCACCATCCAACCATAAGCCATCTCAGGAGGTACGCTGGGGTAGGTGCTCATGGAAAGGAGAGGAGTCCTGCTGGTTGTAAGAAAAGCCTCCTGTCTAAGGAGCTTATGCTTTTTCTTATGATATTTGGTAGGATTGAGCAATAAATGACCAGCATGCATATAGGAGGGGGGTGGCAGTGGAGTGGTGAATGAAGGAGATGGAGGTGGTGGGTAAAGAGTGGGGGGATACCTTCCATAATACCCTAATCCTATTGGAGCAGCTGTAAGGGGTGAAGGAGAGTAAGGCATGCCATAAGAAGGATAAAATCCAGTACTAGATAAAGGAAAACTAAGGCTGTGCATAAAAGGCATTTCTGCCATTGCCTCCCTCATCTTAGGGGGCCTCCCTCTTTTCTTTTTTAAGTCGGGCTTCCGAATGTAGTGCAAAGGGTCTAATGGAAAAGAAGGATGTGTATAGAAACTATTAAAGTTGATTCGAAAAATAGTTGGCAAGAGGTCTCGGGGAATAAAATGATGGCTTCGATGGGTGATCCGAATTTCACTTAGCCGACTTATTAGCTCCTCTAGCTCTGCGATGAAGTCTGGATCCTGCCTATTTCGAAGCTGGGGATATTTCTTTTTCCGTTTCCGCTTCTGTCTTTTCATCTTGTCGTAGCTGAGGTAATCGTGACTCCTGCGCTTACACTTGTGTTTGTGTTTTTCTTTAAGACTGTTTAGGACGGTAGAAGTTTCAGGGGGAATCAGAGAAATGTGCTCAAAAGAATGTCTCCTCTTTTTCTGTCCACAAAACTTCTCTGCCCTGTCTGATGTGCTATTATTATCTGTCCCAATGCCACTGTCACTGGGAATGGTCTCGTCACTATGAGACTCACTAACTGGGGAAGGAGTGGCTTCTTTCAGGGATGTGAGTTCACTCAAATGAGAAGGAGAATTTGGCAACAAAGTAGGAGGAGAGAGCCGCCTCCTGCCCTTGGAAGCCTTCTTCATTGCAAGAGTCTGAATCATACTGCCCTGTCTTGAGTGCACATGCAAATATGGCACTGAACTAGGTTCAACAAAACCTGCGTCACTACTAACAGGGCTCTGACCGCCACTAGTCCCAGAAGACTGAGAGCAAATAGGTGATGGAAGGATCTCAGAGCTACTAGCAGGTGAAGGCAGTAAAGGGGGGAGGATCTGTCCTAATGCTGACCCAGCTGCATGCTGAGCTGTTTGTTCAAGCACAGCAAGGCTGGCAGGGCTACCAGAAAGAAGGCCATTTAAAACAGTTTTTGGTTTTCGCCCCCTTCTCTTCCCTATGTAAATGGTTCCTTTCTTGCTGACATTTATTTGTTGCCCCAATTTAGAGCCAAATGTGGCAGCAAGACTTGATACTGTATTATGAAGTTTGGACTGTACTTTTCCTTTATTACTTGATTCTACAGAACTTGAAAGAATCTGATTCAACAGTTTTTTTCTCTTTAACGTCTTCATTTTATTTATTTTGCGGATAATTGTTTTCATTAATTGTCCATTGTTTCGCTTGCTAATTTTTTTATCTGGTTCCATCTCAAGGTCACTCATACTACAGACACTTTGCCTGTGACTGTCATCTAAGTCATCTGTATCCTGAAGCTGGTCCTCACTCTCAAAGAAATCACTGCTACTTCTATGGTTCTCACTTTCAGACTCTAGCTTACTTGGACTTTCGGTGGCAACAAATGGAGCCACTGACAGTACAGGGGGCTTCATCTTCACTGGAGACCTCATCTGCCTCTTAGGCCTGCCTCTCTTTTTTGGAAAAGGAGATACAGACAAACTTTGTTTGAAGGATGGAATTTCAATTTCTGGTTGTAAAATTGGGGGTTCTTGTTCTTCTTTAGACTGTAAAGAAAAAACTTTAGAGGCGGGTATTTTTAAAGTCCTTTTAGGTGGACCTTCTAGCTGAGGCATTTCCTTGGATTTAGGTCTTCCTCTTTTGGGCTTATAAATATCCGACAAAAGATCACTAGTGACACACATACTGGAGGACAGTTTGTGAGTAATAAAAGACTTATGAGATGGTTTCTCGCTGTCGGTTAAAAGAGCAAGAGATGGAGTTGAAGACTTACTCAACTTTGGCAATCGACGTTTAAGGAAGTCATGATCCACAAATGATGATGCTCCGATAGTTTTCATAAACTTGGCTGGCTCAGAACTATTTGATAGTGAGCTACATGAAACATTTTTAAAAAGCTCTGATCTTTCTAAGTCTAGTCCTTTTGGAGAGCGGCATGTGCTTCTTGCCACCACTTTAGTCCACCGAGGTTTTCTTCCTTTTCTTTTTTTTAATGGTTTGGACTGGAAACTAGTGCTTAGGCTTTCAGCAACCTGGCAGTGTTTGTCTGGTGCAGTTACTGCACCAAGCTTTAAAAAAGGTTTGTTACTAAATAAACTAGTAAAATTAACAACTGAAGGAGTAATTGTATGGATACCAGAGTCAGAAGCCAAACTTGACTTTTTTCCCAAGGAAGAACTTATTCTAGGAATATCTAGATGTGTGTTTTTTGATTCATTTAGTTCTTTATCAATTCCCTTACACTCAATACTAATGCTATGACCTAATGACCTATGACCAACATTCAAGTGGGTACTTTCAGCAGTAAACTGGTTCTTTCCAATAGATTCAGAAATCTCTTCCATTTGTTCTGCTGTAGAATTTAAAAGTAACGGGTTTGGAACCAAGTGTGAAGAAGTTTCAGGGGGACTTCTGGTTAAAGGATTGATAGATACAGTAGGTGACGAGGAAGGAAGGTTGCTTTCTCCTACTGCACTGAAGGGAGATTTAGCTGCAGACGCATCAGAGGCACCTCCTATTTGAAAGTCAGGAGAAGTGCAATACACAGGAGGCTGCTTTTCATGCTTCGAGGTTTCAAAGGCTCCCCTTTCACTAGATGAGAAATTATCTTGCTGAATGCATGTTCCTTCATTAAACATTTCTTTTTCCAAATTAGTAATTTCTTTTCGGACTGAAAATTTTTCCAACATGGTCTCTTTACTATGCCGCATAACACTCTTCTCAAAGGTTTTGCTGGTAGCACTGTCTTTCAGAGACTCAGGAAGTTCTTGACTTTCATGATTACTTATGTTTGCACTACAGGAAGCCTTAAGTTGTTCCTGAGTGGGGAGCAGTGCTTCAGATTTAAGGTTTAAGGCATCTTTACTGCCCAGTTGTCCTGCCATAGGACAACTTAATAATTTCTTTCCAATGTCCTTATTAACCAATCCCATTGCTGAGCTTGCTACAATCTTCTTCGTAACATCCTTGGCCACTAGGCCAACTGTAGAACTCAATTTCTTTCCCAACTCTTTATTAACCAGTCCAACTACAGTGCCAAGTCCTAATTTCTTGCCAGACTCTTTATTCACTAAACCTGGAACAATACCAATTCCTAGCTTCTTTCCTGAATCTTTGCTCAGCAGTCCTACTGTAGTGATAGTCCCTGGCTTTTTGCCTAAGTCTTTATTAATGAATACCGCTGTAGTGCCAGTTCCCAATTTTTTCACAGAGTCCTTATTGATCAGGCCTACTGCTGCATTGAACATAGGCTTTTTCCCTGGATCTTTAGTTACCAACCCAACTGCTGTGCTAAGAGCTGGCTTTTTAATTAAGTCTTTATGAATTATTCCAGCTATAGAGCCAACACCTGGTTTCCTGATCAAGTCCTTGCTAACCAATCCGACTGTAGTGCCAGTTCCTAACTTCTTCTGTTTTGCCTTGGAAGACTTGGAAGGAGGACAGGTAGCAATGAGCTGTGCCAACTTTTCTGTGACACTAGTTCCTCCATTAAGTAATGCTCTGTCCTTTATATCAGGATCCCGACTGCCAACAAGAGATGGTGCTGCAGTAATATAATCTGCCATTTGTGAATGTACTGGAGAAAGCTTCTTAGACAAAGGATTATTTTCCCCCTGTGAATGAAGATGGATGCTTTCTTCAGATTGGCATTCGACGGCTGTAGCATCACCTGCTTTCTTGAACAATTTTGAAGAGTCCTAAAATTTGAACAAGAAAAATGTTTCAGAGAAAGCAAACCTTTAACTACACATTATAATCTAACTAATTAACTACATATCATATGCATATATATGCAGTAAAATATTTTTTGTTGGATTTATTTTGTGTGTGTGTGTGTGTGTGTGTGTGTGTGTGTGTGTGTATGTGTGTGTACATGCATCACTCATGTACAAGTATTCACAGAAGGCAGAAGATTCCTTATAAGCCACTGTGAGCCACTCAGTGTAGGTGCTGGGAACAAACTAAGGTACTCTGGAAAAGCAGCAAGTACTTTCAACACTGAGTCATCTCTCTAGCATCAGGAAAATACTTTGAAGAAAATTACTGTTAAGTGGAGCATAATGGTACATGCCTATAACCTCAATACTTGGGAGGCCGAGCCAGGAGTACTACTGTGAGTTTGGGCTCAGAAGAAGGTATAAAGTGAGTTTAAGGTTGGACTGAGCTATACAGTGAGAACATCTGAAAAAAAATCAAGTCAACACAACAACAAAAGCAAATCAAACTAACTGGTAAGATGTAAATGTACTTGACACCAGGCTTCACAACCTGAACTTAATCCCTAGACAAACAACAAAGTAGAAAAAAATCAACTTCACAAGTTGTCCCCAGACCTCCACCCACATACTGGAGCACAGATAACAACATACACTGGCAGACAGACAGATCCAAATGAATGTAAAACAAAACCAAGGTATACAATGTCACTTTTTGTTAGTTCATTTACTGCTATATCAAATGCGATCAAACATTGTTTCTTTTTCTTTTTTGAGACAAGGCCTTAACTCTATAAGTCAGGATGGCCTCAAATCCTCAGTGTTCTGCCTCTGTCAGTCTCCTATGGAATTACAGGCATTTATCAAGACTTCTGGGTTAAGATATTTTCTGTTGTCAATCATATACACCCATATACTTATTTTAGATATATCACGGGGGCTGACGAGATGGCTCAGCAGTTAAGAGCACTGACAGCTCTTCCAAAGGCCCTGAGTTCAAATCCCAGCTAACACATGGGGGCTCACAACCATTCATAATGAGATCTGATGCCCTCTTCTGGTGTGTCTGAAGATAGCTACAACGTACTTACATATAGCAATAATTTTTAAAAAATATATATCTTTGCCAGGCAGTGGCGGCGCACAGCTTTGATCCCAGCACTTGGAAGGCAGAGGCATGTGGATTTCTGAGCTCGAGGCCAGCCTGGTCTACAGAGTGAGTTCCAGGACAGCCAGGGCTACACAGAGAAACCATGTCTTGAAAAAAAAAATTATATATACATATATATATATGTACATATATATATGATTATACATATATATTCATGATTTTTTTAAAAATCTATTTATTTATTATATATAAGGACACAGTAGCTGTCTTTAGACACTCCAGAAGAGGGCGTCAGATCCCATTACAGATGATTGTGAGCCACCATGTGGTTGCTGGGATTTGAACTCAGGACCTTCAGAAGAAGACAACAGTGCTCTTAACCGCTGAGCCATCTCTCCAGCCCTATCTTCATGATTTTTGACAAAGTAAATGAATACATTCTATCTTACTTCTGACTAATGACATGAATGTGGGATGTTTTTACTTTATTATTTATTTACTGTGTATATGTCTGTGGAAGGACAACTTGAAGAAATTGGTTCTCTCCTTTTACTACATGGTCTCCAATCGTGCCTTTACCAGCTGAGCCCTGCATCATCAATTTTAATAGCAAAACTTTGGAACAATCCAAATGAGTAAATGAAATAGAATACATGTATAATAAAGCACACACAAAAAAGAAAAAAACGAAAAGTCTTCCGGTCTGAGCTGGTGCCCTGAGCAGACACCTTGGGCATGAACTCTGCAGCCAGTCCCACAACACCCGGAGGAAGCTCCACTCCAAGAGCTCTAACATGCCCAGGGTTAATAGGACCAGAGGTGCCCTGAGCAGACCTTGGACAGTAACTCCATAGCCAGTCACACAACACCCAGAAGAAGTTCCACTCCCAGGTGCTCTAACATGCCCAGAACCACAGGATCACAGAGACAGCTTGACCCTGAGGAGTTCTGACACAAGCAGGATCACAAGAAGGACAGGCTCCAGTCAGATATATCAAGGGCAGGCAGCACTAAAGATAATCAGATGGCAGGAGGCAAGTGTAAGTACATATGCAACAGAAGTTACTTGGCATCATCAGAACCCAATTCTCCCACTGCACCGGAAAGGCAAGATTTGGATATAAAAATCACTTTTCAGGATGGTGATAGAGGACTTTAAGAAGAACATAAATAACTCCCTTAAAGAATTACAGGAGAACATAGGTAAACAGCTAGAAGTCCTTAAAGAGGAAACACAAAAATCAATCAGGTAGAGGAAATGAATAAAACCATCCAAGATCTAAACATGGAAATAGAAACAATAAAGAAATCACAAAGGGAAACAACCCTGGAGTTAGAAAACCTAGGAAAGAGATCAGGAGTCATAGATGCAAGCATCACCAACAGAATAAAAGACATAGAAGAGAGAATCTCAGATGCAGAAGATGCCATAGAAAACATTGACACAACAGTCAAAGAAAATGCAAAAAACAAAAAGATCTAGAAGACGAAACCTAAGGATAATAAGTATAGAAGAGAGAAAAGATTCCCAACCTTATAGGCCTGTAAATATCTTCAACAAAATTATAGAAGAAAACTTCCCTAACCTAAAGAAAAGAGATGCCCATGAACATACAAGAATCCTATGGAACTCCAAATAGACTGGACCCTAAAAGAAATTCCTCCTGTCACATCACAATCAAAACACCAAATGTAGGCTGGTGAGATGGCTTAGCAGGTAAGAGCACTGACCACTCTTCTGAAGGTCATGAGTTCAAATCCCAGCAACCACATGATGGTTCACAACCACCAGTAATGAGATCTGATGCCCTCTTCTGTGTACTCATTTATCATAATAAATAAATCTTTAACAAAACAAAACAAAAAACACCAAATGCACTAAAAGAAAGAATATTAAAAGCAGTAAGGGGCTGGGCGGTGGTGGCACTTGGGAGGCAGAGGCAGGCGGATTTCTGAGTTCGAGGCCAGCCTGGTCTACAGAGTGAGTTCCAGGACAGCCAGGGCTATACAGAGAAACTCTGTCTCAAAAAAAAACCAAAAAAACAAAAAACAAAAAACAAAAAAAAACCCCAAAAACCAACAAAACAAAAGCAGTAAGGGAAAAAGGCCAAGTAACATATAAATGCAGGCCTATCATAATTACACCAGACTTCTCACCAGAGACTATGAAAGCTAGAAGATCCTGGGCAGATGTCATACAGACCCTAAGAGAACATAAATGCCAGCCCAGGCTACTATACCCAGCAAAACTCTCAATTACCATGACAGAGAAACCAAGATATTCTATAACAAAACCAAATTTATACAATATCTTTCCAGAAAACCAGCTTACAAAGGATAATAGATGGAAAACACCAACACAAGGAGGGAAACTATACCCTAGAAAAAGCAAGAAAGTCATCTTTCAATAAACCCAAAAGAAGATAGCCACACAAACATAATCCCACCTCCAACACCCAAAAGAAGATAGCCACACAAACATAATCCCACCTCCAACAACAAAAATAGCAGGAAGTAACAACCACTTTTCCTTAATATCTCTTAATATCAATGGACTCAATTCCCCCAAAAAGACATAGACTAACAACTGGATATGTAGACAGGACCCAACATTTTACTGCATACAGGAAACCCACCTCAGTGACAGAGACAGATACTACCTGAGAGTAAAAGGCTGGAAAACAATTTTCTAAGCAAATGGTCCCAAGAAACAAGCTGGAGTAGCCATTCTAATATCCAATAAAACCAACTTTTAACCAAAAGTTACTGAAAGAGATAAGGAAGGACATGTCATAATGGTCAAAGGAAAGCACACATCACACCCCACACAATAATAGTCAGAGACTTCTACACCCCGCTCTCAGCAATGGACAGATCATGGAAACAAACTAAACAGAGACACAGTGAAACTAACAGAAGTTATGGACCAAATGGATCTAACAGATATTTATAGAAGCATTTCATCTAAAGCAAAAGAATATACCTTCTTCTCAGCACTTCAGAGTACCTTCTCCAAAACTGACCATATAATTGGTCACAAAACAGGCCTCAACAGATACAAGAAGATTGAAATAATCCCATGCACCTTATCAGATCACCAGGGACTAAGGCTGGTCTTAAATACCAACAAAAACAACAGAAAGCACACATACACATGGAAGATGAACAACGCTCTACTCAATGATAACTATGAATGAATAAATGAACAACAATGAAAAAATAAAGAAGAAATTAAAGGCTTTTTAGAACTTATGGGACACAATGAAAGCAGTGGTAAAGAGAAAAACTCATAGCTCTAAATGCCTTCAAAAGGAAACTGAAAAGAGATCCTCACTCCATATAAGACAGTACTTGTTAGTGATGTCATAATTACTTGATTACAGCATGCATTTATTCTAAAAAAAGAGAAAGAAAAGAAAATTAATATGAATTTTAAAATGTAAGAATATGTAAATGTACATATACATTTTGTATATGTATCTATTTTGTTTGTATGTATGTATGTATGTATTTGGTTTCTTTGTGGGAGGGGGGAGTGTCCTCCTAACAGGGTATCTCTGTGCCACAGGCAGTGCTGGAACCCACTCTGTAGACCAGGCTGTCCTCAAACTCAGAGAATCACCTGTGTCTGCTTCCCAAGTGCTGGGATTAAAGGCGCACCACCACTGCCTGGCATTGTATTTGATTTCTTTAAAAATTTATTTTAGGGTTGAGTGTGGTAGTGCATGCCTTTAACCCCAGCACTCAGGAAGCACAGGCAGGAAAATCTCTGATTTTGAAGTCAGCTTGTTCTACATAGAAATCTCCAGAATAGCCATGACTACACTAAGTCTCTCTAGACCCTCATTTAACTAAATAAAAAACAAAATACATGATTTTATTATTGTATGTCTATGTTTTGGCTACATGTATGTCTGTGTACAATACCAGTTGTGGCCAGTGGACATCAAATGAGGGAGTCACAGATGGTTGTGGGCTGACATGTGGGTACTAGAAATTGAACATGGGTTCTCTGAAAGAGCCAAACAATTAGATACCTCTCCAGTTAATTTTTGTTTTGTTTTGATTTGTTTTGTTTCTTTTGAGACAAGGTCTCACAAAGTAGCCAATGTGACCTGGAACTGGCTTTGTAGGCCAGGCTGTCCTTGAACTCTGAGAACACACTTCTGCCTGGCATGTGGAAAGTCAAGGCAGGAAGACTGGTATGCATTTGAATTAATCCTAGGCTACAGAGTGAGACCATGATTCACAAAACAAAAAGAAGAGGACTTGGTCGATAATTCAGAGAGTGGAATGTTTACTGTATAAACATCAAGACCTAAATTCAGATTTCAACACTTAATGTAAATTTAGAGGTACATCTGTAACTGAGCACAGGAGGCAGACAGGCAATCCTGGGGACTTGTTTTAAGTTCCAGTTCCAGTTACAGCAATAGAAAGTAGAGAGCAATGCAAGACCACAGTCATCAAGTTTTGACCTTGAAGAGTATGCCCAGGTAAGCATGCCTACACATACACAAACACAGGAAGAAAATATATTTGAAATACTGTTAAAGATATTGATAAGTAAGTAACCATGTTAATATTATTCAGAATGAAATAAATCTGGCAAGTTAAGAAAAAAAGAGCAGCAGGGCAGTGATGGCACAAACCTTTAATCCCAGCACTTGGGAGGCAGAGACAGGTGGATTTCTGAGTTTGAGGCCAGCCTGGTCTACAGAGTGAGTTCCAGGGCAGCCAGGGCTACACAGGGCTACAGCATCACATTTGTCTAACAGCTGCTATTCTCCCTGCCATAATGATAATTAACTAAGCCTCTGAAGAAAATGTAAGCAGCCCCTAATTAATTTTTAAAAAGCCCCTGCTTTCTTTTGTGAGTTTCCTTGGTCATAATCTCACTTCACAGCAACAGAACAGTAACTAAGATACCCTTTTTGCCTGTTAGGTTTTGGTTCAGGACCACTTGGGCCATGCTTAACTGCAGGAGCCTCTTTCTCTCTCCATCCCCATAGCTGATTTTGTCTACAAGCACCAGACTAGTAGACTTCAAGTTCTCAGAGGTAACTGGCATCATGCCCTTATAACAAGCATGTACTAACTAAAGTGGCCCTTCCTCCCTGCTTTCCCCACATTCTGAGCTCACACATTCCTTTCACATAAAGCAGATCTTAAGAAAAAATCCTCACACGCAGGCACGTGTACACACACACACACACACACACACACACACACACAAGTTCTAGGTTTTGTTCTAACACAGGCATTGAATTCTGGACTCTCCCTCAGAAATCTTCATTTAATTCCATGTAGCTGTATTCCAGAATTAATAGTAATCTGCACCTGCTAAGTAACCTGTATGTGAGCAGCTCTGGAGTGATTCACCAGTCATTAAAATGAGATAAGAAATATGATTAGAAAACTATGAAAACCACCATGTGAATTATTGAGTTAAAATAATGACTTTTAGGCTCAATTCTCAAGCTATGCCTTCTAACAATTTGGTTCAATGATGACATCCACTATCAAGAACAACAATGAAACAAAAACCATTCAGAGTGTACATAAGGAAACAGATGACAACTAGGGCACAAGCAGACATCCTATCCACTCCACAGTCTAAGAATAGTAAGGACTGGAGAGATGTCTCAGCTGTTAAAAGCCAAGAAAAATGAACTAGGAAACCAAACAAATAACTCGATGGGTAACATTCTATTCACCAGTGAATAGACATGACGGCCTTTGACCAAACCCAGGACCAACGAATAACTTGTTCTAGACAAAGAGAAAGATGAGGAATATTCACAATGAAATATAAAAACTGAAAGGTCACCTTAAGAGAAAAATAAATAAAATCTTACAGTGTAGTTTCAAAACAGAAATATGTACAATGGAAGCACAGACTTAAGCACAAGAGAGGGTGAGGGAATACATTTAAGTCTATACTCTCCTCCCTCCCATATTCCCTTCCCTTCCTTTGTTATACCAACTTGCATTTTTACCCTTTGTTTTGTTTTGGTTTTTGGTTTTTTTTGTTTTTTTTTTTTGTTTTTTTTTTTTTTTTTTTTTTTTTTTTTTTTTTTTGAGACAGGGTTTCTCTGTATAGCCCTGGCTGGCTGTCCTGGAACTCACTCTGTAGACCAGGCTGGCCTCAAACTCAGAATTCATCTGTCTCTGTCTCCCAATTGTTGGGATTAAAGGCATGTGGCACCACCACCACCAGGCTATTTTTACATTTTTTTGAAATGCAGTTATTCATTAATCTTTTTATTTAAAATTTTATTTATTTTATCTGTATGAGTATTACCCTGCATATGTGTGTATGTACACACACATATATATATATATATTGATGTGTGTGGGATACCCACAGAGATCAAAAGAGGATATTGGAGAACAGATGGCTGTGAGCTGCCATGTTGGTAATGAGAACCAAACCTGGGTCCTCTGCAAGAGCAGAAAGTACTCCTAACCAGTGAGGCGTCTTTCTAGTCTGTCAATTTAATAAGCTTAAATTTGCTTCTTAAGTTTGAGTAGTTGAATTCTCAATCCTGGGATGAAAACCTCAAGGTTATTATTAAGTATACTTAGGAAATTTCCTACTTGTTTAATAAGTCCTGTCATAATTGCTCAATCATAAGCAAAAGAATTTAAAAGGAAAAGATACTATGCTTCCTACTTTGGTTTTTATGTATCTGCTTATAATCTCTTCAGCAGAATTCTGCAACCCCTGCCCATATAACCAAGAAATAGATAAAGATCTAAGTGAAATTTAGCAATTTTATTTAAAGATTTATTTTTATTTTTTTGTTAAAGAGTTATTTATTATATGTAAGTAAGTACACTGTAGCTTTCAGACACACCAAAAGAGAACATTCGATCTCATTACAGATGGTTGTTGTGAACCACCATGTGGTTGCTGGGATTTGAACGCAGGACCTCCAGAAGAGCAGTGCTCTTAACCACTGACCCATCTCTCCAGCGTGAAACTTAGCAATTTTTTTGAAGATGGTATTCAGAAGTTTCTATTTTGTTTTAATGTGAAAGCTATTCCAACACACACACACATACTCTGGACTAGAAGGAAGGAGTGCAAGGGTCCAAAGCAGATAGAAGAAAAGGACTTAGCAACCTTCGTGGCCCCCACCAGAGCCACACACAACACTGAGGCTGCAGAGACCACACTTCCCCATATAGTTTCCTTGTAGTGCTTTAACAAGTAAATCCTATAACAACTGCATATGAAGTAAAAAGGGATGTTGTACAGCAAATTCTTCAAAGATCTATACAGTTTTTAAAATTGTAGACAATAGAAAACTTTTTGTCACTGGGCAGTAGTGGCGCACTCCTTTAATCCCAGCACTTGGGAGGCAGAAGCAGGCAGATTTCTGAGTTCGAGGCCAGCCTGGTCTACAGAGTGAGTTTCAGGACAGCCAGGGCTACACAGAGAAACCCTGTCTCGAAAAACCAGGAAAACAAAACAAAACAAATAAACAAAAACAAAGAAAGAGAGAAAGAAAGAAAATAAGCTCGTTCTACAGAAAATATTTGAAGGAATTCTTTAGAATGGAAAGAAAAACAAATCCATCCATGAATCCACAGGAAAGAATCATGCTAGTATTATAGTTCAGCAAGAAGGAAGAAGAAAAAAGACCAAACAATACAAAATCAACTAAATGATAGGCACCAATGCACACTTTTCAATAACTCTGAAGGTAAGTGCTTTCAATTCCCCAGTCAAAAGAAAGAGACTGGTAGACTGTCAACTGCTCTAAGAAATGTATATTACACAAAAGACGGACACGACCTCCTGTGGAAAGATGGAAAAGGTATTCCAGGCAAGTAGACCTGGAAATGAAGCAGGTGTCAGACAAAACAGACTGATTAAGAGAACATTCCATCAAAAGGGACATTAAGATTCTAAATAAATAGGCTGCAAACACAGGTGCTCCCAGTTTCATAAAACAATGATAGTACATGTAAAGTCACAGACTCATCAAGCACAATGGCAGTGAGTAACTTTAATACCCAATTCTCACCAATTGACAGGTGTTTCCAACAAAAAATAAGCCGAGAAACATCTGAGTTAAATGACATCCTAAATGAAAGGGTCCCAGCAGATGCCTGCCTGTAGAGCATCCCATTCAAACACCGCACAACAAATTCTTCTCAGAAGCCAATAGAACTTTCTCACAACAGAGAAAGAAAAATGCTAGTGCAGACACAAACTTACTGAGATTAAACAACACACTACTGAACAATGAATAGATGCTTCAGGAAATCAAGAAGAAACTTTTATTAAAAATTGCAAAAAAAAAAAAAAAAAAAAAAAAAAAAAAAAAAAAAAAAAAAACCACAACATAGCAGCTCTGACAGAGTATGAGAAAAACAGTCGTAAAGTGAAAGTTTGGAGCTTTAAGTGTTTACCTTAACAAACATACAAACACCAGAGAGAAATCAGCAAAATTTAATAATAGACCTTAGGGTTTAGTTAAAAGAAAAACAAGTGAAACCCCTGATGGATGGAAATCATTAAGATTAGGGCGTAAATTAACAAAATGGAATCTAACAAACAAAGCCCAATACCGGCTGAGTGACAGTGTGGTCAGTCAACAACCCATATCCCTCCTCCCAAGTGGCTGTGCCCTGTGGCAGAATGGACACAGGACTCCATAACACTACACACTACCAAGGAGGCAGCTAGGGTTTTTGTATGTTGCTTTGAGTGAGGATATCCTGCACTGGTTTCCAGAGAAGCTAGTGCTGATGATCTGCAGTGTGCCTTATGAGAATGTCTTAGAAAAAAACTCATTAACAAAAGCTTTCATTCACTATGTTAGTGAATTACATCCTTCTAACCATGTTAAAAGAAAGGTGCTATGATAACCTATTTCTGAGTCTCAGTTTAATTTCTGTTACTATGTTCATCCCTTCATTATTGGAAATAGAAAGGCAAGATTCAAAAATCTAGATTTCTAAAAAATAATCTCCAAGGTTTTTTTTCACTGTCACATTAGGAACAACAATCTGAGTATGCCCCTACAGGCACGTCATCATTTCACAAATAAAAATACAAATACACATATGTAAGATGACTCAGCTGGTAAGGACGCTTGTCTCGAAAGCCTGCCCTGAGCTCTATCCCAAGAAACACGTGAAAGTAGGAGAGAACAGCCAAGTTGTCCTCTGACCTCCACATGCATGATGGGGCATTCCCCCACACACTCACAAACTGAGTAATTTCATAATATAGACATAGATATATTACTATGCTTTTAGCATCCCTTATAGCCCATTTAGAAACTAAAGATTAGAATCAAACTTCTGGAATATGTATCTAGTATAAATAAAGATTAGTAGAGAAATCCAAGTATTGACAATGACTGTACTGTTGGGAAGTTTACTCACCCATTTTGAAGGGCAGTGTTCATTCTTCTCATCTGTCATCTTCCCACTTTTAAGTGCTTTCCTTGAGTGCTTGACGGTTGTTTTTATGGCAGGTCGACATACATAGTTCTCCAAGTTCTTTGGAGGCTTTTTAGTTCTTTTAGCCTGAAGGCCAATTTTCAATTTTAAATTTCCCTCTGAAAAGTTTGTTTCTTTTACTGAAAACTGTTGCTGTGCATCTGTCAAACCATCCTCTTTTCCTGCTTCTATGCCTCTTTCACGATTCCGCTTGCGAGGATCCTCTTCTTCTGTGTTACCCTCTACTTCTACTTCTCTCTTGCTGGCCAGAGTGCCAGGATTGATGGTAGAAGGACTCTTTCTTGAAAATCCTTCGGAATCAGAACCCAATCCTAACATAGCAGTATTCCTAGGGTCCATCACAAGTGTGTTATTGCCAAGGGATCTTACAAAACTTTTACAGAACACAGTTCCATAAAAAAATAGGGTTTTCCAAAACTTGCAACCAGCATCTCTTTCCCTGCAGGATAGATCATAACAAAAATTTATCAGAAAATAATTAACATAAGAAAGGAGCAAAAAGGACAGTAACACAAGCACTCACACACGTACATACATTGCTTATACATACACATATATATATGTGTATATCAGTTAAATCACAATGTCTTTAGAATACATACAAATCATTTACTTGTAAATTCACTTAAAATGTCACATTTCCTTTCATTTTTCTGTAGATATGAGTAAGCTAAAATACTATAGCACAAATCAAAATTTTAGAATCACTGTTACAGCAGAGCCTGGAGGCCCATTCCTAAATCACATCACAGCACTTCAGGAGCTAAGACAAGAGGATCTCAAGTTTGAGGCTGGTTCAGGGAAATCCTTCTCCCTTCTCTTTCCTTTCCCTCGTGTGTGTGTGTGTGTGTGTGTGTGTGTGTGTGTATGCGTATATCTTGTCTTTTTGACAAAGGATCTCATGTAACCCAAGCTAGCCTTAAACTTGTTATATATCCAAGAATGATCTTTGCCTAGCACAGTGGTGCTAATCTTTAATCCTAACACTTCAGAGGCAGAGGCAGGTGGATTTGTATATTCAAGGCTATCCTGGTCTACAGAGCAAGTTCCAGGACAGCCAGATCTACATAGAGAAACCCAGACTCAAAAAATAAACTGAAAATCATTATAAACCAACTAAGAAGCTTTTGCAACTGATGCCCAAACCCAAATACAACCTAATTTGTTATTTCAAATTTGCTTCTCCTCTCTCCATATAAGACAGGGTCTGCCTACAAAGCTCAAAGCCCTCCTTATTCAGCCTCCAGAATGCTGAGGTTACAATGAACATCACTATACCTGGCATAAAAAAGGAATATAGTTTCCACATTTTTAAACAAAATCCATTTGATTAAAAATAAAGAATTATTTTACTAGCTTTTGGTCAATTTTAGTGTTCAACCATTTTTTTAAAAAAGATTTTATGTATGTAAGTACACCAGACACACCAGAAAAGAGCATCGGACCCCATGACAGATGGTTGTGAGTCTGGTGCTCATTAAAAACGGAATCCCCTAGACCAGGAATTACAAATGGTCTCCAGTCTCAATCTGGGTGCTTGGAATCCCACCTGAGTCCTCCGCAAGAGCAAAAACCTCTTTTTGTCATCTGTCAGACCCAAATAATTCAGTCTTGTTGAGGACTGACAGGTTTGTTTTGATGTCATATATCTAACTGTCATAGCAACTTATCTGTATCATTTTCATTTGTCTGGCATGAGCAAGACCCTGAGTAGAATCATTAGCAATGGCAAAAAATATAGCTGTATGAAATGGTGTATGCAGAGCCAGGCAGTGGTGGCGCACGCCTTTAATCCCAGCACTTGGAAGGCAGAGGCAGGTGGATTTCTGAG
>NW_022196898.1:37830111-37842738 GCF_008632895.1 Mastomys coucha | reverse complement strand
AAAAAAAAAAAAAAAAAGAAAGAAAGAAAGAAAGAAAGAAAGAAAGAAATGGTGCATGCATATAATGCCAAAACCTGAGAGCTTTGAGGAAGAACTTCCAAATTCCCGATCAGAAGGGACAGTTTAGTGAGACTCTGTCTCAAAAACAAAACAATAAACAGGAAGGAAACAACAACAACAAAACATATGACTGACTAAAGATCCAGGTCTTCAATCCTGAAAAAGAAGAAACCTTATTTCTCAAACAATTTTTTAAATAATGTAAAATGTTTTATACTTTAAGTGTCGCTTGTGGTTCTATCACACACTTTCTCTCCATATAAAACATAAAGCTCTACTGGTTTTTAAGATAGCTTCAGAATCCTGAAAAACAAGTTTTTCCACTCAATTTAGCAATGACAAAACTTGAACTAAATTTGATTTTAGTTTTAATTACCAGAATTTCTAAGAATTATGTTCAATAATACAGAAATATTAAAGCATTTGATAAGAGTACTTTTCCAAAAGCTTTTAACAAATCAGTGTTGGTTCATTCAATCGATATTATACTACTAAAAGTTAAAATAAATAAATAAATAAAATATAAAACCAACAGATCCTACCCAAAACTTCTGGCATCAAATGTTCTAGACTGCAGAGTTTTTGTTGTTCCTACTTTGTCACCATTTCATTATTGGCCTTGAACTTGTAATCCTTCTTCTTCAACTTCCTAAGAACTGAGATTATGGCCATGTACTGCTACAGCTACAATAGCATGCTGTTTTGAATGTCTGAAGTAATATGGCTTGTTAACGGCACTTTTTTCAGTTTCTATCTAAAACTAAGAGTGCCATGTTATATGTAACTTATTGTTTCCTTCTATAGTATATTTAATTTAAAATATAGTTACAAGCCGGCCAGTGGTAGCGCACGTCTTTAATCCCAGCACTTGGGAGGCAGAGGCAGGTGGATTTCTGAGTTCGAAGCCAGCCTGGTCTACAGAGTGAGTTCCAGAACAGCCAGGACTATACAGAGAAACTCTGTCTCGAAAAACCAAAAAACAAAAATAAATAAATAAATAAAATATAGTTACAAAGATAAATAAAGAATTAAGAACTGTTGCCTTTCTGCTCAAAGAAGCAAATTCAACATTCATTTTAAATGTAGTTATGTGATTTACATGTGGAACAATCCAGAACAAACTAGTGAAACTGAAAAGAAAGTAAAAAGGATATTGGTCAGCTGATAAGAGTGCTTGCCTAATACATATCAAGTCCTGGATTCTATCCCCAGCACTGGAAGGTAGAGGCAGGGCAATCAGAAGTACAGGGTCATCCTTGGAGGGGGACAGCAAGTTCAAATACAGCCTAGGACACATAAGACTACTCCTACCCCTAACAAACAGAAAAGAAACTTAAAACTAGCTTCATGGCATAGAATCCTTTAGCATATATGACTATGTTTATACCATTATGAACAAACTGCTAAATTAATTACATTAGTAGGATACACATTTATGTAACTACAAAATATGATTATCTGACAATAAGGTAGAATTACTTATGAATTTTTTGAAATCACCATAATAATTTACCAATGTTATTTGCTGTCTATTTGGCAACATGCCACTAAATATCTAGGAAAGCAACATAAAGTTACAATTTCCAACTAGGGCATGTATGAAGACCTAGACTTAATTCCTACCACCAAATACAAAAACAAAATAACTGCATATAGTGATATACTTCTGCAATTCCAGCACTTAGGAAAAAGAAGCAGGAGTTTTGGGTCATATAAAGCAAATTCAAGGCAAACCTGGGCTACATGAAAGAGAAAGAAACAAACAAAACAAAGAAACAACCTTTACTACATATGTGTAAAATGTCTGAATGGAAAAAAACTCAAACTTGTTCTTCATAATCATACCCTATTTCTTCTCTCAAGTGAATACCTCTCTCAACCTACTGCCACAATAATCCCATATACAAGTAACAAACAATAGATCTGATAAAATAAAAAGGCCAAGGACACAGCTCAGTGGGTTTAATTGCCTTCAAATAACGTACACTCTCACACAAACATGCATTAGTGACGACATGAATACATATTAATACAGTGTTATGAGGCTGTGGGTATTGCTTAGTACAGCACTTGCCTAACATGGACAAGGTCAACCCCAGCACAGAGAGGGAGGGGAGGAGGGAGTGAGAGCAGCAGGAGGAAAACAGGCAAGCAATACATTGGTCTCTGATACAAAATCACTATGACAATTTAACTACTTGTGGAAGACGATTTACTGTTCAGATACCTTTAGCACTATCACCAATAGGATGGAAATAACCATACTTTTTATAAACACTACAATGAGTCCTGATTATAAGTTTAACATTTATAACTTAAAATTAAAATCCCTAATGTTTTACTGAGCTTTTACTATATGCAAAGCTCTTTTTATAGATGAAAAGACAGGCTTTATAGCCAATAAAAGAGTCAAATTTACCATTTAAGGATCAGACAGGTTGGCCTGATTTTTCTTAGATGTGTCATACTGCCTTTAAATAATTTTCAGACCTGACTTTTACTCCTCTCTGCTACATTTGAAATTCTATTAACCTTCCTAGTATTTCTCTAACCATTCAACCACTACCTTCATAGATCCATTAAATGTATGCATGCAAATGAGAGAGGTGGACCAGGGTATTGTACCTGAGTGTCAAAGTGTATGAACAAACGAGTATGCCCCTGAATATCTTAAAGTTTTTGGTGTTTTCCTTAATAGTTCTCTTATTTATTTATTTATTTATTTATTCATTCATTCATTCATTCTCCCTTTTCTTCCTCCCCCTTCTCTCTCTGTTCCTCCCTCCTCCCCTCTCCTCCCCATGTGTGTGTGGGGTTTTTTTGTTTTTTGGTTTGTTTTTTTGTTTTTGTTTTTGTTTTTTGTTTTTTTGAGACAGAGTTTCTCTGTATAGCCCTGACTCACTCTGCAGACCAGGCTGGCCTCGAACTCAGAAATCCACCTGCCTCTGCCCCCCAAGTGCTGGGATTAAAGGCGTGCGCCACCACTGCCCCACTGTGTGCGTGTTTTCAGGTGAGCACATACATTCTTTAGCATAAGTTTTTGCGTCAGAGGCTAACTTTTACAAGTCAATTCTCTCCTTCCAACATGAGGTTCCCAGGAATCAAACTCAAGTTGTTAAACTCAGCAGAAGCCCTGCCTTTATCTGCTAAGCCACCACAATAGTGTCCCTTAATTTGAGTTGGAGCTTCTCAAAGATCCTCAAGCTCGCAGATTTGGCTAGGCTAACTGGCCAATGAACTCCAAGGATCCGCCTGTCCCTCCCTCTCCCCAGAGGTTACAGTTCAACTACTGTTAAGTGATAGGGATATGACCTCAAGGGATATGCTTATGCACCAAACACTTGAACATCTCCTGAATGCTTGGGAAGCAGGTGGATATTTGTGAGTTCCAGGTCAGCCAAGAATATACAGAAGATCTGTCTCAAAAAAGAAAAACCAAACCAAAATTTAAAAAAATAGTAAAATCTGATGATCTGTCACCAAATGGCGATGACTGTGCTTATTAAATTTTATCAAGCAAACTCAAAGAAGTTAAAACTCACTGAAATACTCACTTTAATGTAATCTGGTAGTCAATCAGATTGGGACATTTTCCATTTATTTGTTTTGCTGTATAAGTGCAATCTATACACGTAGGTGTGTGGGCATCTTTCTCTTTCCCTCCATTTGTATGTGCAGGATGGAAGACAACCTTGGCACAAGCCCACTTAAAAACTAAACAACCAAACAAACAAACAAAAAAAAACAAAAACAAGATCAATCTATATATCCTTGACGGCCCTGGAACTTGCTCTGTATGTTGACCTCAAACTCAGAGCTTCACCTACCTCTACCTCCAGAAAGCTGGAATTAAAAGTGTCTATCACCAAGCCCAGCTCACTGGCTCACCAAAATTCCAGCATTCTGGAGGCAGCCCCCCCAGCCTCACACACACTTTTGTTTTTGAGACGGGGTCTTACTATGTAACTCTGGCTGTACCCCCAAAATGAACCACTTCTAAGGTGAGACCGGAGTTTGAAACAGGAAAATCAGAAATTCAAGGGCTATCTAGCCTGGAGTTACAAACACATAGAAATAACATAGCAAAAGGCAAGAACCAACTCTTGGAAGTTGTCATCTGACTTCCATTCTCTCTCAAAGTACATATGAAAGCCATGTGCATACATAATAACATTTTTTAAAAACTGAAATTCAGGAGGCAGAGGCAGGAGGAGGATCTCTGAGTTCAAGGCCACCCTGATGAAGTTCCAGGACAACCAGGGCTACACAGAGAAACTGGGACTTGAAAAACAAAAAAACAAAAACAAAAACAAAAAACAAATAAAAATTGAAATCCATGGACTAGGTATAGTTGTACATGCTTTTAATTCTTGTATTCAGGAGGCAGAAGCAGGTGGATCTCTGAGTTCAAGGCCAGCCTGGTTTACTGAGCAAATTCTAAGCCAGCCAGGACTATACAAAACTCTGTCTCAAAAAATAACAAAGAAATAGTCTGTCCCTTTCCCTCAACATAGTAAGAAATATGGGAGCACTGGAAATCTATAATTAGTTGACTGATAAATGAATGCATAAATAACTGAAGGAAAGTGTTTAGACCTTTGAAACTAAGCATACTAATTGACACCTTTAATCTCAGCACTGTATAGCTTAGGTAGGAGGTCTGCTGTGAGTTGTACACCAGTTTGAGCTATATATAGTGAGTTTAAGGTTATCCAGGACTACACAATGTGAGATGCTATCTCTAAATAAATGAATAAATAAATAGAGGTAGAGTGGGGGCTGTTTTAATTTTTTATTTACTTTTGTATGTTTGAGTGTGAACAGCAGCTGTTCCACATACATGCCCAAGCCTAGTGGCCTAAGAAGTCAGAAGAGGAGTCAGATTCCCTGGAACAGGAGTTACAGATGATTGTGAGCCACCACGTGGGTGCTGGAACCTGAACCTAGGTTCTCTGTAGGAGCAAAAGTACTCTTAACCAATAAGCCATCTCTACAGCCTGAGAAAGAAGATTTTGAGTAATTCAGCAGTCTTGCGCAATAACACTTGTTAGGATAATTCTGAGACTCTCTTTTTATTACATTTATTTCCTTATATGGGGGTGGGCATGCATATGCAGCATGGATATCAGAGAACAGCTTGAGTTAGTTCTTTCCTTGCACTTGTGGGTTCCTTCAGGTTAAGTAGCAAGCACTTTAACTGCCTGAGCCATCTCACTAGCCTTTATTGTTTTGTTTTGGGTTTTTTTTTGCATTTAAAGGTTTATTTTATCTTAAATAATATGTGTGAGTGCAAGTACCTACACAGTTCAAAAGCATCAGATTCCCTGGACTGGAAGTGGTTGTGAGATGCCCAATGAAGGTGCCAGGAATCAAGCTCTGCTATGGCACTATGAGCTCTTAACTACTGAGTCATCTCTCTAGCCCTGCTTATTTGTTTTTATTTGATTTGAGACAGGTTCTCTTTATGCAGATCTGGCAGGTCTGGAATGTTCCTTGTAAACCAGTCTGGCTTTGAACTCCTAGAGGTCTGTTTGCTTGTGCCTCCCAAAGGCCTGTGCTATCACAACCAGCTTTTTATTTTTTTTAAAGGTTTACTTTTATTTTATGTATATATGTGTTTTGCCTTTATACATATCTAGGCACCATATGTGTACAGCACATGAGCAGGTCAGAGGAGGATGTCTGATGCCTGGAACTGGAGTTGCAGAGGGTTATAAAATGCTATATGGGTGCTGAGAATCTAACCTGGATCCTCTGAAAGACCAAGTGTTCCTTTTAACCACTAAGCCATCTTTCTAGTTCTCCATTGTTTTTTTTTTAAACAGTAACAGATTAACAATGTAAGCTTTAGAAATGTATTATATGACATTATCTATCAATTAACAGTCTTTTTAAAAATTTATTTTATGTGCATTGGTGTTTTGCCTGAATGTAAGTCTGTGAGATGGAGTCAGATGTCATGGAACTGGAGCTGCCATTGAATCCTGGAAATTGAGCCTGGGAGTTCTTAACCACTAAGCCATCCTCTCCAGCTCCCTAGCCCCCAACAACCCCACACACATTTTTGGGGAGGGGGTTTCGAGACAGGGTTTCTCTGTATAGCCCTGGTTGTCCTGGAACTCACTCTGTAAACCAGGTTGGCCTCGAACTCAGAAATCCACCTGCTTCTGCCTCCCAAGCGCTGGGATTAAAGGCGTGCGTCACCACTACCCGGCTTTTTTTTTTTTTTTTTTTTTTTTTTTTTTGAGACAGGGTCTCACTCTGCCAGGGTTAACTCTGGCAGTCCTGAAACCATGTAGACCAGGCTGGCCTCAAACTCAGAGATCTGCATGCGTCTGCCTCCCAAGTGCCAAGGCACGTGCCCCTACATCCAGCCCATTTAACTGACTTAAAAAAATTATTTTTTTTACCCAGGCGTGGTGACACACGCCTTTAATCCCAGCACTTGGGAGGCAGAGGCAGGAGGATTTCTGATTTCGAGGCCAGCCTGGTCTACAGAGTGAGTTTCAGGACACCCAGGGATACACAGAGAAACCCTGTCTCGAAAAACAAAAAAAAAAAAAAAACAAACAAAAAAAAAAAATATTTTATATTATGTTTTACATAGTATGGGACTAAAATATCTGACACTAACAAGAGATGGAGACCAAAGTGGTCAAGATGGTGCAGAGGGGAAAGATCTTGCAGCTAAGCCTGAAAACCTAAGAAAACTGACTTCTGAGAGTTAGCCTCTGACCTGTGCATTCCAAGTGTGTGAGCATGCACACAAATATACACACTAAGTAAAAAAATAAATGTAACTGTAAAAACTAAAAACAAGGATGAAATACTAATTGTTTATAGAACTTGCATTCATCTCAGCTATAGTTGTCAGCCATCTTAGAGAGATATATGTTTAACAAATCACCCTGAGCAAAATGGCCAGACACCATCTCAAAAAAAATAAACAACAACAACAACAAAACTAGGCTAAGTATGATAAGAAACGCCTATAATCTCAGAATTCAAGAGGTTGAGGCAAAAGGATCAAGTTTAAGACAAAACTGAGTTAAACAGTGAGCTTTGGGCCAACTTGAACTAAGAATGAGAGCCAATTTCAAAATAAAATAAAATATAATTAGGTAATTGAATAAATTCTTAAGAGGGACTATTTAAAATGTTTTCTCAGGAACATCCTCTCAGCTTAAGAGCAGACTTTGCTGTCACTGTCTTGCTTCTGCTCATCATGAACACCACATGGGTTCTAAAGTAGGTAACAAACCCAAAAGTACAATTTCCCAGCTACTCATACATAGTGTTCATCATCAGGACTTCAAAATCAAACCAATATGGATTTCATTCTTGTAAATAGCAAAATGCCTTGGGACTGAACAATTCTGCTTTGTTCAATATCTCCAATGCCAACTCATTTCTTTGTGGTAATTGGATTCCGTAAGAAAATATTTTTAACATTTTGTCAGTATGACTAAAATAATAGAAAAGTATTAACATGTTACTTGTCGCTTATAAATCTGATAAAAGCCAACAATAAGCTTTCCTGACTAATATGAGAACATCTAAAAGCAGTGATGGGAATCTCTAGTCACTTTTGTTGTTAGAGGGATTCCCTAATGACTATATAGATTACCAGCAGTCAGTAATCTCAAGTAAATTAATTCCAATGATCATCGAATAGAGTATCTTAAGAGTTATATAAACCTACCTATGGAGATTAGTTTTCAATATAAAAATGAAAGAGCAGGGGCTGGAGAAATGGCCTTCTTCCAGAGAACTTCAGTTCCCAGTACTCACAAGGTGCCTCATAAGCATCTCTAACTCCAATTCCAGGAGATTGAACTCTCACTTCTGTCTACATAGGTACCAGATATACAAATGAAAAAGACAAACATGCAGCCAAAAAACAAAAACAAATCTTTTCTTTCTTTCTTTCTTTTTTTGGTTTTTGAGACAGGGTTTCTCTGTGTAGCCCTGGCTGTCCTGGAACTCACTCTGTAGACCAGGCTGGCCTTGAACTCAGAAATCCGCCTGTCTCTGTCTCCCAAGTGCTGGGATTAAAGCGTGAGCCACCAATGCCTGGCAAAACTTTTCTTTAAATTGAAAAAAGTTAAGAGTAAAAGTAATAAATACTAAAAATAAGATTCATAGATTCCTCAAACATGTAAGACACAATGACAGAAATATAACTCTAAAATAGTACTTATATTTAAGCTAAATTCACCACACTCTGCTATTAACAATTCTAATGACTCAGTTAATTTAAAAATAAAACTAAATAAAATAAATAAAAAGAGGACTTCTGAGGTGGGCTTAGTATATGCCTATAATCCTAGCACTTGGAAGGTTTAAGAATCAGGAAGACTAAAAGTTCAAGGTTGCAGGCCAACCTAAGTTACAGGAGACCCTACTTTTCCAGGTAATTATTAGGATGACAAGCTGAAAGGCTAATATCTTCATACAAAGAAAGAAACAGGAGTGGGATGGTAGCTCAGCTGATAAAGTTCTTGCCTTATAAGTATGAAGCCCTGACTCTGAGCCCCAGTACCAACATAAAAAGAACCAGTGTGGTGCTTATGATCTCAGTGCTAGGATATATATAGCTGGAGCTAGTCAGTCCACCTAGTCTACTAGTTGAACAGTGAGCCAGTAAGAGACTCTATTTCAAAGATAAGATAGACAGCAACTGAGGAATGACACTTGAAGTCTCCTCCCACTTCCACTCACAAGAACACACAGACACATGTATGCAAATGAAAACACAGAAAAAATTACATCTAAGAAAAAATGTAAGAACTAGCAATATATACAAAAACAATAATAAACAACTACAATTCTGCACATTTTTCATTTTTGTAATAACAAGGTTTGAAGTATCTATTCTTTTTGAAGGCTGAAACATATTAAGGCTCTTATGTGTTTTTAAAATACTCAGACTGAGACTGGAGGGATGGCTCAGCAGTTATGAGCACTTACTACTTTTGTAGAGGACCAGAGTTTAGTTGCCAGCACCAGGTTGGGTTGTTTGATCCACTTTTAACTCCAACTCCAGGGGGATCTAATACCCTCTTCTGGCCTCTCAATGTAATCTCTCTCAGTTTCTCTTTGTCTCTCTCTCCCATGTGCATACACCAACAAAAATAAGTATCTTTTAAAATTCCTTAAAATACTCAGATCTGGGCTGGAGAGATGGCTCAAGTGGTTAAGAGCACCAACTGCTCTTCCAGAGGTCCTAAGTTCAATTCCTAGCAACCACATGGTGGATCACAACCATCTGGAGTGGAACTGATGCCCTCTTCTGGTATGTCTGGTGTGTACTCATATACATAAAATAAATAAATAAATCTTTAAAAAAAATACTCAGACCAACATACTTAGTTCAAATAGGAATATGAAGATTTTTGTTTTGTTTTTTGGAAACTGCAACTATATACACGGTCAGACTTCTCCACTATGCACAAACAAATGGGCAGGAATGGAAGTGGCCACGTCTTTATTAGCAAAGCACAGAGGAAACCTTAAAGGCAATGGAACTGTTAATACTGTAAAGGAAATACCCTGCAAGATGTCTGGAAGTTCACAATGAAAGAACATAATCCTTTCCTACTTCTGGTTTGGTTGGTTTGAAAAAAGGTCTTACCAAGTAACCCAGCCAACCTTTAACTGGATGGTCTAGGTCTTTCTTTCATTACTCTTCCGAAAGAATTTAAAACACCCTCCTCCCCTTCCTTCCCCACCCCAATGTGTGTGTGTGAGATTTGGTTTGGTTTTTTTTGAGACAAGATCACAAATGCTACCCAGGTTGACCTTTAACACACAGACTTAAGTGACCCTCCTACATATGGAGTTCCTGCTGGCTTGGGCCTCATGAGTTTGAGGCTAGTCTGAGCTACATAGTGAATTCTGGGACAGCCAAGACTATTATGTGAGACACTGCCTCAAAAAAAATTAATTAATTTTGAAGTATGTGAAATACACAAAGGATAAAACTTATACATATGTGAAAAAATATATATGCATATGCATGTATATATAGGCATATGGCATAAGTAACAAATAAAGCAACACCATGGACATACTCATTAAGTATTGAAGAAAACATTAAACTTTTCACAAAGTTTTACAGAGGCCATTGTAATACAAAATAAGAGACCAGGGATGGAGAGATAAATATATATTAATGCTTATACTTGTGCTCAGCACCCACATAGTAGCCAACAACGATACGTTCTCAAGATCCAAGTCCCTCTTCTCACCTCCATGGATACCAGACACACACATGGTACACATGCATATACACAGACAAAGCATACACATAAAGTAAATCTGAAAAAAAAAAAAAAAGACAAAATACTTTTACTAAGACCCCCCAGTCTATCCTGTTAAAATACCTTCTCCAAAATAAGTTAAATGCTTTTCTTAAACTTCTTTTTTTTTAAAGAGTGTTTTTAAGATTTATTTATTTATTATATGTAAATGTAGCTGTCTTCAGACACCCCAGAAGAGGGCATCAGATCTCATTACAGATGGTTGTGAGCCACCATGTGGTTGCTGGGATTTGAACTCAGGACCCTCGAAAGAGCAGTCAGTGCTCTTAACCTCTGAGCCATCTCTCCAGCCCCAACTTCTACTTTTTTTAAAGTACACTAATTGTTTTTAATTTCAAATCATTTCATGGGTAGTTGTCAAACAATTCCTGAATTTTACATCCAGAAGGAATTTTTTTCATTTTTACATACCCCCAAATGTCATCAAGACCTTTTTACAGAAATTTCCTACAGGTAAACATAGTAATATCCTGGGCTAGTGAAACCCCTTTTTCAAAAAACAAAGCAAGCTATTGGGATTAAAGGCATGCTCCACCACCACACCCAACATGAAGGTACTTAAAAAATTTTCTTCTTTACTTTTATGTGTATGTGATTGTGCCAAAATTACTTTATGTCTACCACATTCATCCAAACACTTGCATAGACTAGAAGAAAGCATTGGATCCCCTGGAATTATAGTTATAGGCAGTTGTGATCTGTCATTTGCGTTCTTGAGAACCAAACCTGGTCTTTTGCAAAAGTAGTAAATGCTCTTTACTAATGGCCATTTCTTTAGCCCCTGAAAGGATTTTAAGTATATAACCTTACATACAGTATATAGGTTTTATAGCCTCCTAATAATAAATATGCTTCAAAAGCCTGCAGACCTGATTCTGATCTGAAACTATACAAAGATGGAGGGAGATGACCAACTCTACAAAGTTGTCCTCTGACTTCCAAATGTGTACCATGACAAGCACACCCAGACACACATCAAGCACATACATGTAATTAAAATATTATCAAAAACTCTTCACAAGCTATAAAATCTCAATTCATCCTTCTAGTCTGAGAGTCCTCAATATTATGCAAGTCATTGACTCATCTGGATTGAAATCTCTAGAACAACAGACACTACACATCATTTACCTTAAGTGCTCTCCATGAAAGAATAATGAAATGTGCTTATAACTAAACAAAAATCTAAATAAGAGGGAGATGAACATCTTAACATACAACTGAGGGGAAAAGACTATTTCTCAAAAATAAGAATATAAAGATGTACTATATTATATTTCCTTATCAAATATAGTCCACAATTATTTACTAACTGCAGAAATACATTTTAAGAAGATAAGTTCTCTTTTCTCTTTCTGGTGTTCTGAGAGTCTCACTCTACAGCTTAGGCTAGCCTAGAGCTCACTATGTAGTCCAGGCTGGCCTTGAATTCACAATAATCTTCCTGCCTGGGGTTTTCTAAATGCTCTGGTGAGTCACCATGCCTGTCAAGTTCTCCTGATGACACAGTCAAGGATTACTACAACATTCACCTTCAAACTTAAATAAATCTCTACACCTAAACAAAATTCAAGGGAAAAGTGGGTATTTAAAAATAAGACCTTCTGAATAAATACTGATGTTATTTCATTACAACTTAAGCCCCTGAAAGTATATACATAATAGCTGGGCATGGTGATGTATGCTTTTAACCCCAGTACTCAGGTCAGAGAGCATATATACATATGCTCTAGACTAGGAAACATCCCAATAATATAGTTGAGTTAGATCAAAGATTCTTTCCTCATTTTCCAAGAGGGGATCTGTACTACAAAACTATCCTTTCGAAGAATTCCTACAGTCCAGCCAAGAAGTTCCAATATCCAAAGGCACATATCAATAATTTACAGATCCCAAAACAGTTTACTCATAAATGCCAAAAGAAACTGCCAAAGAAGCCAGGCGAGTTGGCTCATGACTGTAACCCCAGAAGGCTATGTTAAGAAGATTACAATCCTCAAATTTTAGGCCAGGCTGGGCCACATAATGGGTCCTGGGCCAGGCTGGGCTATATAGTGAGTGAGACCCTTTTTCAAAAAAACAACAAAAGGAAAATGTCAAAGAAGGTATACTCTATTATAAACATGCCACCTGTTGGATGACGTTACTCTTGTGTGCATCTGCCTGAATTCTTTCTAAATTAAGTAGCTTTTTCATTTTTTTCCTCTCTCTGTCTCGTGTGTGTGTGTGTGTGTGTGTGTGTGTG
>NW_022196898.1:37827611-37829970 GCF_008632895.1 Mastomys coucha | reverse complement strand
AGAGAGAGAGAGAGAGAGAGAGAGAGAGAGAGAGAAGCCATCAGCAGAGACTGGGAAAAGGTGCCAGACAACCTAGAGCTAGAGTTATAAGCAGTTATGAGAAACCTTCGGTTCCTGGAACCCAGGTCCTGTGGAGGAGCAGTGAGTGTTCTTAACTTACTGCTTACTGCTGAGCCTTATCTCCAGCCCCTTGTTTTGTTTGCTGAGATAAGGTCTCCTATAACCAGGGCTGACCTTAAACTTAATGTGAAGCATAGAAAAGAGCTTGAACTCATAATCCTCCTGCCTCAGCCTCCAGAATGTTAGAATTACAAATGTGTGAGACCACATTCAGACTGAATGGCTTTTAAAAAAGGTTTGGTGGTTTCAATTCCACAGATTTATTTGCTCTCTCAGTATGTTCACAGCTCCCCTCTTAATTATCCCTATCTATTTCAACCAGTAATCAACAGATCTTGATAATTCTTACCCCAAGACGGGGGTCAATTATTAGGTATCCAATAATATTTTTATTGGATGAATTAAAAAAGATCCTGTCTCTGGCAGAAATAAAGTCAAGCTAGGAGTGTGGTTCTTTGGTAAAATGCTTGCTAGAAGGATTAATCCCCCCAACCACTGAGGGCAGGGGGGTGGACATCAAACCAACCAGCCACAAACAACAGCCACACCAATAGAAAGTAGGCTGTGGAGGCATTTTAACTTTCATACATACTAAACTGTCAGAAGTGCCCTGCTTGCTCTGTAAACAAAATGAAATTATAAATACCTATGTCATATAGGACAGTGTATATTCTATACATGCTTGACACTTTAAGTTCTCCCAAGTGTAATCTAACCAATCATATTTACCTTCTTTCCAAATACACTTGTATTTGGCAATAACAATCTCCTGAGGCACTATGATATGGACAATACATTACTAACTTAGTAATCAAACTATCCCAACATTGCCACTAATTTAACACATGACCTTGGAAAAGTACTTCTTTAGGCCCGGATTTCCTATAATTTTCACGGTTTTAGGTTTACAAAAAACTTGAAAGGCCGGACTATGGTGGCGCAAGCCTTTGATCCCAGCACTTGGGAGGCAGAGGCAGGCAGATTTCTCAGTTCGAGGCCAGCCTGGTCTACAGAGTAGTCCAGGACAGCTAGGGCTATACAGAGAAACCTTGTCTCGGAAAACCAAACCAACCAACCAAACAAACAAACAAACCTGAAATAGTATTCTGAATATAAAAACGTTATGCTAACATAAGTGCTATAAATCCACATGGCCCAAAACAACTCCCTTTATTCTCAGTCTGATATTGATCATCACTCTGAGGATGAAGTTCTGGGCTTTCATATTTACACAACTGACTCTATTCAAAGGCACAGACTAATAAGTCAAGTTTCTCCCCTTCCTGATCTAAGTACGAATGCTGTATTATCATACTAATCATACTAATGCCAAAATACCTGCACATTTATCGACCTAGAGGACACGTCCCAGCATTTGTTTTTAAATAAGCTAACTTATAAAGGGAACTTCCCCAAATACAGGCAAACTCTTCATGAGCACTTTCCATCCTCGCATATACACATATAAACATAGTAGCTATAAACCAACAAACCATCTGGTCTTCAAGACACAAAACATTTCTTTCCAAGTAGAAACTAACCAGTGACATTTATTAAACTTATTAACACTCGAATCACTATGTCGTGTCTGCCTATATTTCCGCCTTTAAAGAACACCACAGATCTCGTACAGGTAAACTCACCGCTGAAGATCATCTCCCTTGTTACTTTTGTCCCTGACTTAAACAGACATAAACTGGATCTCGGGAGATGCTCCAATCGGGCCTACTACACAAACTAACCTGTCAGGGGCACAAGCGACTCCGCCTCCACTCGCTTACTTTTCCGTCCCCCTCCCCCCAAAACCAAGAGCCCGCTGGTCAGGGACACCCCGTCACCCCGCCTAGAGGGACTTCCCGGTAAGCTCAGGATCCCTTTCCCTCCTCTCCCCTCCCCCACCCTCACCCCGCTCTCCCGGAGGTCCAGGTCGGGGGTTGGGGGGTGACAGTGGATCGCGGGTAGCCGAGGAGAGACTACTTGGGGCCTTCAAAGGCCTGCTCACCCCGCACTACTCACCGTGTGAGGCCGAGAGCGCCGAGCGCAGGCGAGTGGGGAGAGAGGGTGGCAGCCTGGCGCCTCGGCTTCCCTGGGTCCACACCGTAACCCTCCCGCTTGTCAGGAGGCGGCCAGCGGGTGAGCGGGGCCGGCGGAAACGCGAAAGTGGAGAAGCCAAAGGCGTAGGTCGGAAAGGGGAGACCGAGAGAAGGCGGGTCCGGCAACCGAGACCGGGATCGTCTTC
>NW_022196898.1:37827482-37827601 GCF_008632895.1 Mastomys coucha | reverse complement strand
CCTCCGCAAAGCGAACCCAAAATGGCGGCGGGAGCGGCGGCGGCGGCGGCGGCGGCGGCGGCGGCAGCTCTGGGGAGGGAGGGAGGGAGGGAGCGAGCGAGCGAGCGAGCGAGCGAGCG
>NW_022196898.1:37827353-37827472 GCF_008632895.1 Mastomys coucha | reverse complement strand
CCCTCCCGCCTCCCACTCCTCCCTCCTCGCGCTCTCCCCGCTGCCCCCCCTCCCCTCCCCTCCCTTCCCCTCCCCTCACCCGACTCCGGACGCGCAGCGCGCACGCCCGCCGGAACGCT
>NW_022196898.1:37808515-37827279 GCF_008632895.1 Mastomys coucha | reverse complement strand
CTCCTCCTCCTCTTCGCCTCGCCTCCCTCCCTTCCCCGCCCCCACGGCTACCAACGGCAGCCACGGCCGCCGCCGCCTTCGCCCCCACTCCTCGAGCGTGCGCCTCCCACAATCCCCCCCGCGGGACGTTCCATTGCGCGCGCCTGCCGGGGTCGGGGAGAAGCGGGCCCGCCCGCGCGGAAGAGGCTTGACAGCAGGACGGGGATCTTTAGAGTAGCGAGCGAAGGTACCTAGGCACCGACCTCCTGGGACGGGCCACCGCGACGCCAAGGCTCGCTGCCCGCTTCCGGCCGCGGGGCGGGTGGCGCGGTGCCCCTCCGCTAGGCTGTGGTTGCAGCCGCGGCGACTGCGCGTTGGGTAGCTTCCTGCCACACGACCCAAGCTTGCTTCCCGG
Source organism: Mastomys coucha (assembly GCF_008632895.1). Taxonomy (NCBI): domain Eukaryota; kingdom Metazoa; phylum Chordata; class Mammalia; order Rodentia; family Muridae; genus Mastomys; species Mastomys coucha. Next base: position 37,826,885 of record NW_022196898.1, on the reverse strand, counting down.
CTGCTGGACTGGCGCCTCGGATCCAACCGCTGGCGGGGTGTGCGGGTCACCGAAGCAAGAGTACTCGTAGTGGCCACATGGTAAGGGGACTGAGCCACACGGGGAATGCGATGATTGAAAGAGTGAAAGGAGCGTGTATTCGAACTGCCCCGCCAAAGGGAGTGAGGGCAGCAGCAGTGCCGGTGACCCTCCAAGAGGGCATCCTCCAGACCCCAGGCTGCAGACCTGGGACCGGAGGATGAACGGGTGGAACGGCTGTTTATATGTTAAGGTAGTTTAACCTAGTTAAAGTCCCAAAGGGTACCTTTCCTCTCTGATGTTTGTGGGATCCTTGTGCACTTCTCAAAGATTGTGCGAACTCGGTTTTCAACTGGCAGCCTGATGTTAGAGCAATGGTTCACAGCCTTCCTAAAGCTACGACCCTTTAGTATAGTTACACATGGTGACTCCCAACCATAAAACTGGTTTTGTTGCTACTTCATAACTGTAATTTTGCTACTGTTATGAATCGAAATGTAAATATCTTGATATGCAGGATATCTGATATGGGACCCCTGTGAAAAGGTCACTAGAACTCTTCCCAGGTCGCCACCCGCAGGTTGAGAACCATTGTGTGAGGGGATTAAACCATGCACTTAGATTTTATTTCTGGATTTGATATTTTAGGCCTTCAAATTATTTTTCTAAGTTATTTATGGGACGCTAGGCGTAAAAATTAGCTAGCCCCAAAATATGCCTTCAGGGTTGGAGTATGAAATAACGAGATCATATATGTAAACTAGAATTAGCTCCTGGGCACGGGGAAAATGCGGAGTATTATTGTTATCATTTACAGTGCTGTTGATGTTGATAAGGCTTGTAGGTGTAATTGGTAGTTTGTGTTCTATTCATCTAAATTACTAGTTAAACCAGACCTATGACATTCATTGACTGCTAATATTTGTTTCTGTGTTGACATCTGATGAGTGAATTCAGAACTATGTGATGTTAAAACCCCAAAGTTTGATCTACTCACTTTTATTCTCCCACAAAAAGCAAAAGAATTTTAGAGGAATGAGCTACTTAAGTTTCCTTTCTTATCTGTGAATTCTTACCTTTGTGATTCTGGGGAAATTGAAACATTACTATGGTCCATTCATCTCCAAAACCCATCAAATTAATATTCAGTCTTTTTTGGAGTAGAGGTTAAATTGTCTTTTGAGTGTTTTTTTTTTTTGGCAGTCTCACTCTTTGGCCCAAGCTTGCCTGGAACTCTACCAGTCATCCTGTCTTAGCCTCTTTAGTGGTTGGCTTTTAGGCATGAACCCATACCTGGCTTTCAGATAACCCAACCTATTACCTGTATGCATTAGGAATTGTCTTCATGTTTCCTTCTTGGAGTTAAAGAGAAAATCAGCTCCTTTTTTTGGTTTTTCCAGACAAGGTTTCTCTGTGTAGTCCTAGCTGTCCTGGAACTCACTCTGTAGCCAGGCTGGCCTCGAACTCAGAAATCCACCTGCCTCTGCCTCCCAAGTGTTGGGATTAAAGACGTGTGCCACCACTGCCCAGCAAAATTCAGCCTTAATTACCTAGCTGTGAAATTACTTTTGCTAACCAAGCCCTTCTAGCTGATTCATGGAGCCCACCTTTGGTTTACACTAATCTTTCTTTAGTAGCTTGCTGTGTTCTACCTTGTATAGCTGTGTGCTTGCCTGTGTGCAGACTGTCTGACTTCTTTACATGGTCTATCTCAAAGTAAATGGAAATGTTAAAATTAGTGTCACATTCTTAAATACTAGAACTAGCCTAGCTCAAGGCTATAATCTCAACACAGGACATGGAGGCAGGAGGATTGGAACTTAAAGGTCATCCACAGCTGTACAGCAAAGTCTTGACTAGCCTGGGTTCCATAAAACACTGTCTCAGAACAACAGGGGTTGGGGGGGGGTGGAGTGAGAGAAAGAGACTGAAAAACATTGAGGGACTACTGTACTGTTCTTGTTGAACCCTTACAACAGCACATGGAGACTGCTTTCCAAGTGAAGCTTGAAGTTCAAAGAAATCTGTAACTTGATCTTTAGACTTTAGTTTCCTATCTCTTAGTAACCTAACTTTTCCCCTATACAACACTGTCTCAATAGTAAAAATTTTTTTTGTGTGTGTATGGGTGTTTTGCTTCCATGTACATCTGTGCAGTGTGTGTGTGTGTGTGTGTGTGTGTGTGTGTGTGTTTGTTGCTCCCAGAGGCCAGAAGAGGGTGTTGGATAACAGAAGATTGTGAGTCCCTGCATGGGTGCAGGTAATGGGTGGTGGTGAGGCACATTAATTTTCTTTCTGTAATCCCAGTGTTTCTCCAGGAATCCAAACTTGGGGACGTAGAAGCAGAAAATGCAACATAAAATATGTTTGATTGTGCTGTGTGCATGTGCATGCACACGCTTGGGGGGCCAGAGGTCAACTTTAAATGTCATTATTCAGGAGCCATCCTACCAGCTTTTTCTGTTTTGTTTGTTTGGGTTTCTCTGTGTAGCCCTGGCATCCCTGGAATTCTGTAGACCAGGCTAAATTCAGAGTCCCCCTACCTCTAGCTCTGGTGCTGGAAGGTGTGTGCCACTATGCCAGGCCTGTGGCTGTCGTCGTCGTCGTCGTTGTTATTGTTGTTGTTGTTGTTGTTTTCTGAAGCAGCTGCCTGCCTGGAACTCAGGTGAGCTGGATTTGGTTAGCCAATGACCTGCCTGTCTCCACATTACCAAGTCTTGGGATTATAAAGTAACTACCACCATCATGCCTGGCTTTTTTGTATGTCCAAGGATTAAATTTTCATGACAAGCACTTTGCTAACTGAGTCCTTTTTTTTTTTTCAGCCCAAAGCTGTTTGTTTTTTTTTTTAATAAGTATTTTAAATGATATTGAAAATGTAATTTGGACCTAAGTGTTGTGGCTCATACTTGAAATCTCAGCCTTTGGGCAGCAGGAGGATTGCTGAGAGTTTAGGACCGGTCTATATGAGACTTTACAGATAGGTAGGTAGGCAGGCAGGCAGAGCGAGTGAGCGAGCTAGATGGCTAGCTAGATGGGTGTCTTTTAGTAGTAGAGCATTTACCTAATGTGTACCAGGCCCTGAGTTGATCTCTAACACCACTAAGATAAAAGCCAGACAAAATGTAATTTAGTATAGTTTGGTTTGGTTTGGTTTGGTAACAGGGTCTCACAGAGTTTAGGCTAGCCTCAAACTTACCATACAGTGGAGGATGGATGACTTCTGGTCCTTTCTCCTCCACCTTTAATGCAATGTGTTTACAGTAGACACCTCTGTACCCAATTTATGAAATGCTGGAATTGAAGCCCAGAGGTTTGTTCTTGCTATAGAAGCACTGTACGAGCTGAGCTACTCCCTGGCTCTGGTTTGGTTTGCTTTTTTGAGATTGGGTGTCACTCAGTGGCCCAGACTATCCTAGAACTCACTTTGTAGACCAGGTTGCCCTCAAACTCACAGAGATCCATCTGTTTCTGCCCCCCAAAGGCTGGTATAAAAGGTGTGGGCTATTATGGCCCAGCTTAACTAAGACCAAGAGAGATAAGTAAAACAGGTAAGTAGAGTAGATGGAACCTTAATTTAGCCAGTGGCCAAGAGCTTTGAACCCACACCCTCAGCTACACCCATGCCCTATGGCAGCCTCCTCCACTATAATCTACAACAGTGTTATCAATGCTCCTTTTCAGTAAAAGGATTCCAAGACTAAATAAATTTGGAGTTTAGTTTAAAGTGAAGTCTCTTAGCAGGCTTAGTGGCACAAACCTACCATCCTGTCACAGGGAGGTAGGAGCCATCTTTGGCTACATAGCAAGTTTGAGTCCAGTCTGAGCTATATGTGACTGCCTCAAAACAACTAAGTAGAAAAATAAAATACAGGGTTTCTTGTTTTGTTTTTTCCCTGCTTGCTCTGGCCCAAAGATTTATTTATTATTATAAATAAGTACACTGTAGCTGTCTTCAGATACACTAGGAGTCAGATCTCATTACAGGTGGCTGTGAGCCACCATGTGGTTGCTGGGATTTGAACTCAGAACCTTTAGAAGAGCAGTCGGTACTCTTACCCTCTGAGCCATCTCACCAGCCCAAAATACAGGTCTTTATTACAGGTTTCCCTAAGAGTTTTAATATGTATTTCAAAGTTAATCATGAAATTAATGACTGCATTATTTCTCCCATTGCGTCGGCCTTAACCCTAAGTAAGTAGTCAACAAGCATGTTGGGAAATGATGGTTTAGGGCTGTGGTTTACTGCAGAGCAAAAGAGCCCTGGATCCCTGCAGGTGAAAGGGAAGCTGCTGGCTCACAACTTTCCTCCCAGCATTTAGGTGTCAGAGGCAGAAGGATCTGTGTGCTCTAGGCCAGGCTGGTCCATATCATGAGTTCAAGACAGCTAAGGTTACATAGAGACTCTGTCTCAAAAGGGGTTGGGGGGAAGCAGTAGAGACCCTACAGTCTTGTTCTCTGTATAATGGATAGATGAGCATGTGGAAGTACTTCTCATGTTTCGTGAGTGTCTGGTTTCTTTATTAAAAAGTAAATGGTGACTAAAATACTATGGGATTCAAAGGAGTTTGTGACTCTTTGACTTTTTCTACAATGTATTTATTTTGGACTGGAAAGGGCTCAGTGGATACGAGCACTTAGTACTTTTATAGAGGACCTTTGCTCAGTTACCAGCACCAGTGTGGTGTCTCAACAACTGCCCGGGTTTGAGGAGTGGGAGACAGATATACATGCAAGTGCCGTTACAGACGTGCAGACAGAACACTCATAGACATAAAATGAAAATTAAATCTTTTATTAAAAAAAACAATTTATGACTGGGCTGTGGTGGCACACGCCTTTAATCCCAGCACTTGGGAGGCAGAGGCAGGCAGATTTCTGAGTTCGAGGCCAGCTTGGTCTACAGAGTGAGTTCCAGGACAGCCAGGGCTACACAGAGAAACTGTCTCAAAAAACTAAACCAAACAAACAAACCAAAGTAATAATAAGATACTCGGGCTGGAGAGATGGCTCAGCGGTTAAGAGCACTGGCTGCTCTTCCAAAGGCCCTGAGTTCAAATCCCAGCAACCACATGGTGGCTCACAACCATCTGTTATGAGATCTGACGCCCTCTTCTGGTGTGTCTGAAGACAGCTACACTGTACTCACATAAATAAAATAAATTTAAAAAAAATAATAAGATAAATACTCATGAACCTTTTAGCTAATGTTGGGATTACCAGTTTCCAATGCTCCCCTAAGTGTCACTTATTCTTAGCATTTGTTTGCCTTTCCAGTTTTGCCATCTGTGCGTGTCCTTCAAACAGTGAGTGATGTTTCAGAGGTTGCTTGTGTTTTGTTTTCTCGGGCAGGATGTTATTTATTCCAGGCTGGCCTTAAAATATAGCTGAAAATGGCCTTGAAATTCTGATCTTCCTGCATCCACCTACTCGGTGCATGGTTTTGAAATTTAGTTTATTTAACAGGAGACATAATAATTTTCACTCAGTAACAATTTTTGTTTGTTTGAGACAGGGTTTCTCTGTGTGGCCCTAGTTGCCCTGGAACTCACTTCATTTTTTAGATCAGGCTGGCCTTGAACTCAGAGAGATCCACTTGCCTCTGCTTCTGAAGTACTGGGATTAAAGATGCCTTTCCTGGCCAGTATATATTTTTGACATTGATCCATTTATTACAGTTCCTTTCCTGCTATTTCTATGGATCAGTGGATGTTTTACTTTAGATTTGTTTGTTTTTACAATTTTCAAATGATTCACACTCCTCTGCTATAAACATTCTTATATTTTCCAATGTATATGCGTATGTAGTTTTGTTTTTGGTTTGGGTTTTTTGGGTCCCCCCCCCCCCCAAGGCAGAGTTTCTCTGTGTAGCCCTGGCTGTCTTGGAACTCACTGTGTAAACCAGGCTGGCCTCAAACTCAGAAATCCCCCTGCCTCTGCCTCCCAAGTGCTGGGATTAAAGGTATGCGCGACCACTGCCTGGTGTGTAAATAATTTTCTAGAGTAAATGTGAAGGAATAGAATAGCTGGGCATCCATGCATCTTCAACTTTGTAAAGATTGATTTTCCAACAGTACAGCTGTTGTGGGTCTTCTTCGTTAGCGTCTCATTAAGGAGGCTTTAATTTCATTTTCATGACTTGTGATGAGATTAAACTTACTGCCATAATGTTTCCTAAGTGAAATGGTTTTTCTTGTCTTTTGCCCAGTTTGTTGATGCATAGATGATTTTCATATATCTCGACAATATCAGAACTTTATATTACATATGTTTTTATTAAAAAAGGCTTACCCTTTTTTCTCTGTCTTTTTTTAAGAGAGCAAAGACCATGCTGACAGGACTAACAAGGCTTTTCTCCAGGGTCCAGAAGGTGAGTTCTCACAGACTGCTCACATGCTTCACTTTCAGGTAAAATTCTTGGAAGGGTAAGGCAAGAGTATTGGGAATTTAAGGCCAGCTTGGCCTGCCAAGTGAGAGTCTGCCTAAGCCACAGGCAGAAATAGTGTACCTGATGTAATGTGTGAGGAGGAGTTCACATTTTTACAAATTGGTAAATTTGACCTAGCTGGCTATTTAGACGTGCTACGTTGTTTTTTGTTTTGTTTTGTTTTGTTTTCGAGACAGGGTTTCTCTGTGTAGCCCTGGCTGTCCCGGAACTCACTCTGTAAACCAGGCTGGCCTCTAACTCATAAATCCACCTGTCTCTGCCTCCCAAGTGCTGGGGTTAAAGGCGTGTGCCACCGCTGCCTGGCAACATGCTACTTTTGATAAGGGAGTAAAATCGTATAGAGGATGGACTGTCTGAGGAAGGTGGGGAGGTGGCTAGTTAGTAAGGAGGTGATGCCACTCAGGTGTGAGGGCCTGTGCAGCACTCTAGTGAAAGCTGGCATGGGATGTAACCCCAGAACTGGGAGGCTAGATATAAGTAGACCACTGACGTTCATTAGCTGGCTAGCCTAGCCACATTGGTAAGCTGAAAACACCCTTACGTAAATGAGTAAGGCAGAGAGCAGTCAAAGGACACACTGGACATCAGCCTCTAGCAGCCACCACATGTGCATACATGAACACGTACTTACATGACACACAAAGGAGGGAGGACAAGGTAAGACCTGCATCTGGGCCAAAGATATAACTCCATAAAATACTTGACTGAACTCGGGAAATCCTGGTTAGATTACCAGTGCCAGGTAAATGGCAGCAGCAGTACTAATCAGTAGCACAGACTTTGGAGATAGAGACAGGAGGATCAGAAACTCAAGCTCATCTTCAGCTAGACAGCACATTTGAATCTAGCCTGGAGTCCATGAACCTCTACCCACGGCTCTCACACCACACCATCCTCACCCCCACACCCAAGAATGTAAGAGGCTAGAGAGACGACACATAAGTTAAGCATGCATGCCAAACAAATCGAAGGACCAGAATTGGAATCCCCAGCATCCACAGAACAAGCAGAGCCTTCCACAGACACTTGTAACTCAGGTCTAGGGGAATCTGGCAGTTTTTTCTGGTCTCCACACAACCAGCACACACTTGCACATACAATGAGGCAGACCTATACACATAAAGAATAAGATCGCCGGGCTGTGGTGGCGCACGCCTATAATCCCAGCACTTGGGAGGCAGAGACAGGCGGATTTCTGAGTTCGAGGCCACCCTGGTCTACACAGTGAGTTCCAGGACAGCCAGGACTATACAGAGAAACCCTGTTCAAAAAACCAAAGAGAGAGAGAGAGAAAGAGAGAGAGAGAGAGAGAGAGAGAGAGAGAGAGAGAATAAGATCATACTGAATTGGGCATGGTGTCATAATCGAGAACAAGGATCAAGGCTGGCCAGAGCTATATAAAAAAAAATGGGCAAAGGTGTTGTCTTAATCAGGGTTTCTATTCCTGCACAAACACCACGACCAAGAAGCAAGTTGGGGAGGAAAGGGTTTATTCGGCTTACTTCCATATTGCTGTATATCTCCAAGGAAGTCAGGACTGGAACTCAAGCAGGTCAGGAAGCAGGAGCTGATGCAGAGGCCATGGAGAGAGATGTTCCTTACTGGCTTGCTTCTCCTGGCTTGCTCAGCCTGCTCTCTTATAGAGCCCAAGATCTCCAGCCCAGGGATGGCACCACCCACAAGGGGCCCTACCCCTTTGATCACTAATTGAGAAAATGCCCCACAGCTGGACTTCATGGAGGCACTTCCCCAACTGAAGCTCCCTTCTGTGATAACTCCAGCCTGTGTCAAGTTGACACACAAAACTACCCAGTACAGGTGTTATACAACTGGCTTGTTTTAGTCTTCTTAATTATTTACCAAATATTAGTTGTGGTTTCGTTTCTTCATATTTGTTTTTTTTAAAAAGAATCTCACTGTAGCCCCAGCTGGCCTAGAACTCAAAAGAAATCCATCTGCCTTTGTCTCTCAAGTGGTGGGACTATAGGGACACACCACCACTCCCAGCTTGCTTTATTTCTTTTGCTCCTCATGACAGTGCACTATCCTTGCTTTAAAGTTGCAGAAACTAAGGCTTAGAATGGTTAAGTAACTGACTATGAAAGCAGGCCATGAAGTTGTAAAGCCTTACATAGATGCTAGGTGGTAGATGTCAAAGCCTGTGGCGCAACTAATATACATATGGCGTCCGTGTTCTCCAGAGGCACACGGTCAAAGGTCATGAGTAAAGTGACCACTCTGACTGTGTGGTACTAAGGCAGCACCTATGTTCATCACCAAGCCCAGGTTTGCTGTGAACTGGAAACCCTATAGACCTCAGTCTGGAGGCTAAGAGCTGAAGAAGAAAGGGCAACTTGCAATAGATCATATGATTACAACAAGAGTTCTTACAAGTGGAACATTTCTATTGTACAGTTTGGGATTGGCAGGAGGGATTTGGTCTTTTTCTTTTCCTTTTACCTTTGCCAACTCGTACTCTGAGATTTGTAAAAAGCCTCTCTCCATTTTAGTGAATCATAGCAAAACAAAAAAATTACAAAAGAAATAAAAGCCAATACTGGGGAAAGAAAGTTGGCTTGGTGGCTAGGAGCACTTGCCCTTCTACAGATGACCTAAGTTTGGTTTCTAGTGCCCACAAGGGCTCATAACCACCTATAACTTTAGTTCCTGAGGATCCAGTGCCCTCTTCTGGCCTCTTCCATACACACAGGCATAAAACTGATACATATAAAAATAAAGGCCAGGTGTGATGGTTCGTGCCTTAATCTCAGCAGGCAGAGACAGCAAATCCCTGAATTTAAGACCAGTTTGTTTTACATAGTGAGTTCCAGGTCAACCAGGGTTACATAGTGAGACCTTGTCTCAAGAAAGGGTGTATAGTTATAGAGTTGGCTCAGTGGTAGAGCACTGGCTCCTCTCTCAGATGATCTATGACTGATCCCCAGCATTGACTTGGTGGCTCACAACCATCTGTAACTCCAAACCCATGTTGGCCTCTGAGGGTACCAGTAGGCACACTTGTGGTACACAACCTCACATGCAGGCAAAATACCCATTCACATAAAGCTAAAATGTATACTTTATTAATGTATATGTTTTTAGTTTGGCTCAGGATGACCCTTTTTGGCTCATGCGTAATGTTTTAAGGAACTGCAGTATATTCACTCTGGAACTAACCTGAAGGAATTGTACGGAGAATTGTTTATCCTAGAAGTGAGACTAGCTGGTTAGTTCCATTTATAACACTTTAAGACGTAAGGAATCCATTTTGTTAGTGTTTTATTTACTGAAGAAGAAAGAAAAAAAAAAAAACCTAAATTCATCAGAGTACTGTGGAAATAGCACCACCTTGTGGACATTGAATATTTTTAGTTAATTTTATTTATATGTGTGGTTGTTGCCTGCAGGTCTTTATTTGTGCACCAAGTGCATTCCTGTTGCCAGTGGAGGCCTGAAGAGGGCATAGATAATTGGGGCTGGAGTTACTCATTGTTGTGAGCTGCCATGTGGGTACTAAGAGTAAACCAGGGTCTTCTGAAAACTGAGCCAGTGCTCTCAACAACAACCCCTAGTTTTCCTACTTTTAAAAAATTTTATTATTTCTGAGTAAGATGTATATGGAGGAATGCACTTGTGGAAATTAGTTCTGCTTTTGTGTGGCTTCATGGTAACTAAGTTCACCAAGTGTATATAAACACCTTTACTCCTGAGACATCCCAGAGATGTGGCAGATGTGGTGGCACATACCTGTAATCCAGGTATTTGAAGTGCTGAGGCAGGGCCTTTGAAATTTTAAGGCCAACCTGATATATATAACAAGTGCCAGGACAGACAGGGCTAAATAGTGAGATTTTGTCTCAAAACAACAAGGACGATGGTAGATGGAAAGAGACAGGCACCTGCTCCCTAGTACTCGGGTGTGATACTCAGGTGCTGTCCTGAGAGAACAGCTCTTCATTTATCTTCTGTGTGTTTAGCATTTTGGCTTTCCTGGTCCTGTGTTTTCAAAAGGCTTTGCTGGCAGGCACAGGAGCTAGATAAAGAGATGGAAGTCATCCCCAGCTATCAGTGGATGTCTTCAGATATTGTGGGAACGGCAGCTGCTTCCTTCCTTCTTCCCTCCCTGTATTTTATTTTGTTTTTAATCTGTATGGGTGTTTTGCCTTCCTGGGTGCCTGTATATACATGTGTTCCTGATGCCTGCACAGGCCAAAAGAGTGTGTTGGAGCCCTTTGAACTGTAATTACAGACAGTTGTGAGCTGCACATGGGTGCAGGGCTGAACCTGGATCTTCTGGAAGAGCTAGGCCATCTCTCCAGCTCCCTCTCCTCTTTATCCTTTGTTCCTCTTGCTTGAGACAGGCTGTTCTGTAATCTAGGCTGCCACAGCTGGTTTTCATTTTCAACAACTGACAGTATTTCCACTCCTGGCTCTGTAGCCAGAAGTAATCCCCTGGCAGTAGGTTAGAGGAATATTTGACTTTGCTTTGGAGATAAACCTGCCTCTGCTGTAAATTTGACTTATATTCTAAAAATTATACTCAAAAAACAAAACAAAAAAAATTATGGCAACCTATTTTTTGCACTGTTGGTTTATGTTAAAATCTGCCACTAATATTTTAGATTTGGTGTGTACTTGTGAGGATCCTTGAGCCTACACACACACACACAAGTACATATGAACACAAAGCACACAGTAATATGAAGGACTGAGAGAGATGGCTTGGTGGCTAAGAGCAGCTGCTACACAAGCATCAGGGCCACATTCGGATCTCAGCACCCACATTATAAGCTAGGATCTCACGTGCAACTACAGTTCCATCTATGAGAGAGGAGAATCACTGCAACTGCCAGCTTCCAGGTGGGTAGAGAAAAGTATGGATGTCCCCACCCAACCAACCAACCCTAGGTCCAGGGAGCCAGCACCTTAGTGGCCCAGCACTGTCTTCTGGCCGTGTGTGCACAGGCATGCTAGTGTGCTCCCAGACACACACACTAAGGAAGTTCTCAAAGGGGCTGGCAAATGGCCAAGCAGTGAAGATCCTTGTTGCCAAGACTCACCACCTAGATTCTGTCCCTGGTTCTCGTGATGGAAAGAAAGAAAGACTAATTTCCACAGGTTGTCCTCTGCTGCCCCCACACATACTGTGCATTCATACCACACATAGCATTAATGTATAAAGAAATATAAAAAAGTTAATGTAAGATGTGAAAAAAAGGGTTGGCAAGGTGGCTCATAGGGTTAAAGAATGCGGTGCCAAGTAACCTGAGTTCTATCTCTGGGACCCACAAGATGATAGAGGGAGGACCTTCCTATTGTCCTTGGAACCCATGATATGATAGAAAGAGGGGAGGACCTTCCCTATTGTCCTTAGGACCTACAAGATGGATAGAGACAGGACCTTTCCCTGGTAGTTCTTTGATTTCCACATGTAGGCATTGGCATGTGCACATCCATTCAAACAAGCACAAATAAATGTATTTTTTAAACATTTTATGTTGGGGTAGAGACAGGTGGATTTCTGTGAATTCAAGGCTAGCCTGGTCTGTACAGTGAGTTCTAGGCCAGCTAGGAGTAAGTCCCTGTCTAAAAATGGAAAGAATAGAGATGTTAGAGTCAGTCTTGGATATTGTGTTAGTTAGGGTTTCTCATATTCTGATTAAACATGTAGACTAAAACCTATTTGGGACAGAAAGGGTTTGTGTCAGCTCTCCACTCTTGGGTCACATCTGGAGAGCGGTGCGCCCTGGAGGTCACTGTCTTCCTACTGAGCTCTCCTTGTTCTCAGCTCTCTTTCCTGTTTCTCTTGAGTTCATACCCTAAACCGGTAACTGGAATCATTTCACATCTGTGGAAGGCTTGCTGTCTTTAAGCTCACTTGAGGGAGTTTTTCCTTTAGGAAGCATCTCATAGAGACCAAGCTTGGACTTAGACCCCTGATCCCACAGAGTGCTAGTATTATAGACATGCGCCCTTGTGCTCTGCTAATTTCAGAAATTTTCTTAGTATTTTTCTCATATTTATCTCCTGAAATGCCATCTGTATCTCCCACCCCAATTCCAGAAGTTTCTGAGAATAGTTAACTAGTTTTCACTTAGCTGGACACTTTACATACTCCCTCATTATATGTCACTAATGAAAGATTCTTTTTGTTGTTATTGTTTTTTGTTTTTTGTTTTTCAAGACAGGGTTTCTCTTTGTAGACCTGGCTGTCCTGGAACTCACTCTGTAGTCCAGGCTGTCCTTGAACTCAGAAATCTGCCAGCCTCTGCCTCCGAAGTGCTGGGATTAAAGATGTGAGCCACCTCTGCCCTGCTAATGAAAGATTCTTGGTGTGCTGATCATAGCTAGCAAGGCCAGGCATGGTACACCAGCACTAATGAGGAGAAGCAACTGGATCTTCAACCCTGACAGAATGTCAGGAATGAGGGAAGGGTACATAAAGGGTGTTTATAACTGTCTCCTTTACTCCCAGCACTCTGGAGGCAGAGGCAGCCAGACCTCTGAGTTCGAGGCCAGACATATCCATCCTGTGAGCAGGAAGCAACCATTTATAACCATCCACGCTGAAGCACATTGCAATAACCCTCATAGTGGAGGCTCCTGTGCTATTAGGAATCCTGCATAATCGTGGAATGTGGATTAGACACATCTTCTAAGCTGCACCCGGGTCCACCTGCCCTGTGTTCCCAGAACTCAAAGGTAGAGATAGGAGACTCACTGAGCCCAGAATTCAAGGCCAGCCTGGGCAACTAACCATGACCCTAGCTCAGAAAAACACAAGTATGGCTGGGAGAGAAGATTCAGCTGATATGTTAGTATCAGTGCTTGGGAAGTGGAGACAAGAGTGCCATAGCGGGAGGCCAGTCTGGCCTTTGTAGTCAGACCAAGGCTCAAAAAAAGTTAGCTTAGCAGTGGCTGCGCTGACAGATTGGTTTCCATTGTAAGACAGAGCCCTGGCATAACAGTATCCGTGCTAAAACAGATTCAGAGGATAAATGATGTGACTGAATTTAGTGAATTATTAGTAAAGATCCATTCTATATAGAACTAAAACATATTTTAGTGTCATGATTCCCTTAGAGACATAGCTTGAATCTTCAGTGTTTCAGCAAGCATTGAAAAACCAGATGATTCCAGAACACTAAATAAAACATTTTCTTTTTGTAGTTGGACCCGCGGTGTTTTTTGCACGGGAGTGGCCAAGCGACTCAGAACAGTCAGGTTCCATCTGAGCATCCCAGAGTTGTTTCCCGCACCAGTGACAGTGACCCGGTAAGTTGCTGATGTGAGTGGGTTTCAGAGATTGTAATTTCTGTTGCCATATACTCCTTTTACATGTCAGGATACTGGCTTGCATATGTTGTTTTTAACAAATCTCAATGTTTGATTTTACCTATGAAGTCTTAGGAGCCAGATGCTTAGGTGAAAGCCTGCTAGCTCAGAGAGGCAGAGAAAGAACCCAGCTGACCTTCCTCTTCAGCTAACATACCAGAAGCAATGCCTCTCTCTCGTGCTGTCTCAAAAAAAAATCTCTTTCAAGCCAAATGTCCCTCCCTTCTACTTCCTGTGGTATCTCTCTAGCCATCCTCCTGATTCCCTCTTATTCTGTATGGTTTTTTCCCTTAGTAATCCTGTGTTCCCTCCCTGTCAACTAGTTGCTTGCTCCACCTCTTGACCTGTGGTTGACTTCATTTAATCATGTTTATAATATTCAAGCAGAAAGCTCTTAGATTAAAGTTGTGTGCTAAGGCTGAGCTATACTACAACTAAAACCAGGTTTTTCCATTAATTAACACAATCTTGGGATTCACAGTGTGATCAAATATCCTGCACCATACATATGCTCAGGTAGGTGAGACACCTGGGCTGGCATTCTAACACAGATCTTCCGTTGTTTCTCTGTAGTGCTATAAAAATATAAAGTTCAAAGTTAATCCAACTCCCTTCTGTTGTGATCTTAATAATGAATACACCTAGTGCCAAGAATCTTGCTGAATTAAAAATTGGTTAAAATTAAGCTGAGTATGGTACATCCCTTTCATCCCAGCAGAAGCAGATGCATCCCTGAGTTCAAGGCCAACCTGTTCTACACAGTGAGTCCCACAGGGCTTTGTAGATTGACTCCTTTTCAAAACAAACAAATTGGCTAAATTCAATTCCTTCTGAGAAAAGATTCTCCGGAATTACATTTTTTAGTTGGGGCCAAGATTTCCTCAAATGAGTACTTGGTACTTATTTTAGACTTCTGGTTTAAGAGCACCCTTCATGGTTCTAGGTTCTTCAGTGCTGCTGTAAACAAACATCTGGGGCCAAGGAATGATAAGCTTGTGGGATAACCCTTGACGAGTATCCAGATTTGTCAGGAGTGGTGGTGCATGCTTTTAATCCCAACACTGCTTTCTAATAGTCAAAAGTGTGACACCACATTCTTCCTTTCTAAGCGACTTTCCTGGTGTCTTGTCAGCAGGACTGCTCCTCCTTTGAGTTTAAACCCTGACAGTCTGGGTACTGCTCTCCGATGCCCAGTGCTGGTGACATCTCCTAGAATTAAAATCAGTTGCTTCTTTAATATGAAAGAAGGGCTTCATCAGCCTTTTTTCCATGCCGTCCCAAACTCATTCTTTCCATCCTAATGTAGCCGTGGCTATAGCTGTGTAGAAATGTAAAAAGATACTCTCCACCAAAACATAATTTCATACAGGCATGTTTAACTTTTATCCTTAGCATTTACCTATTCTCACAAATGCAAAATGAAATAAATTAATCAAGTCACTGAAGTGTCATTCAGTGCTATTTTCAAGTCCTCTGGGAAGTAGCATCATGCAGATCTTGCCACATAACTGGAGCATCTCTTCTTCATAGCGTAAAAGAATCCAGGTGGCAAAAGCTATTTGTCAGCTAAGCAGTGGCAGCACACGCCTTTAATCCCAGCACTTGGGAGGCAGAGGCAGGCAGATTTCTGGGGTCAAGGCCAGCCTGGTCTACAGAGTGAATTCTAGGGCAGACAGGGCTATACAGAGAAACCCTGTCTTGAACCTCCCCCCTCAAAAAAAAAAAAAAAAAAAAAAAAAAACTATTTGTCCCCATCAGCAGTTATTGCTAAACAACTAATTTTCATCAAGCCACTAACTTTATGTAGTATCCTGGATTTGGGGCCACCAGCACCTTATTAGATATGTATTTGTTGTGGATTTCCACCTGTTATGTGGAGATCAAAGGACAAGTTTTGGAAATCTATCTCCTTCTATCATGTTGGTCCTGTGTTTTGAATTCAGGTTGTCAAGGTTGGCAAAAGGTTTGTTTACTCATGAGAACCATCTTGTTATCCCAACACCCAGTGTTTTAAATGGAAAACCTGGCCTAGTAGCACACGTGTAATCTCAGCAGGAAGACTGACAGAAGTTCCAAGCCAGCCTGAACTACACAGCAAGACCATATCACAAAAAGGAATGCTTTCCCTGCTAGCAGATGTAACTGTTTGCCCAAGCTGTGGCCTCTGCCGGCAGTGTCTGCTCGGTGGTGGTGGTGGTGGTGGTTAGCCGTAGGTCTTTAGACTTAATATGATTTTTATTTTGTTTGGTTGGTTTTTTGATGCAAAATCTTCATAGCCTAGGCTGGCCTGTAATTCAAGATAATTCTTCTGCTTCAGCTTTTGCACACTGGGATAATAGGCAATATATAAATAAGCATGCCCAACTAGCTTCTTTTCAAAGTCTGGATCACTTGTGACCGCTTGTTCCTGCTTGTGTGTGTTTCCAGGCTAAGCATGGGGAGCAGCATGAGGGTCAGCACTATAGCATCCCCCTCCAGGATCTGAAGACAGTGTTTCCTCATGGCCTGCCTCCTCGGTACATGATGCAGGTACTCCAACAGAAACACAACAGGGGCGCCCAAAGTACAGTGTGCAGGTGGTGGGGAAAAGGTAATGGGAGGTGTAAAGGCTTTGACATTTCTGAAAATCAGAAATCACCTAAGAATTCGTAAACACCACAGTTAGAATTTATTTTTTGTTAGCCACTCAAGTCCTCTTCAGGCCAGGAAAGTATTCTTTTATAATCAGTACCTTTTTCCTTGAGTTGCTGAGCAAGTTTCCAGAAGTCTTGGCATTCAGAGAACTATTCTAAGTGAATTGAAGGTAGGTGTGTGCACACATACCTACAGTCCAGTGCTTGAGAGGCAGCAGTGGAGGGCTGGAGAGATGGCTCAGCGGTTAAGGGCACTGACTGCTTTTCCAGAGGTCCTGAGTTCAATTCCCAGCAACCATATGGTGCCTCACAACCATCTGTAATGAGATCAGATGCCTTGTTCTGGTGTGTCTGAAGACAGCTACAGTGTACTCATATAAATATAATAAATAAATAAATATTTTTTTATAAAAGAAATATTATAAAGAGGCAGCAGTGGAAGGATTGCTTCAAGTTTGGGTCCAGTTTGGGACCAGTTTGGACTGCATGGTGAATAATGGGCCAGCCTGGGCTACATACAGTATGAGATCCAAATCCAGCCAGGCAGTAGTGGTGCACGCCTTTAATCCCAGCACTTGGGAGGCAGAGGCAGGTGGATTTCTGAGTTCGAGGCCAGCCTGGTCTATAGAGTGAGTTCCAGGACAGCCAGGGCTATACAGAGAAACCCTGTCTCAAAAAAAAAAGAACAAGAGGGGGAAAGGAATGATTTTCTAAATAAATTGTATTATGTATGTAGTATGTACAGGTATACATATGGACATATGTATAGAAACCTGACATCAGAGTGCAGTCAAAAGGCATCCATGTTTTACTGGGGGTTTTTTGTTTGTTTGGTTGGTTGGTTTTTTGTTTTTTGTTTTTTTGTTTTAATATGGGTGTTTTGTCTTTGATTATGTATCCCATGTTTTCAGTGCCAGAAGAATCTAGGCATGGGTGCAGGATCCTCTGATAGACAGTTGTGAGCAGCCACCTAGGTGCTGAGGATTGAACCTGGTGCCTCTGGAAGAACAGCCAGCCGCTCTTAATTACAGAGCATCTTTCCAATCCCACCTCCCCCTTTCCTTTTCAACAAGGCCTGAAGCCTGGCTCTTGCTAGTAAGCCACTGGCTGGTGACAGAGCCTCAGACATCTGTCTACCTTCTGCCACTCTGCTGCTTGGGCTGCAAGCACACTCCTATGCCCAGATAGTTTTTATGAGTGTTGGAACTTAAACTCTGGTTCTCATACTTACAAAGAGCCTTTACCACCTGCACTCTCGGTTCCCAAATTTTCTTTGTGTTGTTGCTCTCATTTTTTATTGGGAGGTGGGGTTGTTTGGGGTGGTGTTTTTGAATTTTGTTTTTGTTTGGGTGATTGGTGTTGTTGTGGGTAAGGGTACCACTATGTTTTCTTGGCTAGCCTCCAATTTATAGCAATCCTCCTGTCTCAGCCTCCTTAGTGCTTAGTGGTATAATAGGTATCTACCACCACACCTGGTCCTAGACATGAAGCATTTTTCTCAATATGTTTATTTGATTTTTTATTGTCAGAGGTGGTAGCACTTGACCCACCTCATGTTTGGGTGTGAGGACAGTTTGGGGAATTGGTTCTCTCCACCTTGTCATTCTAGAAATCACATTCAGGGCATCGGGCTTAGCAGCAAGCAAGTTGTATGTCTGATGAAGGAATACTATTAGAAAGGAAACTGGGCAGTGGTGGCACACCACTTCCATCTCAGCAGCTGGGACAGAGGCAGCCAGGGCTACAGCGAGAAACCCTGTCTCAAAAATGCAAAAGAAGAGAAAAGAAAGGAATTAACTTCTAGAACATACCAACATTCTCATCAAAATTGTTGTTGGGATTAGAGGCAGGGCACCAGTTCATTTCTTCTGGGAGGTAGAGGTCTTTATATAAAAGCAACCGCTGGGAGGTAGAGGTCTTTATATAAAAGCAACCG
>NW_022196898.1:37797684-37808393 GCF_008632895.1 Mastomys coucha | reverse complement strand
CGCTGGGAGGTAGAGGTCTTTATATAAAAGCAACCGCTGGGAGGTAGAGGTCTTTATATAAAAGCAACTGCGGTGGATCTAAGGTCTGGGTTAATAGTAGGGTGAGGTGCTTGCATCCATTTGTCTGGTATGGATTTCATTCCTGTTGTCACAAAATAAAATATAAACAAAGAAGCATGAGAAGCTAGCTATTTATGTTTCTTGATATGAAACAATATACCTCCGATATCAACTAAAATGCATGGGTTGATTTTCAGCTTTAACCGAAGCACTCAGACCTGGATACAGATGAGTTTAGGGGTCTTGTTTGCTGGGTCTCAATTAGCGTACACGTGGTGACAATGGCTCTGAGTCCCACGCCCACCTTCTTTCTCCTGTTTGCTTAGGTGAAGACTTTTGGCGAAGCTTGTCTAATGGTCAGGAAGCCAGCTCTTGAGCTTCTGGGCTACCTGAAAAATACCAACTTTGCTCATCCAGCTGTGCGCTATCTTCTCTGTATCCTTATGTGAGACACACCCATGCTGTAGCCCTGGCTGGCTTCAGACTTTACCAGAGCTGCCTGCCTCTGCCTCTCCTGAGTGCTGTGATTGAAGACTTGCACCAACACAGTGGGCGCGAAGGGCTGTTGATGGGAAACATGTTGCTTCTGATGTTTCCTTTAACATATGCTTCAGATGGGGAGAAGGGGACAGGAAAGACCCTCAGCCTCTGCCATGCAATTCATTTCTGTGCAAAACATGACTGGCTGATCCTGCATATCCCAGATGGTGAGAACTTCCTGCCTTTCTTCTCTGTCAGGCAGTCGCCTTGCAGTGGGGAGCGCTGTGACTGCTTAGGCCATACTGTACTACCCTTGCTGACTCTGAGTTCTTTTTTTTTGTTTTGTTTTTCAAGACAGGGTTTCTCTGTGTAGCCTTGGCTGTCCTGGAACTCAGTCTGTAGACCAGGCTGTCCTCGAACCCAGAAATCGGCCTGCCTCTGCCTCCCAAGTGCTGGGATTAAAGGCATGCGCTACCATTGCCTGACTCTGAATTCTTGAGCTGAAACAAAGCCGCTCCCGCCTCAGCCTCCCAAGGGTCAGCCACAGACACATAGCGCTTTGGTTTTGGGTTTTTGTCAGTTACCATTTTGAATATCCACAGGTCCTCAGCATTCCTTGACATTTTAGAGTTATTCAGTATAGATTTGAATCCTCATGCTTTGCATAGATCCTCTTTTGTTCAAAGTTTAAATATCCACATTTTCTTTTTTCTTTTTTTTTTTTTAAAGATTTGTTTTTATTCATAAGAGTACACTGTAGCTGCTTTCAGACATACCAGAAGAGTGTATGGGACCCTATTTCAGATGGTTGTGAGCCACCATGTGGATGCTGAGGATTGAACTCAGGACCTCTGGAAGAGCAATCAGTGCTCTTACCCCCTGAGCCATCTCTCCAGCTCCAGTATCCACATTTTCTAATTTGCCTTTAAAAAATTAACAGTAAGCAGAAATGGCAGCCCACTTGATATCTTATGTACTGACTGTAATGTAATGTCCAGTCTAAGGTCAAGAACATGGTTATAGGGCTGGCGAGATGGCTTAGCGGGTAAGAGCATTGGCTGCTGTACCGAAGATCCTGAGTTCAAATCCCAGCAACCACATGGTGACTCACAACCACCTGTAATGAAATCTGACACCCTCTTCTGGTGTGTCTAAATACAGCTACAATGTACTTACTTATAGTAATAAATCTTTAAAAAAAAAAAGAACATGGTGATAATGTAATGTCCAGTCTAAGGTCAAGAACATAGAGGATCAGTTCCCAGTACCAATGCACAAAAAATATGTTCTTTTTTTTTTTTTTTTTTTTTTTTTTTTTTTTTTTTTTTTTTTTTTTTTTTTTTAATGTTTCTGGTCATTTAAACAGTCATTCTAGGGCTGAACAGATGATTCAGCAGGTAAGAGCACTGGCTGCTCTTGCAAAGACCCCAGGTGCAGTTCAAAGCATCAATACAGACAGCCATTCACGACATCTATACCTCTAGTACAAAGGGACCCCAACATCTCTTTGGTCAAAACACCCATAATACAAAATGAAAGAAATCAATTCTTTTTTTACAAAAAAAACATACAGTATCTCAAGTTTCTTCAGCAGTTCCTAATTTGTTTTCTTATCCATTTTTAGCTCATCTTTGGGTGAAAAACTGCCGGGAGCTCCTACAGTCCACTTACAACAAACAGCGCTTTGACCAACCCTTAGAGGCCTCTACCTGGCTGAAGAATTTCAAAACTACCAACGAGCGCTTCCTGAGTCAGGTGACTAGCCCCGGGAACGTTGTGGGAGATGATTTTGTCTTCTTTGTACCTTGAGGAGTTGATACACTGTGGAGAATTGGCACTGTAATCAAGAATAAATAAGCCATTTTGTATCCCTTTCATATTTTTGGCTCACAGTGGGCTCATAACTTAAAGAGGTGGCTGCAGTAAGCTGTTTACTCAGTGGCTAGTAAAATAAAAGTCTAGACTGATTTTTATTGTTCCTGAGAAAGCCTTGAATCTTTCAGAACAGAAAGGTTTTCCTCCAGATAAACCAGAAATCTGAGAGTGAAATTATTCACTCCAGTTTTGATTTATTCATTTGCTAAGTAGATTGGGCTGGCTCTGAACCTACTATGCACCCCAGGCAAAACTTAAACTTACAGTCCTTCTGCCTCAACCAGGAAAGCCAAAACCAGCATCTAGTCTTAGAGTGAGCTCTCTACTACTGCCTTACCACTGTAAGTGTGAAGAATCGCAGAGCCCATGGCGCAGCCCATGGAGCTCTTAATCATTGTTCCTCATAACCTGAGGTAGAATCCAAGGATCTAACCTCCACACCTGCATCATGGCTCACATGCGCCCACTATACATACATACACATACACAGATAAATAAATGTAACTTTGAAAATGTGAGTGCCGGTACTTGGGTGTAGCTTGGGGAAAGAGCACTTACCCCCACCCTCCAACCCTCAGCCACCCCATACACAAAGTTCCAGGAAGAGGTTAGAAGTCTTTTATTTCTGCATTGCACCTCCTGTGGTTCAGCTGACCCCTGTGCCTTCCTAAGTTGGAACAGCTTAGGCCTAAATGAGCAGCCTGTTTCATTTTCTTATTTTGTTTTTTTCTGTTTAGATAAAAGTTCAAGAGAAGTATGTTTGGAATAAGAGAGAAAGCACTGAGAAAGGCAGTCCTCTGGGAGAAGTTGTCGAACAGGTACATGAAGCACCAAAATACACTGAGTCCTAGCCAGAGAAGGCATCGACCCCGTCGGTACAGCCCTGCCTCTCCCCACAGGGCTTAACCCGAGTGAGGAATGCCACTGATGCTGTTGGGGTTGTGATGAAGGAGCTGAAAACTCAGAGCGCCCTAGGGCTCTTTCACCTCCTGGTGGCTGTGGATGGAGTCAATGCCCTCTGGGGAAGGACCACGCTGAAAAGAGAAGATAGAACCTTGGTAGGAATGTTTTGTTTTCTCTGATTCTGTCCTGGACAAGATCTGAGGCTCTCCTCTGTGGGAGCAGAGAAGGTTTTGAATTCTATGGAGATGGAACCTTAGATGACTGGTTAACAGCACTGGGGCTCTAGCTACGGACCCAGGTATGGTTCCTAGCAGCCAGTGGACAGTTCACAACCATGTACCACTCTACTTCCAGGGTCTCCGCCATGGACACACGCATGCATTCAGGAAAAACACTCATATACATAAAAATCAATAAATCTTAACAACAACAATAGAGTTGGGCAGTAGTGGCACATGCTTTTAATCCCAGCACTTGGGAGGCAGAGGCAGGCGGATTTCTGAGTTCACGGCCAACCTGGTCTACAGAGTGAGGTCCAGGACAGCCAGGGCTATACAGAGAAACCCTGTCTCGAAGAAAAAACAAACCAAAAAAAACAAATCAACACCAACAACAATAGATTAGTGAGTTGTAAGACAGCTGCGTAGCTGTGCTGTACATCCCATGTGTGGCATGCATGTGCAGTGTCTGTGAGAGCCCAGCTCCATCCCCAGCACTGCACAGGCAGGGAAGAGATACACAGTGAGCTAGCTTTAGACAAAGGGATGTGTCTTAGTCGACTTTCCATTGCTGTGGAAAATACCATGACTCAAAGTGACTTATAAAGGAAAGGGACAGATCCACAGCCCAGCAGCCCACTAAAGGAAGGCAGAAACCTGGAGACGGGAACTGCAGGAACGATACTGAATGGCTTGCTTCTCCTTACTTGTTCAGTTTGTTTTCTTGTCCATGGGTGGCACACCTATCCTTGTGGGATGCTCCCCCTCGACCCCCATCAACCACTAATCAAGATGGCAGCCTCCTAATGTTCACTCTTCCCCAAACACCCCTGGCTTGTGTCACGTTAACAAAAAACTATCCAGCACATGATATTGCCTGCTTCACCATGCATTGCAAAGCAAAGGAACATGTCAGAAAGAGGAGGGCAGAGGAAACGCCAAGAGCTCTGCCTTCCTCCTGGTTCTAAGTGCTGTGTTTTCAGAGGGAAGCTGTGGTCTACACAGAGCTGTGTATGGAGTCAATGTCAAGGGAGGAGGGTGCACTTGGTACAGTTGACCAAGTACCTGCTGCTTCCTCTTCTTCCTCCCTCCCTTACTCCAGAAGTACTACAATTACCGCAGTTTAAACCTTTTTTTTTAAATTGTTGTCAAGTCAGTTTCCTTAGGTAAACAGCCAGAAAAGTCATAACCTCTTCCCTCTCTTGTTGACAACATGTAGATTGCCCCGGAGGAACTCTCCCTTGTCCACAATCTAAGGAAAATGGTGAAAAATGACTGGGTGAGTACCTTTGTGCTCAGGACTTGCAGGGACCATGTGTGTCCTTCTTACTGCTTGTTTGTCTTGTGTATCGTTTACAGTTGTACAGAGCAGCCCAACAGGAAGTTCTTTACCAGGCCGGTGGTAGTGGTGGTGGCGCACGCCTTTAATCTCAGCACTTGGGAGGCAGAGGCAGGCGAATTTCTGAGTTCGAGGCCAGCCTGGTCTACAGAGTGAGTTCCAGGACAGCCAGGGCTACACAGAGAAACCCTGTCTTGAAAAAAAACCAAAGAAAAAAAAAGAAAAGAAAGTTCTTTACCAACAGAGCCTTTCTTTACACTAGACTGTCTGTCTGTCTCCCTGTCTGTTTTTGTCTCTCTGATGTTTGTTTGTTTAAGATACTAATTTTTATTTTAGACCATGTAGTCCTGGCTGCCCTAGAGCTCATAGAGATCTGCCTCCTGGGTGCTAGGATTTAAGGCATGCACAAGCAAGATAATGTTGAGCTCACATAGTATAAGACCTTACAGTAATTAATTCTCAGAGCCAGATCTAGAACTAATAACAGATTTCTTGGCAATCAATTATGCTCAGCCACACTGTCCTGACACTGTTGTCGGAACATCTGCAAACGGTTGTGTGCCATGTCTCTTATTTTCATCTTTTTAAAATTCAACTCTTTTTCTTTTTTTCAGCATGGAGGTGCAATTGTGGCGAGCTTGAGCCAAACCGGGTCTCTCTTTAAGTCCAGGACAGCCTATTTGCCGCACGAGCTGCTGGGAAAGGTCACAGCCTGGAGAAGTCTGCTTCCCTTAGAGTAACCGTTCTGTCTACAACAGCGGTTCTCAGCCTGGGTCGAAACTAGTTTTGGGGGGTTCCCATATCAGATATCCTGCAGATCAGATGTTTACATTAGTATTCATGACAGCAACAAAACAACAGTAATGGAGTAGCAGTGAAATAATATTATGGTTGGGGTCAGCACAGCATGAGGGAATTGTATTAAAGGCTCCCAGTGTTAGGAAGGCTGAGCACCACTGATCTAAGAGACTGTTTCTTATTTAATGTTTTTGGGGATTTTCACATGCTGTGGCACCTATATGGAGATCATGGTACAATGTGCAGGAATTGTGTGGGCTTCTAGGACTCTAACAGTGGCCATCAGGCTTGCTATCACATGCTTTTTACCTGCTGAAATATCTCACTAGCCTTGTGTCTCTTAGATTTTCTTTTTTAGATTTATTCTTTTTATTTTACCGTATGTTTTGTCTAAATTACATGTATGTGGTTGTTGAGTCCGGTGGATCTGGAATTATGGATGGTTGTAAGCCACCATATGGGTATTAAGATTCAAACATGGGTACTCTCCAATAACAAGTGCGCTTAAAAACTGAGCCGTCTCTCCAACACCCGTGTCTTTTTTTTTTTTTTTTTTCTTTTTTTCCCTTTGAGACGGGGTTTCTCTGTGTAGCCCTGGTACTCACTCTGTGGACCAGGCTGGCCTCGAACTCAGAAATCCGCCTGCCTCTGCCTCCCAAGTTCTGGGATTAAAGGCTTGCGCCACCACACTGGGCATCACCCCCATGTCTTTTTAAAAATCTTTTTTTTATTTTGTCATAATTTCACAGAAATTAATATCATGTATACTTTTCACCTCATTTCTAGAAATGTCAACTTTCACATTTTTTTGCAACTTGCATTAATAGTAACATGAATAGAAATATTTGTTTTCTCTCTGATACAATTGTTTCTTTGCTGCATGGTAGATTTGTTTGGGGAAATCTTGCTATTTACTGCTTTAGTGATTTTTGACAGTTAAACCCTAGTCCTGTGCATGTTAGACTAGCCCTCTCCCTCTGAGCTGACTCCCCAGCCACAGTATGAATATGTAAACTCTGGACCTAGACTCACTGTGTATCTCTGGCTGACTTGGAACTCCCTGTATGGATCAGGCAGGCTTCAAACTCATAGAGACCCCACACACACACACCTGGGCCTCCCAAGCTCTGGGATTGGTGTGCACTGGCACGCCCAGCCAACTGTAGATTCTTAATTAGTGAGTGTAAAACTTTTTTCCTTGTCATTATTTTATGTTTTTAGTTGGTTTATTTTGTTTTTGTTTTGAGACAGGTACTCACTATATATCCAGTCTGGTCATGAATTGGTGATTTCTGTGGCAATGCCCAAACCCCTACGCTCATTATCATCTTGTTAAATATAATGTTCATGACAATATAAGCAGTCACTAGGCACCATGTATACAGTCCTGGGTGAGGCAGGAAGCTGAGAGCAAGGGAGACTGAGGAGGAAACCAAGTGGTTGTAGAGCAGAGCAAAGAAAAGTCATTGTTTCTGTTGATCTGGTTCTCAGCTAACACTGTGCATCTTTTATCCTTTTTGTCTCTAGGAAGGGTTTAAAGCCCTAGAGCCTTTTCTTCCCATCCTCATTCCCAACTACAATCCAAAGGAATTTGAAAGTTCCTTCCAGTATTACTTAGAGAACGACTGGCTTCAGCATGAGAAAGGTCAGTCACATTACCATCCCGCCTGCCAGGCTACCCTTGGCATCATCTTCTGAGCCCCTGCACCGGGTACCTGTGCATCACTGTGACCTGATACCTGTAGTTTAATTTGGACTCACAGATTCAGAACATGAGTCCATGTTCCTGGACCTTTAAGAAAGTGGTACACCTTGGCCCCAGGAGCAGAGGGTGTTCACATCAGAACAGGCAGGAGACAGAGGCAGAGAGACAAGGAGAAGCCTGGAGAGGGTACAGTCCCTAAGGGCACTCCTATAGGGACCTGCTCCTTTTGCAGAGCCCAAAACCCACAAGTTCTCAGAGCCTCCCAAAATAGAACCACTGTGGTGGGCCTTTGCTGGCCGGCCACAATAACGACCAGACACGAGACTTCTTCTCTTGACGGTTTACTCAGGAAACTTTCTTCTTGTGTTAACAGCTCTTTTAAGTATTACGCCTCTTCTTGGCGTCACCGCCTCCTCCCACCTCCCAGCACGCTTCTAGGTGTTGTGACACTTCCCCCTTCTAGGTGTTGCGGCTCTTCCCGCTTCTGCAGAATGGGCAGCGGGCTGCTGGCAGCGGCAGTGGGCACCTAATTTGCATGAGCCCACTCGGGAGGGGCACATGCGCAGTGGAATCATCTATCGCTGCTGCCACGTGCGTATCGTCCAAGCGGCTGCCTACATCTCCCCCTTTTTTATTTTATTTGAAGGCTGTTCACAGTAAATCAGGGGGCAATGTACTCTGTCATGGTCTCTGGTTTCGGTCATTTTATTTTGAGATTATAGTCTTATCTGTCGTAGGATCCCCCCCACCCCCGCCTGAGGGCTCCGTGTCTTAGGTTGGTCTGTGTTTGGGGAAGGTTGCCCGTCTTTGGGGTGTCATGGAGCTGGTGTGTTTCGCCAACCCTGAGTGTTTGAGGCGGATTATTGTTTTAGTGAGGCCAGCCAAACACTTGGAGATGTTTCATTCTCCATAGCCATTAAGGCTTGGTAAACCACTGCTTTATGTTTAGCATGATCTCTTTTCATTTAGCAGAGTAGTCAGAAGCAGAGGACACAGCCCAGGAGGACCAGATTCTCTAGAGCGCTATGTCTGTCCTCTGTGGTCCTCCATCTCGGCTCTGTTTGGCTCTCTATTAGGCCTTGTCAGTCGCTATTTCTGTGGTCTTGTGGAAACACAAAAACAGAGCCTCTCGCCCACGTCAATACTAGATTCTGGCATAAATCTCTTCAGGGAACTTTTGTTGTACTGATGACGATCTACAGTAGAAAGACCATCTACATCTAAATTTAAAATTTTTTCTTTTGGGGTATGGCCTTGGCTAATTCCCCTTTTTTGTTTTGTCAGTAAACATATTTGGAGCCCCAACTATAGGGGTAGTTGATGTAATCTTTGGAAAGATCACAGAATGTTCTCTAAAGAAGGATTGAGCATCTTGAAAAACTGGGCAGGTGAGCTGGAGTTCTGACCTCACTCTTCGCCAAACCTCTGGGTAAAAGAAGAGGCCTGGACCCCCACTATTGATTGGATTATAGGGGGGAGGTGTTGACAGTACCGAGTCTGGGGAACCCTTTTCAGTCTCTGACCCCCCTTTTTTTTTTGTTTTTTCTTAAGGGAGTTTTTCTCTATCTTCTCAGTTAGACTTTGTAATTTTTTATCTGTATTAGACCAATCTGTGTCTGAGGTTTTTTTTTGTTTTTTTTTTTTTTTTTTTTTTTTTTTTTTTTTTTTTTTTATTCACTATTTCTCTTTCAGGTGTTTTAGAGCTGTCTGTCCTGTCTTATAACACTTTTGATCTTCTAGGTAGTTCTCTTTAAATTGGGTTGACCCCTCTATCTCATATACCTTAGAACTAACAGGTCTAGCTATAGACTGAGGATTTGTGTCCAACAATTGAATTGAAGCATTTCTTCTCTTAAAGATATAATGTTGGTTCTTTTCTCCCTGCACTCTATTTGTTTTTAACAAGCTTTTACATAGGTCTTAACAGTTCTTAAAGAGTCAGAAAAATTGAGTTTAACATTAACAGTTCTTGGAGAGCCAGAAAAATTGAATATAAAACGCCATGTTTATTTTTGTTACTTTTTTTTTCTCTTTTTGTCTGTTTCTCTTACTTTTGTCTTCTTCTTCTTGTTCTAATCTTATGTCTTCTGTCGCTCTTGTCTCTCTGGAGCCAGTTATTTAAGCTCTGTCTCTTGGCCCAGGTATGGAAGTAATGAGGCCGTTCACTTGGGGCTCAGCTCTCTACAGTGTTTTCTTTTAGGCTCAACTATCGAGCACTTTTCTTGTTCTAAAGGCAGACTTGTCTCTAACCGAGAGCTTTACTTTGAGGCTCAACTACCGAGCACTTTTTTTGTTCTAAAGGCAGACTTTATGTCTCTAACCGAGAGCTTTATTTTGAGGCTCAACTTACCGAGTGTTTTTTGATCAACCGCCCTGTCCGACGAGAGTTTTGGAGTCTCTTATGGGTCACTTTGACATGAAGTCGTCGTTCTGGCCCACCCAGGGATGCCACTTGTGGTGGGCCTTTGCTGGCCGACCACAATAACGACCAGACATGAGACTTCTTCTCTCGACGGTTTACTCAGGAAACTTTCTTCTTGTGTTAACAGCTCTTTTAGGTTTCTAAGTGTTACACAGCTCTTTTAAGTATTAAGCCTCTTCTTGGCGTCACCGCTTCCTCCCACCTCCCAGCGCGCTTCTAGGTGCTGCGGCTCTTCCCGCTTCTACAGAATGGGCAGCGGGCGGCTGGCAGCGGGCGGCCGGCGGCAGCAGCTCCTGCATAGTCGCCCGCTGCTCTTCTTCTGTGGAGTCACTGCTGCTCTTGCCGCTGCTCTTGCTTTAAGAATGGCGTGGCGTAGAATCGCTCTGACTGCCTAGAGAGCGCCCCTTTTTATACCCGTGCCCAAGCCCTCGTGGTTCTACTGGATTGGTTCTCTGACAATCACCTCATTAACATACACCTGTTTGAGAGGGGCTTGGTAGCACGCACCTGCTCGAGTTTGGTGTATGATTAGTTAACTTACACCTGCTCGAGAGACACCTAATTTACATGAGCCCACTCGAGAGGGGCACCTGCATGAGCCTGCTCGGGAAGGGCACATGCACAGTAGAATTGTCTATCGCTGCCGCCATGTGCTGCCTACAAACCACCAGCTATGGACCCAGGCCCTCAGTGCACTGTCTATGCAGACCGTTGCAGGTGCTCACTCTCCCTTAGCAGTGCCCTGTGTAAGAGAATATACACACGTGGTTGGAGGACGGCTACAGTTTGGTCTACAGAAGGAAGCAGTTCCAGTCCAGCTACTGGGTCACTTCCGCAAGTCTGTGCTACTGCCATTCTCACTGACACGTGTGCTCGCCCACTGTGCTGCTTGTTTATTTTTTATTTTTT
>NW_022196898.1:37794242-37796764 GCF_008632895.1 Mastomys coucha | reverse complement strand
GTAGACCAGGCTGGCCTTGAACTCAGAAATCTGCCTGCCTCTGCCTCCCAAGTGCTGGGATGAAAGGTCTTCACCACCACCGCCTGGCTAGCTCTTAAGTCTTAATGCCAGATTTGATGGCTTGCATTGCAAATATTCTGGCTTTCACCCAGGATGTACAAAAGATGTAGACAAAGTAAAGTGCTCTATCTCTTGAACAAGAAGAACCAGTAATGACTGGATGTGGTCCCACCTTAATGACTGCCTATGCTCCAGTTGATTCTGGGCTGCCTGAGACCTTGACACAGATGTGAAGTCCCTGCCTAGCATATGCAGAGCTCCAGCTTTGATCAGTAAGCAGCAGTGTAGTGAGTCAAAGGTACAGGAGTACGGTCTCGGGATTGGTTCAGGGGCCACGGTCTGAACGGGAAGCTTCTGACGTGTTCATGTTTGGCTCCATTGTAGCTTCAACAGAAGAAGGGAAGAAGGAGCTGAAGTTCCTGAGTAACTGCAACCCTGGGCAGCTGGAGCGGCTCTGTGCCTCACTGTAAGCACAGACAGTGCAGCATGCTGGGAAGACACGTTTCCTTCAACTACCTCACATGAGGAAGTCCCAAGGTTCAAAGCTGAGCACCCTGACCTGCACTGAGAGACATATGACAGTAGAATGTTCTGTTGTCCTACAACTAACACCCGTTTTCTATTAGGGTTTTTACATTAAAGTAGATCTGCTTCTGAGTGCTGTATTAGATTTGCAACAAGGAAAGTTCTCACACTGGCCAGCCTCAATTTCTCTGGTGTTCTGTTTGTTGGCATCTGAAGAAACTCAGTTCTACAGAAATTACTAGTTCTGTCTCCTGGGTTTAAATCTGTTCAGGAGACCAAGATTCACAGCCAAATTCTTCCTAGACAGGTAACTCTTCTCAATTCCTGTTTGTACTTTCTTCTTGATTCCACAGAACATCACTGAAGCTCCAGCTGAGTTTTGGCAGGTTGATGTGGTCAGTCCCTTGCCACATCATCCCAAGAGCGCCCATGATATATAGTGCATTGACACTACTGCAGATAGAAGGGGATCTGTGTACACGCCTAACAGAAGTAAAGACACAGTCACTCCAATCAGAGCTGACACTTTTTACTTGTATCGTTTGCACATGTGGAGGAGGTTAGGACAATGGTGTTAACGTTGGTCGCCTTCTGTGTTCATATGGGTTGGGGAGGACAAACATTGTCGGGCCTGCAGGTTACATGGCCAACGCCGTTCCTGTCTCACTGGCCCCAGAAAACTACCACACCCAGGCTGCTGCTGTGGATTAAAGAGGAAGATATTTTTGGTTTGCTTGCTTTTGTGAAACCAAATCTCATGTAACCCAGACTGACCAGAACTTAGTATGTTGGCAAGTATCATCTTAAACTCCTCCCACCTCCACCTAGGTGCTTAGGTTAGACATAGGTGCCATGCCCAGTGAGAAGCCAGGATCCAATTTCCACAGTTCTCATTTATTAGCTCTTGGCTTCTCTTGTTTCACCTTGTCTAGTGGGGACCATTACACTAAACTCTGGGCACTGTGAGCACCTCACACTCAGGCAGCTGTTAGCTGCTTGCTCCTTTCTTCAGTCTTGAGTGTTGTGCTTAACTTGAACATTTCCTGTGAGAACCTCAGCACCCACCATGATGGAATCCTGTCTCCAAGGACTCAATGTCTTTTCAACAAGAGATCACTGACATCAGATTCAAGACCAACTCCCACAGCTCGGAAGGCTGTCAGTGAAACAATATTTCCTTGTGTGAGCAGGTGCCTACAGTGCTGGGGTGGATCCTTCGGACCTGCCCCTGATGGGCCAATGCTCTCCACTGAGCTACAACCCCATCCTACAAGTCATTTTATGTCTCTCCTGGTGGTTCTGCTTCCATGTTGAGCCCTGATTGACAGGCCCCCTGATGTGACATCCTTTTGCTGTCTTTTCAGCTAGGATCTCAGATATTCCTGGGGTAGTCCAGGCTAGACTGACTTCCCAGTCTGTAGCCCGCGCAGTCGTCTCGCCAGCAAGAAGACACACAGACACTAGGATCCTTCTGCAGCAAGCATTTATTGCATCATGAAGAGGAAGACCCTGAGCCAGTAATCGGCACTGCTTATATACACCACAGCACTGCGTGTCCGCCCATGATTGGCTGTTTGCTCATCACCCCATGTGACGCCCCGGGTTGGGCCGGGACTTGGCGCCTTTTCACTCTACGCACATGCGCAAACAGTTGTTTACCAGGAGTCGACAGCGGATGTAGGCGCCATCTTGTCAAGGCGAATGCCTCTCCCGCTCTACCGCTCTCCACATCTCCCCCTTTTGTTTTAGTTAAAAGGGAAGGCCAAATATAGCAAGTCAGAGAGTGCTTTTGCTCTGCCAGGGCCACTGTCTTAGGTCATTCTGCATCAAACCTGCAGCCTTACCCATCATAGGATTACACCCCCCTCAGCCTGAGGGCTCCGTGTCTTAGGTTGGTCTGCGTTTGGGGAAGGTTGCCTGTCTCTGGGTACCCTGGA
>NW_022196898.1:37792931-37793285 GCF_008632895.1 Mastomys coucha | reverse complement strand
ATGGCCGCTAGGGAAAACCCAGGCCCTGTCTTCCCGGATTGCCCTCTTGTGAGATTGGGCTCGATCTTTCTTGCTCTCTCCTCCAAGACCCTTTCCTTCTCTATATCCCTTCCTTTTCATAATATCCTTAGCTTGTTGAGAATACTCATTGGTCAATGTAAGTCCCAAGTCTTGTAAGACATCTCTCCCCCATATATTAACAGGAAGAGGAAGCACATAAGGTGCAAAGTTTCCTGTCTGGCCCTCTGACGCACACCACGCCAGGGTGTGTGAGCTGACTGCAGGACTGGCCTCATATCCCAATCCCTGCAAAGAGTGGGAAGATTGGGTTACAGGCCATGCCTTAGGCCACCA
>NW_022196898.1:37786072-37791143 GCF_008632895.1 Mastomys coucha | reverse complement strand
ATTGCCATGGTTGCAAGTCTTTCAAGTTGCATAATGGTAAAATTGGCATCAGGCCCATATTTGCTGACAGTCTTAGCAAGCTGTTTGATAGGGGTGTATTCTACTGGAGCATGGACACGGCCACCATCAGCATCCTCAACTGGAAAGGCACGTAAGAGTTTACTCTTGTCTCCTTTAGATAAAAAGGAATCTGAACAGTGTCTATCAGTGTATAGCGGGGGTGCACTTGGAAGAGCAGGCGGGACAGCATAAAGCGTTCCGCGGCTCTGATCTCTCGCTCCCTTTCGCTTTCGATTCTGGAGAGGTGGCAAATGCTCATCCAGATGATACCTCTCTTCCTCATAGCAAGCCGCTTCTCCCTCCAAGTCCTCCTCCTCGGAGGGGCTCAATTCCTCAGAGCTATCAAGCTCGAGGGCCTCCAATTTCTTAACTGGGTAATTTCTTAAGAGGGACTTCTGTCTCGAAGCTCTATCCCTTTCCCTAGTTTTCTCTCCCAGGGTGTTCTTTCCCTTATCTCTCGCTTCTGCAGGTCGAGTGGAAGGGTCTGTGTCCTTGGGTATACCCTTTTTTCTCTCCCTTTTATCCTGGCTAGCCCCCACTCTCTCATTACGCTCTGTTTCTGACATGCTATCTTGTAACTCCTCAAGTGCTCCCTGTCCCGATGCTACAGAGGCGCGGCATTTCTCATCCTCCAGGCAAGAATGTATCAAATGCCAAATGGACATCGTAACAAGCGCCACTAGCACAATTAACTTCGGCTGCGCTCTCTAACCTTAAGGAAGGGTCGGAGGAATTAAAACCAAACAGCATGCCTCTCAGAGCTTACCTTGTTCTGCAGTTCTGAATCCTCTCCGTGAGTCTCCTCGGCACCAGCGGTTGTAAGGCTCCCCCTCCCTACCCCCCCACCCCCGGCGTCCTGGGTTTCGGCACCAGTTGTAGCCAGCGCAGTCGTCTCGCCAGCAAGAAGACACACAGACACTAGGATCCTTCTGCAGCAAGCATTTATTGCATCATGAAGAGGAAGACCCCGAGCCAATAATCGGCACTGCTTATACACACCACAGCACCGCGTGTCCGCCCATGATTGGCTGTTTGCTCATCACCCCATGTGACGCCCCTGGATGGGCCGTGACTTGGCGCCTTTTCACTCTACGCACATGCGCAAACAGTTGTTTACCAGGAGTCGACAGCGGATGTAGGCGCCATCTTGTCAAGGCGAATGCCTCTCCTGCTCTACCACTCTCCACACCAGTCCTCCTGCCTCATCATGTTGGGATATCATGTACCACTACACCCAGCCACGTTTCTGTCTGATTTTTTTTTTCACTAAGCACCCACTCATAATTCATAATTTGAAACAAAGCAAGTAGCACAGCATGGCACTGAAGGCATTGCCTCGGGCTCTGTACAACACTAGAGAGTGCTGTAGAGAGCTTTCACACCTGTGAGAATCCACTGAAGCCTGCATTCACGATGATGTGGCTAGATCAGAAAACCACAAGGGAGTACTGCGCTTCAGTGGTTTATTGCAAATCTGGTTTTTACCAGCCAATGAACTTGGGAAGTGATACCATGTGCCTTTGGGAAGCTCATCACATTGTATGGTTCCCACTGGTACTGCCTAGTCCTAATCAAGAATGGCCTTTCTGATTGCTTAAAAGGTAGAGTTCAAGGCTAGCCTGGTCTTTATAGTTCCTGAAGAACCTAAGAGAACTGTCTCAAAACAAAGAGTGGCCTCATTATTCCATATGTGATTAGTTTGGGGAGGTTTACTTCAGCGTTAGGATGCCCTGTGTGTGAAAACAAAGATTGACATCCATGGTCTTACTCAGTCACTCTCTACTGTAACTTTAATTCTTTCAAGTGCCTATTTTTAATGATGGTTCTTAAACACTTTAACCTCCTTTTTAGCCCCCCACCCACCAGAGGTAATGGGGAAGAAAGGATACAGGAGAAGTGGACCAGTTTAGAAAGGTTCTTTGGAGCAACTCCTGTCTGTGTTGTCTGGAAATCAGCAATTCAGTTCACAGCTGAGCAGCAGCAGCTCCATCCACAAACAAACCCTTCACGGATACACCAGCAGTCCAGTTTGGTAGAGTCAGGATACCAAACACAAAGCAGCAGCAGTGGCACTACCTAGCAGAGACAGCCAGGCCTCAGCTTTGGCACTAGTCAGCAAGAGGACCAGAAGGAACACCAGAAGTTCTTGGCTATGCCTCTCTCAGCGACCTTGCACTGCTAACTCTTTAAGCAAGCCTGGCTCAGCCTCCATCATTGTCAGGTCCTATTTATACCCTCCAAACATCATGCGTCCTCCACAGGCCTTGCCTCAGCACATGCGACTGTCTCAGCTGACACCACTCTGCCAATCAGCCCAAGTCCACTGAAGCAGCAAGAAACCACAGCACACCACCAGAAGTTTTTGATGCGTTTCTCTCTGGAATCCTGATAAAT
The DNA here is from genome assembly GCF_008632895.1 of Mastomys coucha. Classification (NCBI taxonomy): domain Eukaryota; kingdom Metazoa; phylum Chordata; class Mammalia; order Rodentia; family Muridae; genus Mastomys; species Mastomys coucha. The sequence continues at coordinate 37,788,689 of NW_022196898.1, read as the reverse complement.
GCAGCTCAACTATACAATATATGGTTGTTGTTAGTAAAGAATCCTTTATCACGTATCCTTTCACATCCTCTCTCCTGTGTCTGCTTCAGAACAAAACGTTCCTTCACGAGTCTGCCTTAGCCTTTCACCTGTGTCCACTTCAGCTGAACATTCATTCATGTGTTTGTCCAGCAAAACACCATCCAACCAACTTTCCAAAGAACCCTTCAAGTTTCCACTTCGCTTTACCCTGTTTTTTTGAGGCAGATTTTGTTGAGCCTGGACATTACAGCTGCAGCCTGGCTAGCTAGCCAGTGACTTTGCAAATTTGTCCACCTATTTTCCCAACACTAACACTTGACAAGCCACGGTGCCTGGCATTTACCTGACTGCACAGCAAGCACTGTAGCATCAGTTGTACTAATCGGGTATCTAGAGAGACAATATGGTGGATTTATTTAATATAAATATATTAATATATAAAGCCTGGAGTGGTGGTACACTTGGGAGACAGGCCACTCAATCTCTAATTTCAGGCTAGCCTGCTCTACAGCACTTGTTCCAGGACAGCCAGGGCCACACAAATACACCGTCTCAAAACTAAAATTACAGGGCTGGAGAGATGGCTCAGTGGTTAAGAGCACTGACTGCTCTTCTGAAGGTCCAGAGTTCAAATACCAGCAACCACATGGTGGCTCACAACCATCTGTAATGAGATCTGATGCCCTCTTCTGGTGTGTCTGAAGACAGCTCCAGTGTACTTACATAAAATAAATATGCCTAGTCCAACAATGGCTATCTCTTGATGGAAGGGCCAGGAGCCAGGAATCTGGGAGCTATTACCCACAATGTTGGTGTTTGCTCTGCACTGGAAGTGGGTTCTAATAGCAGTAAAGGTGTCTTGCAGCAGCAGAATTTGTCAGAGTGAGGGCAAGCAGACAAAAATCAGAAGCTTTCTTCTGTGGACTATTTTTAAAAAACAAATTATTTATTTATACACTTGCTGTCTTCAGACAGAGCAGAAGAGGACATCAGATCCTATTGCAGATGGTTGTAAGCCACCATGTGGTTGCTGGGAATTGAACTCAGGACCTCTGGGAGGCCAGTCAGTGCTCTTAACCACTGAACCATATCTCCAGCCTTTCTGTGGACTTTTAAATGTCCACAGAAACGTATAGCCCACCCTGCCCAGATTTAGTTTGGGTCTATTCACCTCTTGATCTAGTCAAGATGACCCCCACTGGTATGCCAGCAGCTTAGGGTTTAGTTGACACCATTGTGGCAACCAGCACCCATCCCTCTGCTCTGCTCTTGTTTATGTCATGTTTAGTTACCGAATAAGGTGATTTATTAGCCCTGCTTCCTTTGTTCTGCCGCTGCATGCTGGGAGCTGCCCTCTGTCCAGTACGCCTGTCTAGATCTTTCTGACTCTGAGATGTCGTCTTGCAGTGTGCACCTGATCCTTTCCCACTTCCCAGCACCTCTGGGGCTTGGAGGGTCCACTGGGCCACACTATTGGCCTCCACAGAACTGGCTGAGCTTATTGCTGATTCTCTGCTGTCCTCCCTAGATCTTGGTCATGGAACCACACCAGCTGTGCCCTGGAGGTTCAAGGCCAAGTCACACGGAGGAAGAAGGCCAGTTCTGGCTGCTAAGCCAGCCTCACTGCCCACCCATTTGAGGACTTTAAGCTTCCCAGAATTTAAATTTACTTTATTTACTTACTTATTTTAATTATATGAATGCTCTATGTGCATGTACACCTGCATGTCAGAAGAAGACATCAGATCCCATTATAGATGGTTGTGAGCCACCATGTGGTTGCTGGGAATTGAACTCAGAACCTCTGGAAGAGCAGTCAGTGCTCTTAACTGTAAGAGTCCGGCCGGCGGACCCTCACTCCGTTGGGTGCTCTCGGACTGGAGATTATTGAGTACCTGTGAACACAAGCGGGTAAGAGAGAAAGAAAGACATGGACGCCAGGTAGCTGTATCGAGATGTGTGTCTTTACTTAGGATAACTCAGTTTAAATAGCCAGAGTCAGGATCAAGACCCAGGGGAAACCGAAAGTAGCCCATCTTAACATAAACAAGAGGTAATCCAATGTAACCATAAACACAAGACTGGAGGAGGAACTGGCAAAGAGAGTCCGACAAGCTTTTAACATAAACATGAGACCAGATGAAGGGATGCTGGCAGTCTGTTTAGCCATCCAGGACTTCAAACACAGTTCCAACAGAAGTGAGCTGATTGTCAGTCTTTGATCTCAGGAGCTACAGTCAGTGTTTCGCATCACAGGCAGGTGATCTCAGCCCTGGGCCTGTCACAGCTTTCTTTCGCTTATGGGAACAGCATCGGAGCTGAGGGGCGGGAGGCCACACTTAACCACTGAGCCATCTCTCTAGCCTGCTTCCCAGGAAGGATGCCTTGAAACTAGTTGACATCTTTTTATAATAACTCCAGGCATCCTGCAGCCTCCCACACATGCCTGACAGGCAAAAGGCTGGGTTTTTTGGCTTTTTTATTTGGTTTTTAGTTTTATTTATTTTATACATATTTATTTACTTATTTATTATTTATTTTATACATATATATTTATACATATATATTATTTTATACATATGTATGTATATATATG